>NC_084984.1:3203629-3578629 GCF_963691925.1 Scomber scombrus | reverse complement strand
GTGAAGAGAGTTTTGACTTGAATCTGCAGTGGGACACAAAGACAGTGGGGAGTGAATATATGTCTTTGTCTATTAATAAATGATTTGTTCTAATATTACATACTGAGGTACTTATCCCTTTAATATCTCTGGTTGTTGTGGACACTTGTGGAATTTTTTTGGCATTTAGTTATGTTATGTTTCTATAAAATCTTATGTCATAATATCCATATTGAATATAAGAGCTCATATAGATTATATTTAGAAGATTTATTATTAATGTTTTTATTCAGCATTAACAGTACAAAATAGAAAGAAGACATAAGATAGTGCTCACATTTCAATTTTCCAGTGAAAACCCTTCCTCCCCCCCACCCGTCCATCCCGATCCGCCTCTATCCACCCCTTACCCTCTTACGACTGGGACACAGCAGCACACAAGAAAAAAAAAAACAGAAATAAATGAACAAACAAGATGGAAACACAAACAAAAGAAAAACAGAAAGATAGCGATATAATACAACTAAGTGAAACAATAAATAAATAACAAATTACATGAACTGGGAAGGTAATCAAATAAATGGGTAAATACCAGATATACTGTAAAGTAGCCAAGTTATAGTAAGTCAGGAAGCTCAAGTGTCAGATTCCTCTGGTGTAATATCCATAAATCTATGATAGACAGCAGGGGTATATTAGAAGATTTAATCAATATTGCGTGTGTGTGAAAATGGATGTGCTTCATGCAGTATATAAAATACTTTTAAATTGCTTCTTTACATGCCATCTCTTGGTTAAGTTTACTCAACTAGCTAGAAGGAGTGTTAAGTGAAATATTTACGAGTATCACAAAAGTTTTGACATTTACAATTGCTTCAGAGAACTTGTGTGGGTGCCACGAACTTAATTATAAGTTACACTGCACACTGTGAATCTTTATGTATGTGTTAAATGCTATAAATTCAAGTTTGAGTTTACGAGTTTGCCGGTATTTCTTTTCTTTCCATCAGACAGGTCAGATCCTGAAATTAACAGTGATTGAAGATATGTTCTCATAGAAGCAACTTTCTTTAAAGCTTAAGATGAGTTTAAAACCTCCCTGAATGTTTGAGTGATGTAAAATCATAACACAATTCCCCAAAACTGACAGTACTCTGTTTTCCTGCATTTTTCTGGAAGTGAAACTGGCTAAAAAAAAAAAAAAAGGATGCATATTGGCAGAGAAAAATGAAAAACGGAAGTAATAATAATGCTTCTGTGCTTTTCAATATCGTCAGATCATTAATGAAACGGACGGAGAGAAAGACAGAGTAGGAGAGAATGAGACAGCGTGACAGGCTGAGGGAGGGGAAGGAGGGAGAATCTTGCTGTGACAGCCTTTTTACTCCTTATGAATGACATTTTTCATCCCCCTCAGCATTCTTCTGGATTTCAAAGCATCAATCTCAGCAGAGTGATTTGGCCCTAGTATTGTGTGTGTGTGTGTTGAATATTCATCAGTGTCTTTCTTACCTTGAGAGGCTCTGTAGAGATCTTATAACATATTGTTATTATGCAGTATGAAACAGTGGTGGATATAGATATTGTCTGATATAGATTTAGACTGATATATATATATATAGTGCTTATTAGGAAATAATGATAACATCCTAAAATAAACTTAATAAAAAGCTTAAAGTGCTGTTTGCTGCTTCCAGCTTTTCAAATATGTAAATTTACCATCTTCATCTTTTCTGTTATGCTGTAAATTGAACATCTTTGGGCTTGGGACTATTTGTTATACAAATTAGTTCATCTGAATATGTTACCCTGAGCTTTGGGAAAGTGTGATGGACAATCTTCACATTTTTCTGACAATTTGTAGACTTAACAATTCATTTATCAATCTGTCAAATTGCTAATGAAATGAATCATACAGTACAAGTTGCAACACTAGTCCCGCTGCATGGTAAGAAAGATATCATTGTTCTCAATGAACAGAGGATGCAAGTCTTTGTCGGGGCCGGGTGATGAAGACAGTGTCACGCTTTCTCGACTCTTGTACCCCCGATTGGACCATTTGGGGCAGACAGCTGCGTTGCCACGGTAATAAACTGCTTTCCAAGATTCTATGACAGCAGTTTTAACACTGAGCTGCTGAAAATCCTCCTAATTTCACAGAGCTGTGGCTCGGTTTGGCCACGGCTGGGACATCGCTCATGATACGCATTCCATCTCTGCCTGGAGTAATTTCATCATCTGTGTTCTGCCATGGCTTTTTGTTTCACAGGTTAGCGTTGATTTTTCACAGTCATCCATCCCATTTTTCTTGATGTGCGATGAAAGGTATATTTGCTCCCTTAAAGTCCTTTTTCTGAAATAAGCACCATGGCTCATTGTCATGGTGTATTCTAATGCTACCGCCAGTACTAATGTAAGGGCTCTATTTCATAAGAAAATGTTTGCCTTATGAAATGGAGACAGATTATTGCAAACAATTCAAGCTGCATTAATTAATCTCTGACTGTTAGAGGGCAGAATGTGGGAGATACAGAGTCTGCAAAACAAATTGAAAATAATCTCACAACTAAACTACTCCCCACCCCAAATCCCTCCCAGTCTCTCCCAAATCAAAACTTAACACTCTCTGTACCGAGAGGTCAAAGCTAGCAGTGGAGCACCATGGAGGAAAATGAAACATAGCAGCAGAAAGGTCATCATTTTATGTGCCACCATGACAAGTAGTGCCTCAAGGCAGAGAACGGAGCTCAAATTAAAAAGTAATAGATAGTAAAATAATAGGGCAAGATAAAATACATAGTCAATGTCTTACAAGGTGTTAAAGGCCAAGGAGAAGAGATGGGTTTTCACCAATAAAGTGCTATTTAAAAAATCATTTCTTTGCTTTTCCATCCTCTTTGAGGTCATAAAAACATAAAATATGGATTTTTTTTCTCATTGACCCTAAATGTGATGTTTTACAGACCTCTTCAGCACTCATTGATTCAAAACTTTAAAAAAAAAACATGTTAGAGACTCATTCTGTTCGTGTACAAGATAAAAAAAAATGTAACTCAACTTCAAAAATGTCTCCAGCAGGAATCTCTGATGTCAGCAGTGATTTGTGTTATTCTTCGTTTATACACTAAAGCACAACCTGTATCTATAGCAACCATAGAACAACCTGTATCTATAGCAACCATAGAACAACCTGTATCTATAGCAACCATAGAACAACCTGTATCTGTAGCAACCATAGAACAACCTGTATCTATAGCAACCATAGAACAACCTGTATCTATAGCAACAATAGAACAACCTGTATCTATAGCAACCATAGAACAACCTGTATCTATAGCAACCATAGAACAACCGTACTGAAGTGCAATAGTGCAATCATTTCTGTCTGTGGACTAAAATATATTTTATATTTATTCTATTCAAAGAGTAATTCATGTGAGCAGTGCTGAGGGTCTCTACTGTATGTGACAAGCGCACAACTCTACAGAGGAGGGGTCTACACACTTTCATAAATTCCACAGTCAGTTCGGATATGAATGGTTAATGGGTTGTGTGTCAAAAGACTGACGACTTTCTGTGATACAAGTCCTTCTGTGGCTGAGATTTGCGACTTTTCCGCACACATGAATGTCATGAAAACAATCGACAATTACGGCTCTTCATATCCTTTTGATTTTTATTGGACCTAATGACCTGAGTTCTGATAATACACACACTGATTTCAGAATGATTCTGACACAGAGAAAAATGTATTGACTGTGATAAATAACTTAATGTGGTAACTATTGTGCATAGGAATTTTGTGTGTATTTTTTTTATTTATTTATTTTTATTGTTTTTCTCATATCCCTATCTTTTTGAGCTGCTGTAGCGGTGACTTTTCCCCACTGTGGGATCAATAAAGTTTGTCTTATCTTATGTCAGGCCCAGCCCCCACTTTGCTAAAACAGCTTCACAGACCAGCTCTGTTTTCTTGGGGCTTTGATTGACAGTGAATGGGAATTACCATGTGAGAAGGTATTAATGTCTTCATATGACAGTTTTCATAAACTTCTGCAATTCATACAATTTATTTTATACCAGAAAGACGAGAATAAAGAGAATAAATGAATCAACAGACGCCACAACATAACACATACTGGTTTCTAAACTGGTCATTTCTATCAAAGTATAGGCCTATCACAAGCTTCAATTCTACCAATCCAGTCCTACTGATTTAGTTTTTCTTCTTTCTACAAAACAGACAGGTAACCTCATTCACATGTTCTGGGAATGATGAATTATAACATTACTAGTGTTCAATATTGGAAACTCTTATAGAGATCACTGACTTTGAGACCCTTTGCTCACTTAAATTAGCCTAACTACAGTAGGTAACATGTCTGATATCCCTCTTGACGCAAGACAAAGTGTGGTTTATTGAACTGGCCATGATTACTGGTAATACATATATTACCTTGTTATGGGAAAGTGTCGTGTCCCCCTGTCAAAATGGTCAAAATTGAAGCTGCAGAGGCGGAGATATCCAGACTTTTAGTCCCTATATAGCGTGTTAAGCTCCAACATTGAGGCATCCTACATCATCTTTTGTTAGACTTCCTACGAATTGTATGCTCCACTTTGTAACAGAAATGTTTTGTTAAAATCATATTATTCTTAGAGAAGGAGAAAGCTCCGTATTTTCAAACCTTAAGTAGCATGTTGAGTAAACTGAACCTTGAATATGTAAAATTGTTGGAGTGCCCCTTTTAAAGTAACTTTACAAATTGTGTTCTGGTGCTTTCTCATTCCAATTGCAATAAACATTGTGGTTTCACAGTGCGATTGAGGTGCTGACAGAACGATTACTCTGGCAGTATTAATCATGCTGTAACTATGTGTGTGATGACAGATGTGTTTTTGTTGTTTAGATTTGAGCTAAGAGAGAGAATGAGGTTAAGAAAATGGGAAGGGAAGTGAAGAGTTAATTTCACTGAAAGCAAGTCCTCCAGCTAGTCTGCCCCACTTTCAACCCCTTTATGTGATGGGGTGACCCCCACCTACAGAGTTGCTCACTCCCCTAGACCCCCATCCCTGTGGGCTGAGTAGGCTGTCTGAGAATACAGGGAGGCTCCACGCTGGGTGTTTGATGGAGCGCAGAAGGGTGTGTGAGGTGCACTGACCCATTCACATTGCTCCCCATGCACTCGTGCTCCAGAATAGCCTGACTTATCACATGTAATACACAGCCCTGCACAAATAAGGAGTGACAGCTATAGGGCTAGTGCATCACCGGAGAGGAGAAGTGGCTTCTGGGAGTTGCTGTTCCCACCCAGTGAGACTTTAAGAGGGGACAGATGTGGGGTGGGCTACTCCACCATTTGGTTGTTGTTGTTGTTGTTGTTGTTTTGCCCCCCCCCCCCCTCTATTACTGCTTTAACACCACCAAGAGCCTTTTTGCTTTTCTTTGCTTTCCACCAACCATTTGGAATGGATAAACATCTCCTTCGAGGAAACAGTCATTATCTTACATGAAAACCAGTCATCTCTGAGATGTTTATGATTTGTGTAGGTGCTGCAGTAGATTTGATGTAATCTGTCTAATAGCTCAGTTAATCCTCTTAACTTGTAACCCACTTAAATCTTTCACCAGTGGAATGTGTCCCTATTGTTGTCGCTTTTTCCTGCGGCATTGCATGTTTGCATGTGTGTCTGTGTGCATTGGATTAGTGTGAAGTTGCAAAGTTGTGGCGGTGCCTGGAGGTGTGAGGTCTAATCACCTCTAATCACCTGACGTGTGATGGCCTGATCCCTCTTACAGCTCTACAAGCGTTTGTGTTTTCACCCCTTTCACACACGGACTCACATGAGGAACTGAGCGTGATTCAGCCCACTTCTCAACGTTAATACCAGACTCTAGTTGACCGATTTACGCCCGGTCCCTGCTATTCATATAACACCTGTGTCCGCAGCTGTAGTTCCATACATGTTATGTTGGTTGCTTATTCTTTATTCATGATTTTATTGTTGACTTCTCGTGTTCTTTTCCAAATTCCTTCCTCTTTATGTCTATTTTCTTCTTTTGATTTTGTGATGTTTTTTTATTTTATAGTATTATGGAAAATAATCCTAAAATGATTTATAGCAATAAAGACAGTGGTGATGTGCAGAGAGTATAAGGTAACATCAGGTGTAACATAATTAACCCAATAATTTCTCTACACTGGTTTTTAAGCATCTTTGCAATTGAGAAGAAACAATATTTTTATCTGACAGAATGAGCCACTATAGCACCTCTGTAATCCCTATCCTTGGAGTTTCTTGTGCACAGCTTTTCACACCAAATCTGAGCAGACCTTGACCCACATATAACTCAGGTTGGGAGTACTGTTGCTGGGCCAGGAAGGATCCTCTACAATGACCTGTTCACACCAACATTTCCTTTTTGGGTTTCTACTTCAGTGCATCAAACAGTTCTGAGCTCTGACTTTCTCTGCCTTTGCAGGATTTGACACCACATGGTTTCTGCCAATGTATATGTACATCTCTGCAAGTTTATACTCCTTAGTTCTTAGTTTCTGTGTCCCTATTGGCATGCTATGTGTTTGTATGCCTGTGGCAATAGTTCATAATGCTTTCACTACAGCCTTTCACACCTCATTCAACCTCTGCTCACATCTCATGGCCTTGGTTCACCCCCTGTTGCCCCCTTCTTCTCTATTCTGTTTGAGTGATGTGAGAATCTTTAATGTGTGTGTGTGTGTGTGATGGAGAGAGAGGCAGTGTTTGGATTCTGATATACTCAGCTGTTCTCTCTATAGTGAACCGGCAGTGGAAAGGGCTGGACAAATAGCACTGTGAGAGAGAGAGCAACTAAGTAACACCCTCCTCCCCCCCTCTTCCCCCCCCCCCCTTCTCTTTCTCTCTGTCTGTCTCTCCCAGGCTGTCAGTGTGGAGTAGTGCTGGAGGCTGCGGGGCGGCTGCGTGCTGTGGGAAGTTCCTGAAAGTGCAGAGTGGCAGAGTCACTCACAGAGAAACACTTGTACAGAAAGAGGACTAGTGCTCTTTTACAGAAGGATATAATACGCAGTCTCACACCTACCGCCTCATTGCACGGGCGTGTTTGTCGTGGCAGCGCCTCAGGGATTTGAAGGAGGCGGGCAACTGCGTCGTTGCTGGCATGATGGTGATGTGGCTGCCTCAGGAGTGGGCCTGGCAGGCTGTTCTCCTGGTGACTGGACTGGCATCGTTGAGCCGTGGATCTGATGGTGAGTACTGTGTTTCGATGCCTTCACTATCCCGCTGCACTTGTTTTCAGTCAATGAGAGGATGGTGAGACTGAGGCCTTCATGTACTTCTTTTTTTGTTGCAAAAGACACATTAGATTTTGTGTAGCAACTTCTTTGGTATCTGTAATTGTGATTCGAGGAGCTAATAAAGAAGCATGTTTTCAAAAATGTGACATCATACAGTGACAGGTTGGTTGCTGGGAGGTTATCCTTGTTTTTGTTTTTTTTCCATTTATTTATTTATTTTTTGCTCTGTGGTATTTATGATGAGCGGTAGCTACCATGAGAACGGGTGTGCATTTATCTGCCCTGTCGTCCCCGAGCCCTCCCTTCCCCCGGTCATGTTTTGAATTGTTTGAAGATGGACAGCCAGTTGTCTTTTACGATGAATGCCAGCAGTGTCACGGTGCCCCGTAAGGTTGTGACATGCAGGGAAGGGTCGACAAGCTCCCAGCCTCAAGAAGATGACACTTGTGCATTTGTTCTTTTTTTGAGCAGTGAGAGACTCGGTCAATATGAGTATTAGTACAGGTATGATTGAAGTTTTACACACAGTTATCTGATTAATCAGATAATAGTTTAAATCAGTTATTTTCACATGTGGTTGCAAACTGAATATTTTGGGCTACTGGACAAAACAAGCAATCTGAAGATATCACCTGGGGCTTTTGGAAATTGTAAAGGACAATTTTCTGACATTTTGTCAAACAAATAATAATCAATAATGAAAATAATCAATCATTTTAAATCCTACTTTCAGTGGTTTACGTGGCTTTATCACTTATTAAGACTACAGTTGGGTGTCAGTCTGTAAAGTCAGAATCTGGGTGCAGATACACACACGTACACACACACAGTATTTATAAATATTACCATTAAGAGATGGTCTGGAAAATTTCACCATATGACCGTTTGCTGTGACTGTATTCCCCTTAAATGATAGATGGTGTGCCTGTTCTTTAATTTAGTGTTGTATTTATGCTCCCCTGAGGCTGCCATGGCCTCCTCTCTTCTTCTTCTTCTTCTTAAATTAGAATGTACTCAGTATATGGTACATTGTGCATATGCCCTATATATGTTTATAGGTGGTAAGTCTGAAGATTTGTCAATGTGTTAGTAAAGTATAGTAAAGTATTTAAGAATTCAACAGCGGATGATGTGATTATGATAGAGACAGGTGACTAATTCTAATTTATTTCACACAAAGCAGTTTGGGATCAGCGACACTGGAATTGTGTTAAAGACCAGCTGTAAAATCCCTTTACTGACTGAGCGGTTCAGTGCTAGCTCTAACTTTCACAGTTGGTCATGAAATACCTCGGCTGCTGATGAATGTGTCTTCACAGAGTTCCTTTACTCTTATCTGTGCAGACTGAGGTCAGTGTTTTTAACGTCTCATCCAATAGTGGTTCGGTGAGTTGAAGAATTCAGTGTTTATACAGGTATATAAGGCATGTGACAAGATGGGGTGAACTTCAGGGATGATTATCTCTTTTCAAACAGTCTGACTGTACACTAACAGGAAGCAAAGTCTCTGGTTGTTCCTGTCAGTGCAGACTGACAAATAGTGGGTGAAATGAAACTGTGGACTTTACTAAGCCTCTTTCAGCTGTGTTAAGCTTCCCCAGTTTCAATCTTTCTGTCGACTTTCTTTCACCAATACTTCAGCCTACAGTTGCCTTTTGTGTCTCCTTTTGTGATGTGATCTTTTAAAGGTCTCTCAAATGAGTAAAACATGTGGGAGGTTGTCCATAAATCAAAGTAGCACAGTCAGTTTGCCACCTGTTTCTATTGGCTGGTGTGTTTCACAGAGAGTTGATGAGTTCTGGTGGCATTCTTCCTTTAGCAATGCAAATAAATACACAAAAGTGAGTGCAGTTAAATGACAATAATACACTTTTGATGGACTGCACTTTAAAGTTATATTGGTTTTTGGATCATTGCCTCTACCTACATTTTGGTTTCGTTTTGTTCCATGTTTGTGAGACAAAAGCACTGAGTGACTATGATAACTCAGCCTGTATTTGCCAAAAGCTGCTGGTACAGCTACTATCAGTCAAGGAGAAACACTTGCTTGTAATGGCCCATCACTTATAACACAGATATCTACTTCAGATGTCAAGCACCAGCCAAGAGACACACTGATGCACTGATGGATAATACTGTAAGCTATTTTAAAAAACACACTGCTTTTTGTCAATCTTAGCTCAAGAAGAAATAGAAAAAGGACTCCGACAAGTTCACTTTACTCCACTTAAGCCTTCCTCTGGTCTTCTGGCCAGACATGCATGATCAACAGGGCTCCCTGAGGAGCTGCTTCCAAGTACAGTGCATAGTGTTTTCATTCACAGCGATCCTGAAATACCTAAAAATGTCAGTGTGTCCCTGTTGGAGCATTCAGAGGGGGTATTAGTTTAGACTTTATCAACAACCTTTTCTTTGCTGTATCTCCTCTCCAGTTATACAAGATGGTTTTTTTAAGAAACTAACTCTACTTTTAATTGCAATAGTTTCTAGTTGGAATCCAGGACAGGGAGAAAGGGATACTTTTGAAGCTCTTTAAGAGTGATTATATTTTTGCTGTGAATAAATAGTGTGTGATGTCATCAAGACTGTAGACTTTGAGCTTGTGAATTAGAATTATATGAATCTTTCTAAATGTAAAGGGGGACTTTTTGGGTCCAATGTTGTCAAAAAAGTGTTCAAGCTTTCAACATGTACTCCAAAAAATGTCCTCAACAGTTTGCAGGAACCATACAGACAGTGTTATGTAGCACATTGACTATACTTAATGCTCGTTGGAGGACATCTGTTTGAAGTGTTGCGGAGAATAAGGTCAGAGTCTAGTGTGGTGCAGCGGTCCAGCAGTACAAAACAGCAGCAGTTGGTCCTCAGCAGGACCGGGCTCCTTCAGCATTCTGTGAGCTGCTTCCTGTCAGGATGTGGATACGGTTCCCCCCACACAGAATTTGATCCCCAGGCAGATGTGCTGCTCCAGTAGTCAGGCTTGGGACCATAGACTGTGTGTTTGTGCAATAGTTGTTCATGTGCACCACATGACTATATCTGCTTTGTGAGATTTGGAGGCTCAGGACTTCTTTTTTTTTTTTTTCTCGTAAATTCAGAGGGACTAGAAAGGGACTAGCAAAGTGTAAACCCTTTCCAGTTGTGACCTCAAAAAAACTTGCATCTTCTGAACAGTGACCTTTCTCAGAACAACGTAGCATAATACTGTAGTTTTGGTTTGATATCCAAGATTATGAACAATGACACGTAACAATTCAACCAGTGGATCAGGTGCAGTTGTTTCATAAATAGTAAGCATATCTTCATAGAAACCTTGGACTAACCTTCTCCCCACTTTTTTTGGCAGAGGTAATATTGTGGGGTTAAGTGACATACTGTGGTGACGCTTTGGCTGTATGTAATGGAGCCCAGCATTACTCAGTGGTTTGTGGGTTTTTCCAGTAAGTCCAGACCACATGGATAGATAGAAAAGCAGTGAGATGCATTTAGATGAGACTATTACATGTGTACATACACTGTGTTCAATACAATGCAACATCTACACCTGTTCTGTGTCTGTCAGGCCTGTGTGTGAGTTTATGTGCATGTGCCTGTTTGTCTGCAAAAATTAAAGATACAGCAAATTGTCCAACGTGTTCAGTGTGGCTGCGATGTGTTTTTATATACAGCATGTTTATGGTATTTTATTTAATGTGATGTCTTGAAAAAGGAAGATCCTGCACTCTGCTATTGCTCAGCATCACTTTTTATTTGCTAACATTTTGACCCCCTCTGGAGTATTTCGAACAATTCTTACAACAGTGATCTTAAACGGTTAATGCTCCACCCATTTCTGTGTGTGCACAGGTGTGGGACAATTATTCTCCTGTGGGTGTGTCTCTCATTAACTGACAGTGTACAATCTGTCTGTACAATCTGTCACATTATAATCCACATATAAGAAAGACAGAAACAAAATGAGTCACAATGACACATACTTATGTCTGTTTAGAAGAACATTCAGCACATCTAATGAATGAAAACATCAGCCTTGTAGCTTTTAAAAAGTTATTCGACGAAAATTGAGAGCACCATAAATAAGTCTTTTTAATCCCAAAGTTCTTCAGAGCATGACATGACATAGAAGCTCATTATTCAGTTCTTTGGGGGATAAACTACGCAAGTTAAATATTCAGTGTACTTCTCTTTTATTAAGAATTTCATTGATTTTACCACCTCTCTTTGGCAGAGTTACTTTTACAATGCCTTGGAACCTGAATGATGAAATATCATGTTTAAAGCAGGCGGGGAGTTCTGGTCCTCTGAAATGATGCGAACGCGGAAGTAACTTAAAACTGCATTCTATCAAAAGGCCACCAGGGGGCGACCGTTTTGGTGTCAAAAGGACTTCCGTCTCTATACAAGTCAATGGAGAATTCACCAACTTCTCACTTGATTTCTAACCTCAGTAAATGTTTTCAAAATGTGTTTATGGTCTCAATCGCTAGTTTAAAGCCTTCTTCAATGCAGTATGATGTTCATTTGGGACATTTTGGCCTCCCTGATTTTATATGTGACGATAAAGCAGGGTATGCATTAGGGCGTGGCTACGTCGTGATTGACAGGTTGATTGGTTCACAGGTTCAGGAGGGCGCCTCATGCTCCTCCTGATGCCCATATAAGTAGAATCCGTGTTTTTTTTTTACCCAGCATGCACCTGAATTTTCAAGATGGCGCTGCTCAGATCAGATACTATTGGCTTCCAAGCAGCAGTCCACAAACCAATGGGTGACGTCACGGATGTTACGTCCATTTTATATACAGTCTATGGTTTAAAGCCAATGAAATATACTGCTATTGGTTAATTTCTCATCTCATTTCTCCTTATGGAGATCTTGTGTTCTCTTATTCTCTGGTTTAATAAGAAGGGAAACATATGATGACATGATTGATAAAGTACTTTTTCCCCAGTATGGATATGAGTAAAGTACATTTGACATATTATAACATTGAGCACATCATCAGCATCCTTTAACAAGGCCTGTGTACTTTTTTATTGATTTAACATTAGAATGTACAAAGCTATCTCTGAGATTATTTAATATGGCCTTTCAGAGATCAAGAGTTATAAAAGAATACACCACAGGAAAGAAATACACCGTCATGTTTAGTTCAACTGCCATAAACTCAGCTCTATTACTAAGAAACATTAGCACATATTATCATCAGACCCAGCAATATCCTTTATAATAATTGTCTCATTGTCTCACACCTGTGCACACAGAATGGGTGGAGCATTAGCCATTTAAGATCATTGTTGTCAGAGTTGTGTAAAATACTCTTGATGAAGGTTCAGACGGAGGGAAATGTTCAGTATGATTAATAAATGGCGATGCTGAGCAAGAACAGTGTGCCAGATCTTCTTTCCTCAAGACAAAAAGTGATACTTTCCAATGCACCTGCATCTGAGATATAGTGATAGGATGTGTGAGAAAAATATAATGTGATATGAAACATATTTTACCTTTGGTTTTGGGTTTGAATATTAAATAAAAGCTTGGTAAAATGATTTGCACAGTAATTCTGAAAGGTAAAGAAGAGAAAGAACAAACTCTAAGGTATTCACACAAATACATGAATATTTACAGAATATGTATGTGTAGAGAAATGCTATTCATAAAGAAAATAAATGAATGCATATGATGTTCATCTCAGTTAAAAGATCATTGTTTTTCTCACCTTTTGATATGCAAGATCATCCATACATCCATGAGTGATCTCTGTATACACTACCTTTTCCTTTATGATGCAAGTGACTCTCTGTTCCTGGCATTTATTATGAATACAGCATTTCACCTCAGTGTCTGCTGTGTATACGCCAAAGTCTGTGTTTGAGTATGTTGTTGTGGATATAGCAGCTCTCTGCTGTATTCACACCCATGTGTAATGTTTCCTCAGTATGACTGGTGTGAATCCCTGACAGTAGAGCTTTTTTTTGGTATTGGGTTATAATCTGGAGCAGGGTGTACAGCAGACAGATCTCCCTTCATAAATCTGTTTTGGCATCAGAGCTGCGGGTGGTGGGAGCCTCAAAGTGATCATCCTTTTCCTTCATAAAGGCAGTCTGGTCACGGCCGGTAAACACAGAACAGGTTGCTGGAAGCTGTACGGTGGAAACAGATGACCTGAGAAGGAGAGGAGAGATTGGAATGTGCTCTTCTCATACGTGTGTGTGTGTGTGTGTGTGTGTGTGTGTGTGTGTGTGTGTGAGTGTGAGTGTCTCGTATGGCAGAGGACTTTGAAGCCTGTCGGGGGTTAAGAGGGATGAGGGTGCGACGGTTGGGTGGAGGAGGATGTATGGTCCTTTGGCAGATTGGCTGTGACCCCCTTGGGGTCAGAGTGCACTCTGAAGACACTGGGGAAGATGTCTCCTTTGAGGGTGATTTATCATGGCCACCTGGAGGAACTTATCTTGCTTTTCTCTCTTGTCCTCCTCTCTGCCTCTGATGAAAAGTCTGTGTGAAGGTCTCAGTTCACAGATTAAATAGCCGTGGTGCCGAAATGGGCTCTTGTGAAACAACCGTGTTAATTGAAACACATTACAGAGATTTTTTCTCTCCATTTTTCTACACATTAAAATATCCTTTCAACGTTTCCTTTCTAAGTCACTTAGTAGTAACTTAACCTTGCATTGTTTTCCACTTATGTCTTTAATGGAAAAACAAAACCCGGTATGATAACAGTATTTTTTATTGATTTCCATTCTCTCTCTGATCAATTACAGCATAACAACTTGTATGTAAGGGTGACATCACACACTGTTGTTTCTGTGGACAATATGACTATCTGGAATTAGATTGCAGGATTAAAAGAAGGCATTCTCCCATCCATTCTCCCATCCATTCTCCCATCCATTCTCCCATCCATTCTCCCATCCATTCTCCCATGCATTTGAAGTCAAAATATTGCTTTTATTCTCTGGGACATAGAGCACCTAACTGTTCAGATAAATGCACAAAACACAAATGAAAGGAACAAGTTGGCTTTAGTTTTCTTTTCTTTTTTTAAATGTCGAGGGGCACATAGCATCTATTTCTCCATCACCTCTTTCTTTACAATAATGAATAAACTGACTTAACACAAACATTTTCCACTGTTCCGTATTGCTTTATTGTCATATCTGTTTCCGTGCATTGATCTTCCTGGTATGTGCAACCATGACTTAACACTCAGAAACTAAAAGCCTGATAATCACCTTCATCAGCACTCCTTAACTGCTATGAAACTGTCACATGTAAATAATTTCATTAAGAAAATAAAATGACTAATGTCTAATGTGTTCATGATGCCAACCACCTGCTTAGAAATAGAGAATGACATTTGTGTCCAAAATTACAAATGTTTAAAATTAGTTTTGGTATTTTGCTATATATAATTCATGCTAATAATATATAGTAGTTTGAAGTATATTGTATAATCTATTAGATTGTTGTTGTTTTATTGTGGTTTTTTTTTTTTTTTTTTTTTTTACAGTTGAAGCACTTAGCAATAAATAAGACTTTTTTTTTTATTTTTTTTAGTTTTCTGCTAATTTTTGATTGCATCATGGTCACAACACACACACTGAATGCCTAGTATGTTGTTTTTCCCATGGTTTTGGATGGATTTGTACAATATTGCATTATTATTATTGTCATATACCTGAAGTTAAACAATACTGTTATACTGTCATATCAATGCAAAAAAGTTTGTTGTTGTAGATTTCTTTTTCTTTATCCAGTGGGCTTTGATACTTTCTGACACACACTTGTGCTACATATATAAAAATGTGCCATGCATGCACCCTGGAAAAAAAATATGTACATTGTTAAATATGTAGGTGTAAAAACCCTAGTCTTTTTTTAACAAGTCAGTCAGGTGAGTTTACGTTTGATTATTTATAAATATAGTCTGAATGTACTTTAAGACAACAATAAGGGAGATCCCCAGACACTCAGTATTAAAAAGGAAAAATAAAACATGTAAATTTTAAGAAAAAAAAGAGCTGAATAATAGAAAAGTAGAAAATACAAAATTCCGTCAGACATAAAATGAGGACCTGAGAAAAAAAAAAAAAAAAAAGGTAGTTGAAAAAAATGCACCATTTAAAATATACACAATGTAACACAATGGGCGCTATTGGATAAACATCTGGATCTGGTGTGGGAATGTTCTCTTTTGTTATCGGTATCATCAACGGGATGACACACAGTCCACACAGTCATGCTATCATTGTCAACACGGAAAACACTTCCACTGTATGTAAGGAGGAAGGAAGGCCGACAATGTTCAACCCACAGCCTTGAGTAATGAAACAATATGAGAGGCACACTCACACAGCAGAGGAGTCATCATCACTAATACTGATTAAATTGGGGAAGCTTAAGCTGGTTTAGAAGTGTGTAAAGATGCAGTACCATGGATGGTGATGACCTGTGTGAACTGAAGGTTCTCCAGCTTGAGTAATTCACTAGATGTAACCTCCAATTTCTCCAGTATGTAAAACACTGACACTCAGTGTGTGTGTGTGTGTGTAGTCGGAGGGGCAGCCTGAGGAATGTGTGGGGCGATGTAGATCAGATTTCTGGGTGACCTTGAGTGTGCTCCGTAGCTGACATAGCAAGTCTGTTTGTTGTATGTGGGTCGATGACGTATAAGGATTTACAACAACTCAATTTTAGAATAATAAAAACAAGCATATCTAATGCAGTAGTTCAAACATTCAGAATGTTGTGTACCTGAAAATTCATATTATACATTTGAAATTAAATGATTTTAGTGGGTTTTCAAGATTAATTGGCACTGGCCTTAAAAAAAGTCATGTGGTGCGACCATGATTCATCTTGAAATATCTTATATAAATAAAACATCATCATTTACAAAAATTTAAAAAAAAAATGCAAATACTTTGTTTCCAAACACTTTATATTACTGAAAACTTGTAAAAAAAAAAAAAAAAGATGTGAAGCGTGTTAAGTAAATTAATTTATTTCAAGATGAATCATGGTCGCACCACATGACTTTTTTTAAGGCCAGTGCCAATTAATCTTGAAAAACCCACTAAAATCACTTTCACATTTATAATATGGATCTTCAGGTACAAAACATTCTGAATGTTTGAACTACTGCATTAGATATGCTTGTTTTTATTATTCTACAATTGAGTTGTTGTAAATCCTTATACGCCATTGACCCATATGTTCGTGTGTGTGTGTGTGTGTGTGTGTGTGTGTGAGAAACAAAGTGTGTACTGTAGGAGTATATTCAAAACAACAATAGACCTACTTTAATATTATGAATCTACTGAGTTGCCCATGTGTATCTTGCAGTATTACAATCTGACTACACAAGATGATGTCATACGATTATATTCCCTTTGTTAGTAGATGAAGCCTAACAGAGAGACGTCCTCTCCCTTAAGACTCCTGTTGGCTTTACACCATAGAGCCTCTTTGATAGTCTGTCGAACACACACACTGTCTCTGTAGTTAATCTGTTCTTATATATTCTCTGTAGGACACTCTCGCCATACACAATCCTCTCTCTGACGACAATACAGTCTTGTCTTGACTTAAAAAGTACCAGAGAAGTGACCACGCACACACACACACACACACACACACACACACACACACACACACACACACACACACACACACACACACACACACACACACACACACACACAAACACACAAACACACATAACTTGATAGTTATGGACTTACAAAGCTTCTTATGTCAGTGCTATATGGAAGTTGTGTACATGACTCACACATAAGAAATCTTTTTGATATCAGTATTTAATTTTAGCCACAATTAACTATATAAGATTAAGTTTGCTCAGAGAGTAAGGTGTATAATTCTGTAGTTGATTTGAGTGATGTGTGCAGGTTGAAAGCACATTTGAAGCCAAACTGATGTGGCAATGTGTAGACAAGGGTGTGCAAATTTCACTAATGCAAAATAGTGTACGTGAAAGCCACATTAAATGCTAATTATGTGTGTGGGAGGTGACATGTTCAGTATCTTGTGCAACCAGATTTGTGCTACTGCTTTGCATACAGCATGTTGAACTTTGCATCACATAGTTTGAACATGTTTAACTCAAAGGGAAGGGTAAGAATTATTGCCAGATCGCAACTTATTTCAAACAGGAAGATGATAATAAGAAGAGATAACGCTCCAAGGGCATTACTCTGTGCCCATGTGTGTTTTTTACTCACCCACTGCCTTTGTAAAAGTTTAGAAAAATAATAAAGCTTGAAAGCCAATATGGTCGGAAAGTATCTGAAAGCCTGATATGTTCATGAAACATTCCTGTCTTTGGTTATTTTGTTCTTTTTTGCACACTTGTAGAGCAGATGTAATTGAAAAACCAAGGCCACTGTGTGATTGTGGATCAGAACACCCCCGCAAAACTCCCCTCTGGCAGAATAACTAACACAGATTGGAAGAACACAGAGTACCACTTAAAGAACAGTCATTGTGTTTATACCATACTCTGACTCAGCCTTTTCATCACGTTTCCCTCCTGAGCTTAACTCGTGTCCCTTTTTTCAGTTTTAGGTTAGTTTTGAACCACTTCTTAGATCTACTTACATTAAAGGTACACCTGCCCACAATAGAATAAACGCTTTTCTTGGATTTTATTGACAGATATACTTAATGTCCTAATGTCTTTGTAATTTATATTTGCAGGTGAAAATTCACTGTCATGTCAGCTAACTAGGGCCGGGACTCGACTAAAAAATTAATCTAATTAATTAGAGGCTTTGTAATTAATTAATCGAAATTAATCGCATTTTAATCGCATATAAATATTTGACCTGAGAACAGTGAAGAATTTTTTTCACATGGATTTTTAGTATAAGATTGAATAATGACTGAATACATAAGCTTAAGCAACACAAATATTGTTTATTTGTGTTCAAGTCCAACAGACCAGTGCAATTTTTGCCATTAAGTGTAGCAATAGCATATTTAGAAATATAGTACATTTCAGAAATTATCTAGCTACCACGCTAGCGTCCACGCTAGCTGCTATATGTTTTGCATTGAGGTGATACTTGAGGCTCGATGTGCTGCGGTGATATGCGAATTCCTTGTTGCATAGCTTGCACACAACCATGCTCTTATCCACACTTCCATCCACGAGGCCAACCAAAGCGGTCTCATCAGCTAATTTGTTCATGTTCACTGTGGTTTGTTGTTGTCTGAACTACGCTAGTTGGTGCTCCAGTATAATCGGTCCGCCTGAAACTCATCCAGTGAGAAACGTTCCGCGGTGCAAAAATAAGTGTGATTCAAATGCGTCAATTTTTTCCTGGCCCTACAGCTAACATGAACATAAACTTGTGATTTTCAATGCAAATTAAGAACTAAGTAGCTTGGTCTCACTGTAATGTGATAAAGACAGCACATGAAGAAAAAAAAGTAGGAATCTGACAGCGAGAGAATGAGAGGAAGACATCCATCTAGACTAGTGTGGCACAGCACTGTTCAGCTCACTGACCACAGAGGTCTTCTGGGATGAGCTGCTGTCAGAACTGGTTTTATTCTGCATGGTTAGAACGGATGTACATTTAGTTACTTGATTGTAAGGATAAGAAAGATATGACTTGATATGAAAACTATTCAGCATGAGGCATTTTTATTGTTAATGAACATTATGCAATCTAAACATTTTCCAGAGATTATTAAATGTTGCAAGTAATGATGTTTGATGATGAAAGATTTAGTGTTACATCTCAAGGCTTCCTTCTTCTATTTTCTAGTTCAAAGCAACATTGTTCTTCCCTTGCAAGAAAAAATGACATCAGCCTTTCTTCGAGTGACCTTCCCCATGGTCTTTGCTTTCTCACTGCCTTTGTAAAAGTTTAAAAACACATAAATTAAAGCTGATGAGGACTGAAAGCCTGATTCACCTTAAATTCCTGAATCATGTTTTTTGCACACTTACAGAGCATTTGTGATTTTAAAAAAAACTGTGTGATCGAGGATCACAACCAGGCGGGGAGTTCTGGTCCTCTGAAATGATGCGAACGCGGAAGTGACTTAAAACTGCATTCTATCAAAAGGCCACCAGGGGGCGACCGTTTTGGTGTCAAAAGGACTTCCGTCTCTATACAAGTCAATGGAGAATTCACCAACTTCTCACTTGATTTCTAACCTCAGTAAACGTTTTCAAAATGTGTTTATGGTCTCAATCGCTAGTTTAAAGCCTTCTTCAATGCAGTATGATGTTCATTTGGGACATTTTGGTCTCCCTGATTTTATATGTGACGATAAAGCAGGGTATGCATTAGGGCGTGGCTACGTCGTGATTGACAGGTTGATTGGTTCACAGGTTCAGGAGGGCGCCTCATGCTCCTCCTGATGCCCATATAAGTAGAATCCGTGTTTTTTTTTTTACCCAGCATGCACTGGAAATTTTCAACATGGCGCTGCCCAGATCTGAAACTATTCGCTTCCAAGCAGCAGTCCACAAACCAATGGGTGACGTCACGGATGTTACGTCCATTTTATATACAGTCTATGATCACAGCACTGGTTTATTTTTGGAGAGGTATTTATTCTTATATCGGTCCAATATTAACTCAAATAACTGGATCGGGTATTGGTGACAATGGGCCGATCTGGTATCGCATACCATTATTTTAATAAAATACATAGCAAGTATTGGCTGACACCCAAAGCCCAGGTATCGGTATTGGGACTGAAAAGGTTAAATCAGTGCATCCCTTAGTCAGGAAGTTTGTAGTTGTATTGTTTTAAGTGATATTATAAAGCTCCAGCTATCTGTGCCAAATATGGTCGATGTATTATCTTGAATATTGCAGCATGTGCACACACTTGTGAAACACTTCAAAAACACAAATCATACCAACACAAATACACAGGCACTGTAGGCAGGCAGACATGCACATGCACAATGACATGCACGCACACATTCACACACACACGTACACACACACACACACACACACACACACACACACACACACACACACACACACACACACACACACACACACACATACAACACAAAGACTTCTTTCTGGTGAAGAGTGTTATTCTGGTTCCAGACTTCATGCAGGTACATTGAGTCCAGTCCAGAACAGCAGGGTTGCTTTCAGCAGCACATATTCACACGTTCTGTGGATAGCATTGCCATGGTAACAGTGCCAAGAAAGGCAAAAACTTGTGGTGCTTTTTTTTATTCAGAGGACCCATTCAAAATTAATAGAAATGTTGTATGGCTGCTTTGATTGATTATATGTTTAATATTCCAGCGTTATGTGTACTTAAGTTGTCTCTTCCTGTACAGCCAACATGTTGGACACCATGCTGCTGAAGAACGGATGGAAGGGGGCATCGGAGCGAAGGGCAGAGGAGAGCAGCAGCACAGCCACTGTTTCAGCTCAGAACATGCTTTGGTGTCACTGCAACCAATGCCCTGAACACTCTGTCAACAACACTTGCATGTATGTTGGAGGACAAACACAAGCATGTTTGCACACACACACACACAAACACAAACACACACACAGATGTACACACTGTTTACTGTTTAGTTGCATCCTTTAATGAAATCCCTCAAGCCTCTTTCAGGCAAAGTTAATTATCACCAGCCCACTAGCATTAGAGAGATTACTATTGTAATAAGTGTATAATGGCATGTGTTGTATGTTATTTAAGAGCATATGATATGAATATTTTCATTATCAGCTAATCTCTCGATCATCTAATCGTCACATTTGTCGATAAATCATCATAGCAATATCTGAAACCATTTTGTATCAAGTTCCTGTCTTAACTAAATGATTCCATCACGTTAAAGCCGGCCCACATGCCCCTATGTACATTGAAAGCATTACTGGTCACTTTAATTGTCCCTCCTGTCCATACTGGCCGTGAAGATATCCCTTACCAGTCCTCTTTCTGTACAAAAATGCATTTTAAAGTTCAGAGTTACCCAAATCAACTGGGTATCTTCAAAAGTTATAGACGTTTTAGTACAAAATTCCCTCTTTGTGTTACTATCTTTCCACTGCAGAAATAATGCCAAACACAAATACAAAATGTTGTACTAAAAAGATTGTAGCTTTGGAAGATAGCTAACCCTCAATTAGCTGAATTCATTTTGACACAAAATGAGGATTTTGGATTTTGTCCGCCAGTACAGCATGGACATGAGGAACAATTACAAAAACACATTTACATATCAGTATGTAATTATGACTTGATGAGACTTGTACAAATGTGCATCCTTTAACCCTCCTGTTGTCGTCGAGTCAAGGAAGGACAGGAGGAAGGAAAGGAGTAAGGAGGGAGGGAGTAAAGAAGGAAGGAAGGAAGGAAAGGAGTAAGGAGGGAGGGAGGAAGGAAGGAAGGAAAGAAGAAAGGAAGGAAAGGAGTAAGGAGGGAGGGAGGAAGGGAGGGAGGAAGGAAAGGAGTAAGGAGGGAGGGAGGAAGGAAAAGAGGAAGGAAGTAATGAGAGAAGGAAGGGAGGAAGGAAAGGAGGAAGGAAGTAATGAAAGAAGGAAGGGAGGAAGGAAAGGAGGAAGGAAGGAAGGAAGGAAGGGAGGAAAGAAGGAACAGTCAAAAGAGACAGGGTCAATTTGACCCGGGAGGACGACATGAGGGTTAAGCTTTGTCTAATGTGTATTCCATCTGACAAAATGTGAGCCTCACATTCAGTAAAATGCCATCAAACCCCAAAACGATGATGAAAATAGTTGACCTATATGGTGTGTGTGTGTGTTTATGTTTTGGTAGGACTGACGGTACCTGCTTCACTATGGTGAAGGAGGAGGAGGAGGGTGTGGCTGTACGCACTGTAGGTTGTTTGGGACGGGATGGTGCTGAATTCCAATGCAGGGTAAGTCAGCTAGTATGTGTGTGTTTGTTACCGTGTGTATATGTGCATGTGTTTCTGCTTGGATGAATACTTACACATGTGTATCTGTATCCTTCTTCATGAGCCGTTGTTAAGTCTTAATGAGCCTTTCCTTGACTCACAGTGGCTCTTTATGAGACCTATTTGAATCAGACGTGTCCAGCCCGTTATCTTTACACACAGTGGAAAAAACCTTTGGTATACTGTCAAGTGTTCTCATTAGGAATAAGTGCGGCTGTAAATATTCGTTACTCTGGTGTGTTCATGGGGATTTATGTTTGTATATGTTTGCATGATAGGACACGTGGAATTCACGTGAGAGGAGAGCTCTCGAGTGTTGCACAGATCACAACTACTGCAACAGAGACTTGCATCCTACTCTTCCTCCACTCAGGACGTCTGGTAAGACACACACACACATACACAAACAAACACACACACACACACACACAAACACATGTGTTCACACAGGTTTTCACACACTGAAATCCTGCCCCACTTTAAAGCGTGAGTGGCTTTTAGAATGGGCTCGTTCCGGCCACGCTGGGCCGTGATGGTTAGTGACAGTTTAAACTGTTACAAACCACAGTGTGGTGCTGAAGTGAAGGGGCACATGCTGCTCCGGGGCGCAAGGGAGGGAGAGAGAGCGAGAGAAAGAGAGAGAGAGGCAGGTGAAACAGAGCCTGCAGACTTGGCTTGTTCTCTCACCCTCTAATGAAAAGGACAGCCTCTCCCCAGGGCCTGCTTGAGTTTCTTGCCTCGGGACGGATGTGAGATATCTGTCCATCTGTCACTCCACGACACACACACACACACACACACCGGACACACACACACACACATTCTTTCTCTCGCTCCAAGCCTTTGTCTGTCACACATACCATTAAGCGTTTACACAGCCTCACACACTTTATTCGACCTTCAAGCAAACAAGTCAGTTGGAGAGAAATTTTTAAAAAAAATTAAATTGTCTTTAATTGTTTTGCAACTTGGGTCTTGTTTTTATAGTTATAATCATTCATTCTATTGGTGGTGATCAACTAGGATCTGAGAACTTGGCAACATCGCTATAACATAGTCCAAATGGGGCAAAAAAAAAAAAGAGTGGTGAGATAATCAGATGTGTTGTAAACAAGCAGATTATCAAAACAACTTTATTTACGATTAAAACTAAAGCGAGTGCACCTGAAGTGTATAATCCCTCACACAGGAAAATTGTGTGCATGTACAACTATAGCAAATACTCTTTAGTCAAGGCTCAACCAGCAAGTTGTTCTCTGAATTGTGATGGATGTTTTGGTAATAAATTCACCATTTGCCTTTGCTTTCTCTTCCATATATAAAATTGGCTAACACTGGAACTCAATGAACTTGCAGGGAGCTCAAAGGCCACTTTACTATTTTTAATTTGTCCACTTCTTTGTTCCTCCTGCATGTGCAGTTTTGTGCACACTATGAAGTATCACCTGTGTTCATGCATCTGTGTTTGTGTGTCTGATTGACAGAGTTGCGGTAGGAAAGCTAGAGCCCCAGAGCTGCTTTAGGCCTCTGGAGTTTCTGTAGCGTTGTCAGTGTGACACCTGATCTGTGGGATTCAGGAAGGGGATGTGATCGATCACGCGCTGCGAGAAGGGGGTTGCAGGGTGGGGGTTAGAGGGAGGAAGGGGAAAAGGGGTTTGTTCCCTGACAATGAACATTTGAAAGATGTTGGAGTTGATAATGATGAACAAAGGACTTTAATCATCTATTCACCAGTTTCTCATTTGACTGACTTTGGATTACTCACATTGAAGGATGGTAAAATGATAAAAAATGGCATGCAGTTAATATTAATACATCTTCCTGTTTTTTTTTAGATTATGTGGGCAGCAGTATCCAGTACATGGCTCTCTTAATTTCAATCACAGTCTGCAGTATCTTCCTCGGTGTCATCCTCGTCATCTGCTGTCTCAGGTACGAAACTTGACTTGACGACCTCTCAGTCACATATCAACAAACTGACGCTGTTGGTAAACACTGCGTCCTCTTTCCATGCCAGATATAAGCGGCAGGAGTCACGACCACGCTACAGCATCAACTTGGAACAGGGGGAGACCTACATCCCCCCTGGGGAGTCACTGAAGGACCTGATAGAGCATTCACGCAGTATTGGGTCTGGCTCTGGGTCAGGACTCCCTCTACTGGTAAGAAGAAAGCAGTGCATATATCTCTCACCATCTAAAGCCTAGTGTGATATTGTTGACATCAGTTTGCATTACATCAGACAGGACTTTTAACATGTTCACACATGTAAAAACTATTTATAACTTATAATAATTACTTTTTCAAATAGTTTTTAAGAGAATAACATAATCAGATCATATGACCATGATGCATACCTTTTAAATTTAAATGAATACCAAGCTTCCCTCGGTGCCCACCTGACTCTTATATTCCTCTCAGAGATTTCAAAGCTTTATTAAGTGATGCTTTTTTTATATAATTCTTGTAACTGTTCTTTTCATTAATTCATTTTTTATTGTGTAGTTGTGCTGTTTCTTTTTATCTTAATCTCAATGAGACTGCCTGATAAAATTAAGATTTTTTTTAAATACAATCCCACAGAAAGGTGATAAATAAAGAATTACCACAAGTATAGTTTTGCAAATTAAAGGTACATTTAAATTAAAGGTAAGTGATTCCATGTTAGGACAGCAAATAACATTAAACATTCTAAAAGTATATCTGTAAATCTTTTAAGATGTGGTTTCAAAGGGAAATTACATATTAAAACAACAATCACTATGTTTCCAGGTGCAGCGGACCATCGCCAAGCAGATTCAGATGGTCAAACAGATTGGGAAAGGGCGATACGGAGAGGTCTGGATGGGCAAATGGAGAGGAGAGCGAGTGGCTGTCAAAGTCTTCTTCACCACAGAAGAAGAGAGCTGGTTCAGAGAGACTGAAATCTATCAGACGTTCCTGATGAGACACGACAATATACTGGGTAAATAATGGAGTGTATGGAGTGTAAACAAAAAAAGAACTGGGTGCCAGTCACACATTTCTCATTCCTATCGTTTCCACTTTCCAACCCTCCAGGATTCATAGCAGCTGACATTAAAGGGACTGGCTCGTGGACTCAGCTCTACCTAATCACAGACTACCATGAGAACGGATCTTTATATGACTACCTCAAGTCCAATACCTTAGATGTCAACGCTCTGCTGAAGCTGGCCTACTCGTCGATATCGGGCCTCTGTCACGTGCACACGGAGATCTACGGCACACAGGGCAAACCAGCCATTGCACACAGAGACCTGAAGAGTAAAAACATTTTGGTTAAAAAAAATGGGTCTTGTTGTATAGCAGACCTCGGACTTGCTGTCAAGTTTAACAGGTAACACACATTTTGATCTACGTTTTAATGCAGCATCTTAGAGTATCTTTCAAAGTCCCTGAACTATGCAAACATGTCTTATCTTCTATGTCTCAGTGACACCAATGAAGTGGATATCCCTCCCAACCTGCGAGTTGGTACAAAGCGCTACATGCCACCTGAAGTCTTGGATGAGAGCCTAAACAGGAGCTACTTCCAGTCTTTCATAATGGCTGACATGTATAGTTTTGGCCTCATCATTTGGGAGATGGCTCGACGTTGTATCTCCGGAGGTCAGTAAAAAAAAAAAAACCTCTAACCTTTTTTTTTTAGTTTAATTTAAATATTATCTGTCTAGATGTTTTTGTAATGATCCCCTGATTCCAACACACACATATCTGTTTTTCCTGAAGGCATCGTGGAGGAGTACCAGCTGCCCTACCATGACCTCGTGCCCACTGATCCTTCCTATGAGGACATGAGAGAGGTCGTCTGTATTAAGAAACAAAGACCTTCATTTGCTAACCGCTGGAGCAGTGATGAGGTATTCTGAAGTTGATTGAAGTCTATTGTTGATGCATCATTTAATGTTTTATAATGCCATAATAAGTTGTTTGAAACATCCGGGATTGCCTTATTGGAAGAAATCTATTTGTTCGGTAAATATTCTCTTCCACATTTTTAACTGTGGGGAGTTAAAAAAGTGTCTTATTAGAAAATGAGTGAGTCATGGTTTTCTTATATAATGATAAGCCATCAGGTCTGCAGCTACAAATGTTGATAAGTTGGTAAAAATGTGATCTTTGTCAAGGTGCTCTGCAGCTGTTTTTCAAAAGTTAAGTGGTTGAATGCAGTCAATTTATGCTGAAGGATACATGCCTGCCAAATAGTTTTTTTAACAACCTGAAAACCCCAAGGTTGCTCTTTAAATTGCTAAGAATGAATAATTATTAAAGCCATTTGTCACTTTCTGTAAAAAAAAGCTGTATGAAGTGTGGTATTTCTATTTATTTATTTTCCATAACATGTTATAAACTCTCAGGTTTTGTTCTGTGTTCTCAACGTCTCACTGTGTTCTTATGTGCTTGTTGTGTCTTCAGTGTCTACGACAGATGGGAAAACTAATGTCAGAGTGCTGGGCTCACAACCCCGCCTCTCGCCTCACAGCCCTGAGGGTGAAAAAGACCCTGGCGAAGATGTTAGAGTCCCAAGACATCAAACTGTGACAGATAATCAAGAGAGATGCTGTCATCACCCAGAGACTTGTCACTGGCACTGCGCCACTTACACTGGCCAATACAAGAAAGGGAATGTACGTGGAGGGGATGAGAAAAGACTGTGAATGATAGGACAAAGGAAACTGACAGGGAAGATGAGTGATAAAGATATAAGTTGACTGGGAGCCAGAAAAAATGAGAGGCAAAAAGATTTATTATGTTGAGTCAGATCTGCCTTCCCGTTGTCTGGGACTCGTCTGCTTCAGTCCAAGTGTTGAGACTGTGCTTTCTGTGGAAGCTGAGTCATTGTGGGGTCCAGACCGTCCAGGGGGGCAGGCAGACAGGTAGGGACCTGTGCAGGAGAGGAAGACTGAAATCCTGAAATCCCTCTGATTGGTTCTAGACAGAGGAAACTCCTGCTCGACCCGTCTAAAGCCATATAGCAGTATTCTATATGCAGTCTTTTGTACTGTCACAGCTGTCAGTCAGTTGCTTCCTGCTGTGACATCACAGCCCAGTTACCTTTGACCTTTGACTATCAACTCCATCCAAAGTGACTGTCATCCATCCAAAGAACTGTCTAATACATGTTCAGTGACCTCACTGTCAAATACATTATTATTATTATTATTATTATTATTATTTTTATTATTATTATTATTATGGAACAAAACAAAACCCAAGTAAGACTAAATTATTGACAAAAAACAAAGATAACAGATTTTTCTATATATGATTACAAGTACATTTTTTTTTATATTGAAGTATGACCTCTGGGTAAAAAAAGTTTTGTCATTGATGGATCTGTGTCCTTTAGGCTTTCAGGGCTGAGACTGTTCTCCACTCACTCTCACCTCTTCCCACTCACAATTCAATTGTACATAATTGAACTGAAATGTATTGATTATTACTGCCTTGCTGGATGTTTTGTGTTTTTTGATGATGTATCTGTACAGAATACATCCCATCCACTCTACCACTATGGCATGTGCCTTACATGTATTTAATCTGTACATATGTGATTATAAAAGTGTGTGAGTGGATCTGGATAACATTCTCTAATAAAACTATGTGTCATGAAGGCCTGTACATTTATGTCGTAAGATTCATTTTCATCTCACAATGCAAACAAAAACTCCTCATGCTCCGTTTTCAATGTTGCATATAAATATAATTTATTATTAGTCTTAAAAATTCTTTCTTACACTTTGTACAATAACTTGACAGATGAAAATGCAAGCAGTTGCAAGGAACATCATGAGTGCCAGAAAACAGACAGGCTACATTCTCACTATACACAATAATAATCATGAAGCTGAAGAACGAGGGATTGCAAAGGCTAGCCCACTGAGAAGATTGTTTCAAAAAGATGCAAAGTTTGCATAGACTGCTTTACGAAAACTGGGACAACTGCCACCAAAAAATCAAGAATTAACCAAAAAACACCTGAACAGTAACAAATGCTGCTGCATCAAAGGAATGTTGCATTTTACAAATATCACTATTTTTTTATGCACAGGGTCAGTGTCGTCATGATCACTGATGGCTTCTGTCATTAATGTACAAACACACAGAAGTCTGAGTTACCATAATATCTCCCGTTACACCCAAAATTAGATGACTGTCATTCAGTTGTGCACACAAGAAATGACGCGGTTTAGAATGACACTCGATATTTAGATGATTAACTCCCATACTAAATTTAACCTCATACACTGTGTGCCAATTATTTGGTAAAAAGCAGTTGTCTTCCGTTGCATTAGTCCTACAAAAATATACTTATTTGACAAACCACACACTTCCTCTCTTTTCCACAACAGCTACCTCTCCTTTCTGGTTGCATGTCTGTCGATGACATCATCTTGAACAACATACAAATCATTAGCATCAGTCATGGAGTTTATTCAATTTGGGAAAATGATATTGATCGTCCTCTCTTTTTAGCCAAATGACCTGGTAAAAACATGCAAAAAGAGAAAGAAAGAAGAAAAACTCATAACCAATGCAACTTATCAAAAATATTTTAAAGAAAAAAAAAATCATATAAAATAAGCGCACATAATCAATAATTATACATAACAAGAATAAAAGTATTAATAGTAGTTACGACAGCAACACTAAAACCGTAGAATGATTACATCATTGATTTCCTTCTGTACATGTAATTGTGGCTGGCATGATGAGTCATTACTGCAAGAGTCCACCAGAAGGCGCTATGATACAGTCCAACATAATGACAGAAGAAACAAAACAGAGGACATTGCAAAGTATTTCATAACAGGCAGCATAAAATACAAAAACGATATGTATAAATAGGCATATTATTAAATACTATGTTATCACAGAACACATACTCGTCCATGGAGTTGCCATGGTGACTGATTTGGAGAGTGAGAGAGATGCGTCCTCTGATTCAAGCCTTGTTCCTTTGATCTTTTGACCTCTGATAGTGTGCCACTTCTCAGACTGTCTATGGTAAGGGCATCGTACACATATTCACACAGTCCGTCCAAATAACTGGACAGCTGTTTCCAAGGAAACTACAGCCAAAAATATCAAGTCGTTGTACCACAGAGAGAGAGAGAGAGAGAGAGAGAGGAACAGCTAGAGAGAAATGACTGGCTGAGATTCTTGTTTACCCTCCAAGTTATTACACCCTTTGTTGCCAATGTTTAACTGGGTCATGGCTGAGTAGACGTGGCTGTTTCTGTCTTCTTACTTCTCCGAGTGTGCACACGTGGAATCTGGGAGGGTGTATGTGCATTTATCATTGTGATGCCAAATGTCTCCCCTTGCTTCTTGGGTGTCCTCCTCTCTTATTTTCTTTCTATGTCTACTTCCTCCCCTGGAGTGTCACACTCCCAGGCGGGCAGATATCAATGTTCAGTCACTGCAGGAATGAGGCTGTCATGGCGACCCATCTCCTCCAGCACCTGGGCCAGGCGACTCAGGTTGCCATCAGGAAAATGCTGGGCCTCCCACAAGTCCAGGATGACTCCCGTAGGACTGGATTTGGTGGCAAAGTAGTTAAGATACCTGAATGAGAGATTGTGACAGAACAAAGAAGGTTGAAATAGAAAAGGGAGGTGAATTATTTACATGAATTACAGTAACCTTCCTGCACAAATGTCTGTACATATAAGACCTTTTCTGCCTTTCTCTTTGTTTTTTTAATGCAACAATTGGTTCATCTAAATGTCAGGGTTACAGCTGCAAGTAAAGAAGAAAAAAGATGGTTAACCAACAGTGTTTGTGCTTCAAATGACTCCTATGAAATCCTATTTTTACACAGATGTTTTAAAAATCTGTCACTCAGTTTTTGATATTCACAATAAGTGCACAAACATTTCGTTTTTTTTTTAGTTAGTTAAAATAGAAAATATGCTGCACTGCTGTATTTATCATCAATGTGAGCTTTGAAAGAGATGTTGGTTCAAGTCTCTCCTCTGCGTTTTCCTTCCTTCACGCCACACTCTGTCAGTGGTCTCATCAATCTGCAGCTGCTGCCTGTGATAAGGCCCCCCCCTGTTGAGCTGGGACCTTATAAATGGACACACACTGTACCTCTATCCCATTAGATTATAAAAGACACAAGAGGTGACGTTTTGAAAAGACAAGCGTCACTCTATTTTCGTCTCTCTCTGTCTGTCGCACTTCAGTCCGGCTCAATTAATCTCCATTCAACAGATGCTTATCACATTGAGTCGTTTTCCTATAGAACTATCAAAACCTAATAAAAACAGATTAGTTATCTACAGTGGTATTCCCAGTATGATCTTGTTGCTTACTTCTCTAAATGAAAAAAGGGATTTAAGGATCAGTATTCTGCAGAATAGGGAGATTGTGAATTTGCTCATTTCCAGAAAAGGCACTCTTTTTCATTCATCTCGTTTATTTCCCCTTGGTAGAAATAAATAAATAGATAAATAAACCATATGACAGTCTGTTACAGCAGCTAGACTGTGACCACTAAGGGCCCAAAACTGAGTCACTGTCTCAGTCATTGTATCTCTTGAACTGCCCTATTTTCTTTACACACCTATCAAGGTTAAGTTTGTGGGCCAGCATCCTCCAGTCATTGCCTCTGGTCTGTGGTGCATCCAGGCTGCCACACAACTTTTGTCGGATGGAGACGGGGATGCGAAAGGCATTGGGCCCTACCAGCGTGGTGATGTTACTGGCGGGGTCCAGCAAAGATGTGTCGATACTCTGGGAATCCTGCAGACAGAGAGAGAGAGAGAGTTTGAATAAAAGACATTGAATGTAGTAATTGCATTTTTTCCAGCTGCAGGCTGCATGGACATAATTTAACGCCATCTCACGAAATGTAACATAATTTAGTTCAAATGGATTTGTAGCACAGAAAAATGCCTGGTTCTCCATCCTATAAAAAGTGAGCATTATTCATTTCATTGCCATCCATTTATTGATGCAAGCAGAGTGATTTTTAAATATATTGCAACTGGAAGATTAAGTGCTGGAGGTCTGGCCGCAGAAACGAGAGCGAGACCCAGAGACAAATGAACCAAGGCCAGACAGGGACACAGCTCAGCACTGCATGTATTGTAATTCATCTCATTACGGAGAACAAAGCTGGAGTGCTCTTCCATCCCTCTATCCCCTCTATTCTCTTGTCCAGATGGCCTTTGTGAAGCATGTACAGCATGACTGGAGGGTGATTATTCTCCCTCTGCTCCTCTCTGCTCTGCATTGGCCTGTCATAGGCAGGAGTGTACGAACTCTGCAGGGTCAAGACTCTCAATCTTCTACTGTGTCGTTCTTTATGTACGTTGCAAGAAGAGCGAAAAGGAAATGGAGGAAAGGGTGAATTCATTCAAGTGTCCATCACAGTGGAGACACTCAATCAGCTCTAAATGCTAAATCCAGATTTCCAGATTCTCTAAAAGATTTCAATACAAACCTGATGCAATGCTTATAACTAGACAAGGAGAACTGTTATACACAATGCTACATTTAGTCAAATATTAACCCCTACCTCTGACAGTGTAGTATCCAGCTGGAAAATCTGTCCTTCACCCTCCACTTGGCGTACACATATCTTACAGGCCAGGTCCACAGTGCTAATAGAGAACCGCTCCAGAGTAAAGCAACAGTGGAGATTCCTCTGTGATCCGCTCCAAACTTGCTGAAAGGAAAGTTCCTGCAATGATGGAAGGAAGACAAAAGGAGTTAGTTGACTGTCAGAGAGCATATAACACTGTTCAAGGCAACAAAGTGTACATGACTTTACCTGGTACTTGGCTAGTAGTTTGCTCTTCCACAACGTGTGGGGGACATCATGGATGGAAAGTCTCAGGTTGTGGGTGCTGTCTTTAAAGTTGAGAGTCTTTGGTTCATCCAACAACTTCCCACCCATCTGCTTCTCCATCTGTAGAACTTCCTAAATGCACAAACACACACTTAAGTAAATATATGACCTCAAAACAACTCTTCTTTTGAGCTGCTATGGTCAGTTGTTCTTTTGTTTGCTACAGTAGTCTGTATCAAATACTCTTAATGGAAATGTTTTTCATAGTATATTCAACACATTTCCCCTTAACGTTTTATGAACCTGAATCTAGACCTGCCATCTGAAACTTTAATGTCCTTGCAGCAGGATCCCTATCACTTCTCAATACCTGTTTCCAAAGTTAATAACCAATTACAATAACCCTCCTCAGTACAATAATCCTTCCTTATCTTTTCTCCATGTAGGTGGATGCATGTTAAGCAGAATTGAGGTAAGGAGACGACAGTGGACTAGGGGGATAAATGTGGCTTATTCTACATCTTTCTTGGAGCAGCAACTCTATTCAAATGCAAGAGCTTTTTTTTTTTTGCTCATTGTGACACACCAACACAAAAAAAAATTCTCATTCCACCTCCCACTCTTCATCTGCTGGCTATGCCTACACACACACACGCAAACACACACATTAACATTAACAAGTCAGTTGAAATGACAAACTCACAAATATAATTAATGCTTACAAACACAAACATATTTAATTTCCGCTACATAACCAATGCAAACACAGAGAGACAAAAGAATGGACACTCACACACACACACACACACACACACACACATAAAACCTGCAGTATATTTACCTTGAGTGCGTCCTGTGTGTCATCCAGGCAGTAGACTCTGATGTGGTACTCCATAGCAGGGCAGGTGACAGGGCCAAAGATGGCTAGTTTGAGGCGCTTGGTGGTGGAAGCACTGAGAGCTTGTCCCACGAGGCAGTAGGTACCCAGTGTCTCTGTCAAGATGTGGCAGGACTCGTCATCCATTTGGATGTAGCATGGCGTGGTGAAATTTTCTTCTCCTACCACCACCACATCCTACAGAGTAGACAGGAAGAAATAAGACATGACACATGAGTGGGAGATAAGCTAAAAAAAAAAGACAGAAATAGCTGATGGTTTATCATAATATTGCTACACCATGGACAGGAAAAAGACGACATGATTAAGAGCATTTCTAATGTGGACACTCTGTCACACCTACATTTCATTTATATGATTTCTGTTGTCAGGAAGCAAAGACAAAGTGTAGCTATTTATACAGCAGCAAAGAATAATCTGAATTCTCATTTAACTTAAAAATCTAAAGTATGAAGAAAACCAACATTTTCTTAACATTCATCATTCAATGAAACTAATTGGACACAGCCGGATGAGTTCAATTTCTAGTTCAAGTAATACAGGTACACTGAATCTGAATTTGCATTGAATTTGAATTATCTCCTTATTTTTTATACACAATACCTGGTACACTGAGATGCATTTGCATGTTTTGAAACTGAGCATATTGTAACTTCATTAAATTTTTGTTATAGTGGAAAAAGCTGAACTAGTGCATTTGTGTGTATGCTAGAGGTACTTAAAAACCTTCATTAGTCACAGTCGTAATTATTCAACTTACACAATATTCTTAACTGGATATTTCACATGTATGACATAACTTGTTCTTGTCCAGTGGAAAGTTAATAGCTAATTTGGAAGCAGACCATCAATTGAAGTGGGTGGATGTATAGTGAAGGGTCACAGCCTTTTTACGTAAGCTCTATCCCTTAGAAATTAAACTTAACGTGTGTATTAATAATATCTGACAGCATATATGTGAGGTAATGAAAAAGCGAGTGTCCAGACCATTTATATTTGCCCCCCTGTAATAGCACTAATGCCAGGGCATATTTCCATTTCATTAAGCATGTCTGGTCTGAAGAGGCTTACCCAAAACTCCCTTTTTTTTCCCCCCTCATTGATCTTTCTTGATCTTGCTTTTTCTCTCTCTCTCTTTCTTTCTGTAATCCAAACACTCCTGTGAGCAGCACATTGGCATTAATTCAGCCTATTATGAGAGACAGAAGAGGAATTATAGCATTTTATTGTGAGCTAGGCTGTTTAACAGCAGTATTATTGCTGATCATTAGACTCTTTAACTGCTCCTGGGGGATGGCACTGGGGCTCCTTATTGGGGGATAATTAGAACACACAGTGGAAAAGTAGGCTTGTGCTTCAAACATATGTGTTCAAGCGCAAACAATCAAACATGTAAACACATACATGCACACACACATTCATACAGAATAATTTAATCACAAATTTCTGCATTCATCAGTTGATCTCTTTTTTTCTTTTTTTTAGGCGTAGGACGATAAATCTTTGTTGGAGAGTTACTGAAGCAGAAAGCCCCACATGTTCCTCATTATATGACCTGCTGTCTTCATCATCATCACGACACCATGTTTCCTCAGCGACACTGAACACTTGTGTGTGCGTGTGCGTGCTATGATGGGGGAGGGGTGCAGCATGCTGGATGTCAATGGAACTGATTATTCTCAACTGGTGGTGATGACTGTGTGACTATATATATATATATATATATATATATATATATATATATATATATATATATATATATATATATATATATATATATATATATATATATATATATAGAGAGAGAGAGAGAGAGAGAGAGAGAGAGAGAGAGAGAGAGAGAGAGAGAGAGCAGCTCCTCTCTCCTGCTTCTACTGCAATGATGAATCGCATCTTGACAGAGCATGTCATATAAAGCAGTATTTCACACATTCAGCATGGTTGCCGGCCTCAGTGGAGAGAGAAACTCATATAAAGGATGTTGGCATCATATTGGATATTACCATCTGCATTCCTGACAGGTCAGAGATTTAATCAATAGTTATTTTTTCCCTAAAAACACTCAGTTTACACTGAGCTTTATTGGATGCCCCAAAGTAATACATCAATGTCACAAAGGCATGTGGGGCCAGTCTGGCAGTTTTTTCTCCTCCATAAGTCATATCATGACATCAGCAGTGGCGATTGTGCAAAGACTTCCTGAAAATGATGTTATTAAAGCCCATATATGCAATGATGAGCTGACAGAGGGTTATATATTGGATAAAGGGTGTTGCTAAGTAGTTGGATTTTCAACTCAGACAGTGGTCACCAGACCATTTCGAACAATAATAAGTTTATTAATTGAAGTGGAAGCATAGTTTTTCTACAATTATTCTTTTTTTATGTGTGTTTGTGAATGTGTTTTTGTGTTTGTGTAACAGAAAGAAAGAAAAAGAAGGCAAGAAAGAGGGAGGAGATTGGCAGAAAAACATTCACATTGCTGCCCTCAGCAACCCAACTTATCTTCATCAGCACAGTTAATGATGAAGCCTGCAAGCACACATCTTCCAAAACACACACACACACACACACACACACACACACACACACACACACACACACACACACACACACACACACACACACACACACACACACACACACACACACACACACACACACAGCAAACACAAACAAAAATAGGCATTCATAAAGGTAGAAGAAAAACAGTCGGGGGAAAAACAGTCCCAGCTCATTCCCTGCTATTAGAGGTTTACTATTTCAGCACCTGGTTGCAACAGGAGTTTCTTCTGAGTGTAGAGCTGCACAAACAAAGCAGGGAAAGTTGATCCCCCTAACCTCCTCCATGCTACACTATCTATCATCCCATTACATTTTGTTTTTTTCACAATACTGTTCCTCTTTGCACTGTTTCCACTCTTTATTTCAATGCAGAATAGAATTATGAATCAATTTTGTATGTTATTATTTTTTGGAGGCAAGCGCATCATTTTAATACTTCACATGACTATCAAAAAGCACGCTTTCAAAATTCTCCATGGTTATAGAAGCTAGTCTACTGTTGCAGTAGTTACAGTTGTTTTTGTCATGCATGCCACATCTCACCTCCCACTTGTTCTGCTGCGACTGGCTCTTGAGCTGGATCAGCCAATCCTGTTGGCCGTCAAACACGGCACAGTGGTGCATGGTGATGATGACGGGCCGAGTCAACAAGGCCCCGGGGGGCCCACAGCTCACCACAGGGCTCAAGACTGTTTGGCCATCATCCACTGAGGGCCTGGAGGTGCAGAGAATTACACACACACACACACACACACACACACACACACTGTTTAGTGGCACTGTGACAGCAGTCTTGGTGTACGTGTGACATGGTGGAGCTGACAGGGGTAAACACAGCTCTGGGGTGTTGATGGTGCAGGCTGCACTGCATACCTCATGTTGTCCTTCCTCTGAACCGTCACATACATCTCATACACTCTGCCTTGGGGAATAGCCCCGGCTGGAATTAGCAGACTCACCCCTGGGGAGCACAAAAAACAGACAGACACACAAACAAAGAAGCAAACGTATGAATTGTGAGTTGTCTGGTAGACCAGTGGAGTCTTTACAGTTGCTTGTCTTGTTGAAGCCTGTCATGAGGCTAGCATGTTGATTATTAGAAAATGTCATTTTTTATCATCGTATTTCCATGCTGACATTTCTTAATTTGTACTAAATTCAAAGCAGCTAAGGATAACAGGAATGTCATTAGTTTGGGTGCTACTGGACAAACAAAATGTTGACCTGTTGATGCTGGATAGAAGGACAGGGGATCAAAGTTTATTGAAATTCATCCTTTGGGTGATCTTAATATTGGTACCAAATTCCATGGTAATCCATCAAATACTTGTCCAGCTATATCACTCTAAACCACAAATATCAACTTCATGGTGGCGAGAGAAAATAACAGATGACAGCCAGTATCAGTAGGATTCATCTTAAGGCAATCCAAGATCAAAATCAAGATCAAGCTCAAGATAAACTTTATTTGTCTCCACAGGCAAATTAGTTTTGGACTCTGTCCTGCAGTTCTGCAGCAGATTAACAAATAAACAGCACAGAGTGACTACGCAGCACATAAGAGCACACATGGCATAAAACATGTAGCACACATCATAAAACCATGAACCAGCAGTCGAGAAAACAAGCAGAGTTCAACACTATCAATAATGCTAGTGAGTAATTATTGAGGTGTTTCAGTCTAGACCAGAGTGGTGAACTGACTATTAAACTGGCATTGCAATAGAGCTGCACTGCTTATATGGCTAAAAACTAAAGATATTGGTATTATATAAGTATCTCTACATGGTGAGTCTCAGCTACATCAAATTGAGTATTTAGTAAATGGAAATGAAAGTCCCTAATGCTCAAGCTCTTACATGCAAAAGTGAAATATGACCATTTGACATATAATGGGCATATCTTAATGCAGTACTGCATGAGTGAAGATCAGTTGAATCTCTAATGAAAATTGATACATATTTCTCTTAGACAGGTATAGTTGTAATTGCATGTCCCCTCAGTCTCAAATATAAATAACTAGGGAACTTTGCTGCCTTCTCCTATGGCATCAGGAAATGATGTGACATTTCATTGGTAAAATCAATGATCTCTCTCTACTCTTCATATCATTCTCATATTGCTGCAGCCAGCAGGATTTACATTTTTCCATCTCAGATTGATTTGATATGATGTCCTGTCCAAAGTATTTTTTTTTTAGGAGCCCTTCACTCCATCATGCACAAACACACACACACACACACACACACACACACACACACACACACACACACACACACACACACACACACACACACACAAATGTACACACTCTTTCTCTCTCTGGAGGGGGTTTCTCAGATAACTCATTGATTTCCCATGTCCTTGTGCTGAACTTTTCAAAAGGTGACAGACAGCTTCTCTTGCTAGCTAGCAAGGCAATCACAACTATGCCATGGGGAAGTCTCTCACACACACTGCCACTCTCCCACACACACACAGCAAAGCTTCAAAGAGAAGGGAAAATGCATTTTAAGATGCAAAATACCAAACAGCCACACTGACAGTGCCACAAAATATTTCATTACCCAGACACACGAACAGATCAAATATCAAATGTGCTCTTTCCTCTCCTTCTGCCTATGTAACATGATGAGGTGGCTGTGCACAAACGCAGCTGAGAATATGTTTAAAGGAATCAAAACTTAAAAAAGAAAAAACTTAAGAAACTTGAGAAGTCTGTGTATCCTTTAATGTCTCTGCTAGTTTGTCTCTGCCTGTCAACATGCATCTGTGGCATGTTACAAACAGCCCGTATGCGTTTGAAGTGAGGACAGCATAGCTAATGTAAGCTGTCTGAAATAGTACACCTCTATGATGTACTTCTATTGCACACACCTTAAGTATCCATCAACCCCTTGTCATACTGTGAGCAGTCAATACACTGATAAGTTACATATGGTTTAGCATATTATTTCAAGTCATGTCTGCGTGTGTAAAGGTTATCCTTGTAGAAATAGTAAGGTACAGGTACACTGTACACATGTAGCATTGTATTTCACTCCATGTATAATGGATAGTTTAGTAGGCACTCTAATATGCCCGTATGGACATAAGGAGTCATGAGAAGTCGGAATGACTATATCTTAAGTCATATGACATTTGTCTATGTCAAAAATCTGATAACCAAGATTTCACATATCAAACTATGCATGCTTATTGTTAAGGGATTGCTTTTAAAGATCCCTTGAAATAATATCATTATTTCTTTAATGAGGAGTAAACTAATGGGCTGTTAGGTATGTCTCAAAAGGAACAGTTGTCATTACTGTAATGATTGGACTTCTTACAACCTGAAGAGCAGATCACCACTAAAGAGACATAATGGTTTTCCTGAAGGTTCAAGAGCCCATTTCATGAGATCTGCGAGGGTAACATTTTGGGCTGAGAACGTCATCACCAGCCTATTATGAATGAATGAGTGGCCTTTTTGGGACATGGAGAGAAGGACACACACACACACACACACACACACACACACACATGTGCTTCTTACATGCACATACACACAGCAGGAGGTACTATAACAAAATGCTCATGTAAGGAAGAGCTCATAAAGCACCTGAAAGGAGAGGCACTGAGTGGATGAAAACATGCAGCTCTGATCAAACCAGACAAAGGAGAGCTAATGGGTTTTGAGACAGGTTATGACAGAATTTGCTGGAACTAGCAAGAGATCCTCTTTCATGAACCAGAACTCAATTTTTCTTTGTTATATCATGTTTATCCATGCATATTTTGAAATATGCAACCGATTTTGGCCGGGTAAAAGTATAAATATTCACTGAATTAAAACACAGCACATTGTCTGGTACAGTACCTGAGTTGGGGACAATGAGGTGCCCTCCTTGGGAGCTGAATGAGCCCAGTGCAGTGCAGGACGGGTCCCTGGTGCGGAGCAACGTCTGGGTCTGTGTGCGACGGCCCATCGTGCTGTCACTGTTGTCTAGGAGACAGTGCGGTAGCTTGGGTGACAGTTTAGAGGAAAACTCCCCTCCCAGGTCATCCTGTGGCGTTACTAAGCCTGAGGAGTTGTACACCTTAATCTTCAGATTGGGAAGAGGGTCCAGCAGGGGAGAATTTGTCATGGGGATTTTGTCAGCAACATCATGGAGGGCATAGACGGGGCCGCGGTACATGGCGGCCGCTGAGGTCAGGTCAGGGGGTGCTGTTAGGAGATCAGCTGGAGGTGAAAAGAAAATGACATCAGTCAAGCAGAGTAAATGACTTAAAAGATCTATTGTGGTCATCATACACTCATTTCTCCAACTGTGGATGTGGAGAGCTTGTGAGAAACTAACTCGAAACCAAAATAACCTCAAGCAAATGAAGTGTTGGCAGCAATCAGCAAAGGCTGCTGTCTGGCTATACTCATTTGTTTTTCACTCATTAGGGAAGTCCACTTCACCACCAAGAAACATTACTCAGTCAGAGAAGTTAAAGGCGCAGCTGTGATTCATGAGTACCAGATGGCATCACTAATGCTCAGTTTACCCTGTAGGTACAAGGATGAATGTTCAATAGCTGGGCTGAGTGGGTGGAGCAAGGGCAGCAGTAGCTCTCTGTCCTCCAGCTCCTCCACTGCCTCCACCCCACTCACCAAGTTTCCAAATGATATAGATGTCAATGAAAGTCAGAAAAAGTTTTTCAAATAAGAGAAGATAAATGGTCAGAATAATGATTTATTGTCATTACCATCTTTTTTAGCAGTAGTACAGTAGTTGCTGTTATTATTCAGTCTATATAAAACATCACTTACTGTCTTTACACTGGCTCCCAGTCAGCTATAGAATAGATTTTAAAGTTCTGCTACTGGTCTACAAATCACTGAATGGTTTAGGTCCAGAATACATGAATGACATGTTAGTAGAATATAAACCCAGTAGAGCTCTGAGATCTACTGACTCAGGTCAGATAGTGGAGCCCAGAGTTCAGACTAAACATGGTGAAGCAGCATTTACACAACTGGAACAAACTACCAGCAGAACTGAAATCAGGTTAAAAACACTTCTCTTCTCCTGTGCTTATGATTGAACTCTTTATTTCAAAGCACTTTAAATGTTAATCTTTCATTTGCACTCTATGTCCTTTTAATGATTTTAAAGCTAATCATTATTTTATGCTGCAACCTTATATTTAATGCTCTATTATAGTATTTTATTTCTTCTTTTTTCAATTTTTTCTGTTAAATGTTTGTTTTATATAAAGCACATTGAGTTGCCACTGTGTATGAAATGCGCTATATAAATAAAACTGCCTTGCCTTGCCTTACTGTTCGGTATAGTAGTGTGGGTGTGGTAATAAGTTGCATTACTTTCATGTATTCAGAAATGTGTCTTCTTCACATCAAATGAGGTTTGATGTGTTTTACACCTCAACTCGAGTATTTTCAGTCAGAGCAGATCTGCACATACTCGACTGGTTTTGTCTATATCAGGTCCTGCAATCAGTAAACTTGTTCTGGCATCTACTGATTTGGATAGCTAGAGGCTAACATCCATAATAATATTTCGTATATGTATGAAGATAACTATATTAGTTGAGTTTAAACCTATGTAATCAAATGGAAATCTATTTCCTTTTCGAATTCTATTGGAGATAATTACACAGGGGTGGACATATTAATGGAAACAATATCACTATTCATTTTTTACAGAAATCAAATAAGATTAAGTTCTGACTTAAACTGTTATGGTTAAATTAAAACAGCTTTTAAAATATGGTTATCTTTTGCACATAATTATCTGTACTTTTAAATTGAATAAACTCTCCAATCAATGTTGCTTTTTCAAATATTTCTTAGTGGGTTCAGTGCTGGATTAGTAGATGATGGGTGTGAATCAGACATCGACAGTGACAGTGACAGAACGAGCACTCTTAGCAAATACTTTGGATCTAAATTGCAGCTGTACGTTTGCTGTCCTAACAATTATTTACAACATCTTTTTTTAATTTCCTGTCTGCCTCCATCTCTGTTATCGTCTCTTTTTCCATCTTCCCAAAACCCCAGAATGACCATTCACAACACTCTTACTCTGATCTGTCTGTTTCCCCGCTGTCTTTTTGTCCAGCTCGTTGCCACCTGTCCCTGCAGTCTAACTTTTAAGTCCTGTGTCACCAGGCCAGATATAATTACGGTCTAATATGTGACATACAGACTTGGCCTTATTATGCCTTAATTAATGTGCATACTTTGGCCTCTCTTCGCAACGTCAAGCATGTTAATAGTTTCATCATCCCACCCGCACGAACATGCTGCCTGTATTCCCCCCTTGCAAAGCTTGCTGCTCATCCACAGTCAAAAGGGCACATTTACATTCACATCATCACTAACACATGTGTTGCTATAACAGCTAAGTCAGACATATCTAACCAGGTTAATGCAATGGGTTGCTAATGCAATGGGTTGCTAATGCAATGCGTTGCTAATATAATGGGTTGCTAATGCAAGCGGTTACCAGTGCCTGACAATGCATGTGTGCCATCTAGGGCAGGGTATCTAACCTCAAGACTTTTTTTTGAAACTGAGTGAAATCTATGTGTAGCACTGACAATCGAACACTGACAATTACCCAAAGTTAGCATCAAATGTCTGCTCAGATTCAGTCTTGTCTTCAATGTTATATTCCTTGACTTGAATAATAATTTTGACAATTTTAGATGATAATATTTTGTCCAAGCTCTTTCAAGGCTTCTTGAATCGAGACAATATTTAACAACTTAAGTTTGTTTTAATCAAGTGTCTCAAGTATCGTCACTAATCTATGAACATTTCAAATGATACCCAGACCAAGTGCCATCTAATGTTCACTAGCTCACTAGCAACAGGGAGTCATGTATACATTTGAAAGCAAGATTTAACATGCATGCACACAGATGGATGCGCCCATACCAGGCGGGGAGTTCTGGTCCTCTGAAATGATGCCAACGCGGAAGTAACTTAAAACTGCATTCTATCAAAAGGCCACCAGGGGGCGACTGTTTTGGTGTCAAAAGGACTTCCGTGTCTATACAAGTCAATGGAGAATTTACCAACTTCTCACTTGATTTCTAACCTCAGTAAACGTTTTCAAAATGTGTTTATGGTCTCAATCGCTAGTTTAAAGCCTTCTTCAATGCAGTATGATGTTCATTTGGGACATTTTGGCCTCCCTGATTTTATATGTGACGATAAAGCAGGGTATGCATTAGGGCGTGGCTACGTGGTGATTGACAGGTTGATTGGTTCACAGGTCTTGCTCCACCTGATGCCCATATAAGTAGAATCCGTGTTTTTTTTTACCCAGCATGCACCGGAAATTTTCAAGATGGCGCTGCTCAAATCTGAAACTATTTGCTTCCGAGCAGCAGTCCACAAACCAATGGGTGACGTCACGGATGTTACGTCCATTTTATATACAGACTATGGCCTATACACATACACACAAAAACCCACACATATTTATCCCGTGACTCACCTTTGCGAGCAGTCTTGATGCTGACCGGCTGGAAGCCTCCATTAAGGGCAGAGGAATCAATGATGTCAGAGTCGAAGTCCCGGTGGTTCTTCCTGTAGATGAAGAGCGCCACGACGACAGAGATAACCAGGCACATGATCACCGCTATGACAATACCAACATACAGAGCTACATCATCTGTACTGGGGGCCACTGGAGGACACATGGGGGGGTGGGGGGGTGGAGAAGAGAGACAAAACAGAGAGAGATAAAAAAAATTGTCTTTTAAGATCTCATAAGTTCACATCAAAAGCATTAAGCTTTCTTTCTCAATATGCAGGAGTAGTGATGAAGCTATTATCAGCAGACTAATATCCTGGTTTAAAATTGAGCCGGATATTAATAACAACCTACTGGGAAATAAATGCATACATTATATCTCCTGTCTTTTTTCTTTTCTTTGTGGTTGATGCTGGGCCCGCTGTTGAAACTAGTCTGGTTGTTGATGAAATAACACGGGACTCTTTTATCGTCAAAAGTGAAAAAGGACACCACTAAAACATGATATCGATGCCTACAGTATGATGCCAAACATTGGCTCCTTTTCACCTGTCAGTTTTGCCATCTAACATCAACTTACTACAAACATATACTGGAGTCTTGACTTGAGTCATATGGCATAGTATGGATGAGAATGGCTGTATACTGCATCATAAAGATGAACAAGAAAATAAAGATACAGTAATGATGAAAAACTCTGTTTGTGCACGACAGCGCAATTAATAAGGAAGGCTGTTCCAATGCAACACAATGACACACTGTCCTAACAAGCGGGCTCAGAAGCTAGATCAAAAGTTCTGAAGACGGAGATATAGATGTTTTCATCTTCAAATTACCGTGCTGTGTTAGAGTTCAGAGTCTGTCTCTGTCTTTGTTCTTACACACTGCAGATACGATCTAGACATAGCTTGCATTTCTCAAAATTGTCTTTCATCTCTTTCTCCCCTCCCATCGTCTTTCTGTCCACTTTCCAGCTGGAGAAACCTCTGTGATTAGAAAGCCTGGCATAGATATAGTGGCTGTTTGAAACGCAGACTGCAGACAGGCACTCATTACACATCGGACCTTTTAATGGATGCCTACTGACGGTCTGAACTCTCTGTAAAGAATGTCCTTCACTGTCACCAAGTTGACAAATGGGGGGGGGGGAACTCTTCTTTAGAGGTGGAGAAATGTCAAAAGGCATGTGTGAGCCTGTGTGTCTGAGTGTGTGCATTGTTCCACATACTGTGTGAATGCATACAGTACAGGTCGGAGGGGTTCTACATAGTAATTAAAGAGGGAAACAAAGGTATTCTGATAATGTATTTTCATTGGTGAGATAATCTGAGTATGCAAATGGGACAGAATCTATACCAGTAGATGGCAGCATCAACCATAAATCCATGCAAAGCACATTCAGGGCATGCATGATAGCAAGTATTTGTGTAAATTAGCCTCATGTGTCTCAGGGATACAGATGGCACTCAATCTGTGTCTCTTGTGTTGTCTTGCACGACGGAGGATAAAGGAGTAGAAGAAGAAAAAAGCTAGAGCAGAGTGCTTTTGTGACAATTGAAAGGCATAAAGTTGTGTAATATTTATCACCAAGTTTTAAATACAGTACTAAAAAGTGCAGTTTATTTTTCTATCATTATGGCTGGATGTTCCATACAAATAGATTTTTTAAATCTAATTAAACAAATACACAATTGACTGGTCCATTTCATGCTCTCAGAGAATCTCTATTGAAATGAAATTGGGTATGACCTTCACATGGGAATTCCCTTTCGCTCACAGCACAAACATGGTGATTAGAAAAAGTGGATTTTTCTTCCCTTTAGATTAAGCTCCGCTGAATGGCCACAATTAAGGAGTTAGCACTGTAGGCATTTCTAAGACTTTATTCGCTCAGTCCCCAGGAAGAAGAGATGTGGCTAGATCCTCTCTATTCAGCCTTAACTGAGACATCACATTAAAGAGGAGTGTCAAGATATATCCTCATATACGTTAGGCTTCTAATCCTTCCTCTAGCTCAGACACGAACAGAAAACAGAACAGGAAGCCAGTGATGAAAGTCTGAAAATGTAATTTCACTGTGCTCCCTCTGCCAAGCTTCCCTGCAGTTATTTAACATATATCCTCAGTCGAACAATCTTCCACCCACGCTTTGATGATAAAGGCAGCAACCTGCTAAGTGTACGCATTGAAATGTATCACTTAGATTAATACATCCCTTTGAACACGAGCCATTGTCAGAAAGGGAAAAGTACAAGAAATGGAAATGAAAGGGATTATTGAACACTCCATTCTCTGTAAGGACGCAGAGATTTAGAGTCGGGGTGATATATACAGACAGAGAAAAATATTGAGAGATATGCACTAAGAGAGAGAAACAGTGGGTTAACTTCTCTGCCAGACTTGGAGTCTGAGCTGACAGCGAACCAAACTGTCAGGCTGAAGTTCACAAGGAGCAACAGGGTAAAGGCCAGTGTCAGCTATGAGTTAGAGAACAGTAACATGGCTGTAAACAGGCAAGCAGCTAGCAGAGACACATTATGAAAGAGGACAGAGCAGAAATCAAAAAAAGCAGATGCCCTGAGGTGGCTATCTGGAAGTAAAAAACAGAATAGCAGTTATGAAACATAGATGTGCACGAAAGAACAATGAAACATACTGGATGTATTTTAATTCTCTTACAGGCATTTTTTGGCAATTTTGGAAACATTTCTGGTTGCAAAAATGTAATGTTTTCTAAGTGAGTGATTGCATATTCCTTATGCATAACCTGCCAATGAAGTCCTTCAAACAAGATTAAAGATACAGACGGGCATGAGAATGAGTGCAGAGATAAAGTAAAAGGGGAATAAAAGATTTTAAAAAAACAAAACAATAACTCACATGGATTTCCCACATCAATCGTGTCCTTTGCATCAGATGACTTCTGATATAAGGAACCTTGAAGAGAGGGATGGATTGTGGATGTGAGGGAGAGTCAGGGAGGTAAGGGAGAGGGACAGGGAGGGTGGAAGATGATGGGAGAGGGATGATGGAAATCAAATTTAAGCCAACAGAAAAACAAACTCAACAAATGAGACAGCAACAAACTCATGAGTAGGAGTGATGATGCAGGGAAGTTATCTTTCTTGATTTGGCCCCTTCTCTTCAGATGTGTGCATAGAGTATAGAGATGGATGAGAAGAGTGGGGGCAATGTGGAGGTTCTGTGAGGGAGTGGCATGATCCATCAACTGAGCTTAGTGCCTCAGCAACAGCAGGACTCATACTGGCAGGTGAGGGGAATGGAGAGACTGATAAAGTGTTGGCTCCAACACAGTCAATAGAACCAACAGCCTTGCATCCGTCACTTGCAGGTGGATGGAGAGTGTAGTGCACTCAATAAAAGTAATGATTATGTTAGGAAATTATAAAAAAAGGAAGAAGGTTGAAGGACAGAGATTTGGAGAAAAAACTTCAAAAGAGTTTTGGCTCACACTGGGGTTTTGACTTTGTTGTGGTCAGTTCATGTGTTAAAATTAGTATCTTCTTAAGTTAGAATGACATGGTGAGCAGCCAGGGAACATGCACTAGTGCACATAATATTCAGTCTCCCTGGGACATCCATAAACAACTATACAAACAATGTAGTCCTTATTGGAGAGGGAGAGAGCCACTGGCAGACAAGTGGACCGACAGGAAAATCAATGGCTTGATAGATGGGGCTGTAGTGTACATGTAATCAGGCAACGGGGAGGCTGGGCAGGAGCAGGGGGAGGTGACTGTCAGGGTCAGTCTAACTGATGGCCCATTTGAACCCATCCTGTAGAGTTTCTATTCATCCTGACTGAGTCCACAGTAAAAGCATGCTTCAGTGGGTGGGCTCCAAAGGAAACCTCAGAGCCCCAGACAGACAAAGATTATTCTTTGCTGACAACAGCTAAGGAGAAAGGGGGGGACCCATTGTACAGGAAATCGTTGTCTGTGTTTTAGCTATTACAGATTTCCAACCTCAGAAAAATATAGCTGTCTGGCAAAACTAATGTCATCACTTAAAATGCTTAGGCTAAATTTGAGCTTCTACTACTTCTTATATATATATATATATATATATATATATATATATATATATATATATATATATATATATATACTGTACATTGTTCTCAAGGCTTTGGTGCTTGATAGTAATAAAGCATTTGCCCTTGGTGGAATGGTGGAGAATGCGCTCCCCTTTCTCTAGATCAATATGTCAAGAAAATGTCATGTCTGAGAGCAGGGTTACCAAAGGCTTGGAAAACAACATCAACATTAAGGAAGACAGACCACAGAGGGAGCGCAAAACATAGATTTTAGACAGCCTAGACTCAGTGAACTGTGAAAACTATACTCTTGTGTTAGAGTTTAGAAGTTCTATCTGAACAGGCAAAGTGCATCCTCTCTAGTTCAATCTGTAGGTGCTTAACCGTGTTAAATCCAAGCCCGAAAACTCCCCAGACAGGATAAATGTGATAAACAAGCTTCAAAGTAAATTAGAACAAAACTCTTTCCTTTTTGTCTCAGGCCAGGTGTGTTTTTACAGTGCACAGTGATGGAGACTGAGTATTGCAAGTTCTATTTCCATCTCTGGTTGGATCAAATTCCTTTGCCAGATTTCTATGATGGACTGCAATTGAAGTGATTTAAATAAATTCAAACAACAGAAAATAAGATCAAGCTGCAACGGTATCCACAGACACGTGTTTGATCAGATCCCAGCCCGACACTGCAGGGAGCAAGTCAGCGGTCCAAGGTGAGTTCAGATTGCACACAACCTCCAATCCCAATCATATTTGCCATGATGTGAGCTTTTAGATAATGGGCCGATCTCCTACTGTAAATGCTTGTGGAAATGGTCATTAGCGTTGACATAAGTGGCTTCACCCTCTTAGCTTCCAAAAAAATCAATCCCTGAAATGATCCTAAATCTATATCATTATGGCTTTATATTCTCTGTAAAACTGACCATCAATCTACTAAGAACTAATGCTTCTGGGACAGGCTGAGTCACAGAGGGAGTGCAGCAAAGGCGGGGAAGTGGTGGGGTTAACGTATGTTGTGCTGGAGAGGGAAATAAAAAAAAAGATGAATAAGACAAATAAGAATAGGTCTTCTCGTAGATTGCTCCCTGATGTTTCATTACACTGCAAAAATACTGTATGACCTCGACTGTAAAATCAGCTAATGCATTCCTCTGATGCAAACGTTAGATGAAATCATCACTGAACACTGAAGTCATAGTTTCTTGTCAGTGCCCAGTGCATATGGACTTGCAGATCCATCAGCCAGCTGCATGTAAAGATGCATATTGACTGCCAATGTGATGTCACCTGCAACCTATAAAACATCATGTCGACGCCACACTGCAGGTAGCAGTTTACAACCCCATGGTGCAGCAAAAGCTCAGATCAGCTGTACAAACTGATGGCCAGCTGTATCAAATTCAAGGCATCCAGAAACCGTTCCTCTGTTATATTATTAGTGTCACAATCACCATCTGTAGTAGGTTATACACACGATGGAGGCATCTGTGACAGTGTGTGGGTCTAACACCTTCAAAGATGTTTACTAGGGAGGAATTTTATTAAAACTGACACAGAGTTAAACTGGTTACTGTGCAGTCTTTGCAGCTCTCTGTTTCTCATCTCTTTCTCTTAGTATTATTGGAACAGAAAAGAAGGCAACGTCTTAGTAGATGAAGTTCAGGGTATTAGATACTTTGCCCTGTAAATTCTTAAAACTGTAGTAAACACACACACACACCCACAAACACAAACATCAGGGCAACTGCAGCATGATTCCAATCTGAGAATGTATTAAAAGGGAAAGGAAGCAGGATTGTTGGCTTTTTTTTTTTGCTGCTAGAAGAAAGAGAAGCAGAAAATAATTTGCTGCCTGTGGAAAAATATCTGGGTGCACCACAAACTGGTTTTGGACCTTTTTTTGTTAGCAACAAAGCAGGAAAACCAATAGAAAAATTGTGATTTATGAGAAGAAAATGCTGGTGCGTCCTGGAGCTGCTTGTGTACTTTGAAATCATTGTAAGAAAAAATAATCATGTACAATACTTGCTCACTTTCCAGCGCATGTAATTGCCAGCTAAGGTAAAAAAGCAAGTCTATACTTGTGCCACTTTGTGGCCTTGTGTTTCCTCATTGGACCTGAGGAATCCAGAGTTTTTTTTAATTAAGGTAGTAATCAGAGCACCCTGCGAGTTGTGACCCCCCCTCCCCCCCCCCCATGTAATTACAATATAATCACTTATTATTATTTTAAATATAACTCCCAAATGCTTAGCCTGTGACAAGGATAATTACTTTGAGTGCTTCCCCATGTGGCAAAATCCTGTTTTTAAACATATACATATATTTTCAGCACAGCTGACACAGGAAAAGATGTGCAGTTTTTTTTTTTTTTTTTGTTGTTGTTGTTGTCGTCACTTTTGTCCAACAGCTTTGGTGTGTTATGCATGGGCAAATACAGAGAAACACATCTTCTGCAGGAGACAGAAAGGCATTTTAGCAAGTCTTATTGTTGATGTATGAATGAAGTGAAAAAGAATGAGTGAGAGACAGTTATGTGTTATGTGAGGTGAGAGTGTTTTGTGGGGATGTGAACACAGCATGGTGATGAAAGAGCAGATTGAAACTCATGGTCAAAGGGTGAAGAAATGTCTTTTGTTGGCGGGTCAGAGAGAGTAGCAGAGGATTAGCCGGGTACTCACTCTGCATGCACAGCCCATCGGTGCAGTTCTTGGACTGCAGCACCATGCCCTCACAGTCCTTTCCCCCGTTTTTAGCTGCTGGAGCGTTGCATTCTCTCCTCCTCCAGTGGGTGCACTCTGTCCCACAGGTGGACCACTTACTCCACTCTGTCCACAGGCCATCCACTACCACACAACAGACAGGACAGATGAGGGTCGAGTGAACGATATGGCAAATGAGAAAATGAAGACAAATGGGTGCATGAGTGGGTGAGTAGATACGTGATTGAGACAGCGAAGGATATGTGGGAGAGAGACAAACAAGTAAGGGGTGGAGGTACAAACAGTGTGAAATATGCAAACTCAAAGTTGCATCATATTTTATGCATTTTGTTTTGTGCACCTAAACCCTTTCCGCCCACTAATAAGTGGGCGTATTGTTTTTTTATACCATACCTGGGCAGAGAGGATTGCACGCCAGCTTCTGGATGCCTTGCCCTTCACAGATGGCGCCGCCGTTGAGTGGTGCTGGGTTGGTACAGCTGCGTGTGCGTTTTTGGTAACCACGGCCACAGCGGCTGTTACACACCGACCACTCTGTCCATGTTGACCATCCACCATTTACTGGAACACATGGTAATACAACAGGTTAAAATCATCAGCATAAAATATAAATGTAACATTTTTTTCAAGGCAGGAAGAGCACAGAGAGACACAGAATATAACCATTAGATAAGGATTTGATTAAATGTGTCTTCAGTGTGACCTATCTGCACATCATTAACTTGTATTGACATCTCTTCACAATTATCTGCCTATTATAAAATGCCCATTACTGAATGTGTCTACATTGTCGAGTTTCTGTTTTTTGACCCTGAAATCTCAGGTCATTACTTTGCCATGCAGCCAGACAGTAAATTCTGGTCAGATTGCTGCATTTTCCATTCACTGATTCCTCCTAATGCCTCTCTTCCTGCTCTCATCCATCTCTGTCAGCGACTAAATCCAGTGCAGAGTGACACCAGGGCTTGTGGCTGAGAACAAGTCTGTGGCATTTGAGATGGTAGAACCGGGCCCCTTGGAGCCTCCGACTTTCAAATGTGACGTGCTTATGAGTGAAGCCCAAAATATTGGACTCTAGGGGAAGACTGCCAAAGCCCCACATTTCTTTACTGTCTGCTTTCTTTCCTACGAGGATTATGGCTCCATCTTCTTTCTCCCTCCCTCTTTATGTCTGTCTCTCTCACACTCTCCCATTATTTTTCTCTTTTGTTACCAGTTTGTGCTCCTGTTTCCAGTGCCCTTGTTGTGGGTTGGGCTGAAAATCATTGGGCTGAAAACGCACTCGCTGTCTTTCTTACTTTTTCATCACCAGTGTCAGACACAACTATCCTTCATCTTTTGGGGCTTCTTGCATTGCTTTGTGGTGAAATATATGCGCTTTAACACACGGCACAATTGTGTTAAAATATGTGGGAATTACATTTTCAAAAAGGGGGATAAAGAGGCAAGGACAGCGCAAACAGATACAGTGACTTGTGGTACTTTCTTCTCAAGGATGAGCTGACATCAAAGCGGCTTTTCGACACTTAGTCCTGATCGACTGCTTAAGTGACAGGAAATCCTTGCAGAGACGGCGACCATCGTCCCTGAAATATGCTCTCAACTTGTGTTTCTACATCATCCTTACACTGATACCCCGCCAGACACATTGTTCTCTACATTCACTTAACCTTAAGTGATAAGCAAAACAATAAAGTTGCTCACAACACCGACACACCTCAAATCTGTCCAGGAAAGCTGCTCAGAGAGAGATGGTGATGAAGATTTAACACTGGTGAAATGATCAGTTTCACGAAGCCAGGCATTAAAGATCAACTACTGTACACTTCAAAAATGGAAATCATTAATACAATATTATTAATGTATTGACAGGACAATGTTGGAGGACAGCAACAAAGAAATACAGTTTCACAAGATATGGAGCTACATTTATGAAGCTTTTTTGAGTGGAGTTGAAAAATCACCCAGCATCCATAAATCTTAAGGAACCCTGTGTTTCGTCTTTATCGTGTCTTATCCTGTTTTGGTGTGTGTGTGTGTGTGTGTGTGTGTGTGTGTGTGTGTGTGTGTGTGTGTGTGTGTGTGTATATATTTGTGTGGGTGGGAATACAAAATTACCTGTGATGACAACCGTATGTGTGTATGAGCAACTCAAACCAGGTCAAACCATGAAATATGATTTCTTGAAAAAAATGATGATGATGTACCATGTTTAAATATTGAATGTATTGTATTCAGACCCTCGCTCACTCACTCAATAAAAAAATAAAAATAAAGAATCAGTTTCAAACATCTGCTCACTTTTTCATGTGTGTATGCATCAGTCTAAATATGCATTTCACTGTATATACCACATAAGCAGATATAAATTCTGCATGCTTTCTTGTAAGTCTTTTTGAGGCTGTGATGTCACTTAATCCCCAGAGGTAAATCAGCAGTATTATGAGGAGTCCCATCAAGCACAGGATAAACCCTTTTGGCCTCAGTTAAACAAGATATCAAGCTAATAGTTGTTCCATGCAGAAAAACAACATCTGAGGTTGAAAGGAGCATCTGCTTCATGTGTCATTTCCTGTGCCTTGAGTAGCCTCCAGCAGGCATAGAAGTTTAACTTCACAGCCGTGCTGCTCAATAACAGTCAAGCTAGTTGATGTTAGGGAGACAGTGGGCGAGTCTGTGTGAAACCACAGCGGGGGTCTCTTTAAGTATGGCTCAGCCGCATCAGCACCTCACTCGCAGTTCAGAAAATGACAAATATTCCATTCCTTGCGCACCTTGAGGCATGAACAAAATGAGTGAGTATCACACGCCGGGGGAGGGAGAGGGATTTTCTTTATGCAAAGTGACTTTGAAATTTGTTTTATTTTAGAGTTGAGCTGACTTCTTATAAGAATTCAACACTTTTCCCCTGACTTTACGTCATCTCCCATGTGGCCAATGAAGAGGATTGTAGTGTTTGCAGGCCAGGAGATGTGAGAGTAATGGTGGAGATCACTGACTGTATTGCTGAGTATAAGACAGTGGTTTTTACCATAGACGATAATTGTGGCAGTGGTGCTCCGTCTCTTGGCCACGATGTTCTTAGCCACGCAGGTGTAGTTGGCGGTGTCAGAGAGGCGGGCCTGTTTGATGATCAGGTCGTGGTCGATGGTGATGTAGAAGTTTCTGTCATCTGCGGGATCAATTACCTCCTCATTCTTTAACCACTCCACCTAAAGAAGAAGAAGAAGGGAGCACAACATGAAAAAGGAGAAAAAACAAGAGATAACAGAAAGTTAATTTAAACAGAAGATGTGAGAGGAGATATAAGACAGGCTGGCCTCATTAAATGGTATAAAAATCTCAGCTATGTTTATTTAAACAGCTGTAGTTAAACTTGTCTTAGTGAGCGCCAGGATTCAAGCACGACTGTTTGTCTCTGAGGTCCTGCTACAAAAAGTCAATAGCTGCCATGCTCTTTTTATTCTCCCCTTAGAACAAAGTACTACAGTAGCAAGGGCATCGTCAGACAGCAGAGAAAAGAAAACTCTCCACAATTCCTGAAGCTGAGAGGCTCTCTGACCTTTTCTTATGAGTTTCATTTCTCTAAATGATACTGATATTGAACTCTTGGCACTATCTCAGAACAGGGGGCCATTTAGAGTCTTTATTTGGCTGTAAATCACCAAGATCATTTAACTCTTCAAGGGGTGTAAAGGTTTGGCATTTTGACAAGAATAACACATGCTGCCTCACACTCTACAGCCACTTTGATTCAAAAATATTTCCTGGCTCTCTGGTTTTCTTCAAAGAGGCTGTCCAGTGACGAGGAGGCCTGGCAAACAGCTAACTTCCTGTGCATTGTGATATCCTATGGGGAGCAGGGCCTGATAAGAGATAAGACACCAAGGAGCAGTACAGGCAAAGATAAGCAGGATGTTTATATAGGATCTTTCTCATGAGAGATAAACTATCTCAAAAAAAAAGTGAGGCAATAACCAGATATGAGTCCTGCCAAGACAAAAAAGTCTGTGGGCTCACTGTTGTTGTTTGGATTTCTAACCAACAATACAGAAACTGCATGTGGTGGTGAAGAGATGTACAACACAGTGGCCATTGTTGGAAAGCCAGCATTGTTAGAACTTTTTCAAAAGAAAAGATGGACTGATAGTGACACACACTGGGTTATATGCATGGCTAACTTTGCTAGAGTCTAATCTCAGATGACAAACAATATCAAAGATGCCATCAGCGTCACACCTCAGCAAGCCTGCCTGCTCTCTTATCCAGTGGAGTGAGCTCACTAGAGAAACTATTTTCAATACTTCACTACACAATTATTTCACACTTAAAGTATTCTAACCCAGCTCTCTTTCAAATCAATGCATTACAACACACACACATAAATTATATAAATCATAAGACACCTATTCCCACATGACACTTAAACATGCAGACTGGAGGAGCTGGGGATCAAACCAGTGACCGTCTGATTAGTGGACGACTTGCTCTACCTCTTGAGCCAGAACCGCCCTTTTGTAAGCATAATGTGTATTCTGTCCTGATTCGGTGCTTGTGAATGTTTTCCTCCATAAACTAAAATGTATCAGCTGAATCAATCTCATGGAGCCAGAAAGGATAGGACTCCCCCCACTAGCCTTCTACTAGGAGACATGAAACCTCTTTCACGCACCAACACAATGCAGTTAAGTGCAGCATGCCATAAGTTATGATGCATAGGAAATGCATATTACATCTGTCCATCACTTGATTTTTAGAAATGATTATTGAACATGATGCTGCAGCATTGAGACTAACTCTCTACCACACACACAAAACAAAAAGAAAAGCAAGTTATTAGCCATTGATGATTTAATTACATTTATAACAAGACGTTTAATGAAAGCAGGTTTATTATTACACAATTCATTGAGAGCTGTATTATGAAGACACAATATCTGTTATGAGTTAGCAGTAGATGTGATGGAATTGTTGCTCTTGCAGCATTTAAGCAGTGAAGGAAGTCCCTGTCAGAAAATTACACAAAAGTGACCATTTTCAATCATTTAAGTGTCACAGGTTGTTACTTCTTAAGCTGCGTTCAGACCAAAAGCGTCTGACGCGAAAAAATTGCTTGAATCGCTTCTATCGCGCCGCTTGATCATAAATATACATTTTTGGATCATCGCTTCATTCGCGCTTGTGACGTCAGGAGAAACTCGCCGCTTCAGACGCTTGATTCATTCATTCATTCATTCATTCGCTTCAGACGCTTCATTCGCGCCGCCTGATATCAAATCGCGTGTGATCGCGCCATTTACATTCATTGTCTATGTAGACTTGCTGCTCAATTCGCGTCAGACGCTTTTGGTCTGAACGCAGCTTTAAACCATCACATTCATTAAGAATGATGATGCAAAGAAAAACAAAATCATGATCAAAGTAAATCTTTAAACATCTTCATCTTCATGATTACTCAAAGGCTTTATAGCAAAGCATGTCTGTATTTATTGATGTTACTATCACCTTAATTGCTTTTATGCCCTGAGGTATTCATTGTATGCGAGTGGAGTTCTTGTAATTTTTGTTCTGCGTGAGCTCACAAAACCAAAATCCTATCAACTATATTGAAGTTGCAATAAAGTATTGAAACCCTTCAAACCCTTGAAATGAATCATCATCAGACATTTTGGTATTGTGCTATTCAACCGGCCTCTCTTTTAATTTTATTACAACTAATCTGTGTTAACATCTGCTTAGGTGACACAGTTGGACATCTGCCATGACTTTGGAGCTTCTGGTAATACCAAAGACATTTTATCCTAGAGGTTTCAATGCTGAAAATATATTTCATAAAAAGGTCCTCTTTTCATATAAATATACAATGAAGGTAAATGACTCTGATGCATTACCTTGATATGAGACCTGTAATCACTAAATCAATGATTCACTATTAACATTAAATAGTACAGATAATGAAGAATGGCAAACGTGGATTGGAGGCTACAGTGATTATATGATGCTTGCATCAATGTACTGAAAAAGACACCAAAAGACACATTTATTTGAGTGTGCATGTGTGTTTTTGTGTAACAATATCACCAGTCTGTAATACTGAATTAAAACTAAGAGAGAGAAGAGCCCCATAGAGAACACATGCCATTGTGTGTGTCCTTTGTTTCCTACAGTATGTCATGCTGAAGAGTAAAGGGGGAACAAATCCAATAAGATAAATAAAGAGGATGCAGACAACAGAAATAAGGCATTTGTGTACTTGATAAATATTTGGTCTTTCAGCACTCACATCAGTGTGTGCAGAGCACAGAAGTGAAAGGTCTGTTCTTAGAATAGAGATTGACAGTTGATACAAAGAGGTGGTTATCCAATTTTGCACCAGTCACAGAGGCAGCAGCTTCTCCAAACTGCGTTCAGATGTCAAGAGCACTTTTATATGAGAAGGTAATTAAAAATTGAACAAAAGAGCTTTTCAGCGCAGATGTAGGGGTGGGAGGGAGACACAGTGACGGGGGGATAGAAAGTGGTAGAAACTCATGTCAGAAGTGAGAACGTGTGTGTGAGGGAGCAAAAGTGAGCAACAGTTCACCCATCATTTATTCTGTCCCGACTATAATTAGGACTCATTTATAAAACCAGAGATGAAAAGGTAAGCCAAACTCTGCGCCACTCTCGTGAAGAGATTTCAAATGATTAAAATTCAGCAGAAGACGGCGTCACACATAGCACTTGTCCAACTTTTTCTCATGCCAGAAAAACTCAAACACACAGATACACAAACATGCACCACACTCGCAGCTCGTTAGTGTCTGATTGGCAGTGGGAACATCTGGAGAGGTAATTGGCACATTTCTTGTCATTAACGAAGGGAAATTGCCACATGTCATCTGTCATAAAGAGAGGGAGTCTTCCTGTCTGGTCGGGGGCAGCCAAGTGACAGAGAGAGAAAGACAGGACGGAAAGAGTTCAACATGCACCTAGAGAAGAAGAGAAGAGAAGGAGACGGACAAAGAGCAAGACAGGTAGCACTGGAGGACGTATCAGGATAAGAAACATCATCTCTGAGAGACAAGGACAGCCAATAAACAAACAAGAAAAAGGTTAGAAAGTTGTGAATTGAGGAGCTGAAGTGAAAGAGAAACAATAAAGCTAGAGCTCACACTCAGAAGAGATCTGTATATATTGGATGGCAGGTTAGAAAAAGAGATATGTCAAAGGAGTTGCAGTACAGTGTGGATGAAAACATTCAATAATGTTCATTGTGAATCTGTGACAGGCTAATAAAGACCTTGTGCACAGGTGACTTGATTGATTAAAATGGTTAAGCAGACAGAATAGGTCAGTATAGGCTTGTCAACATCATATCTTTAGCTATAGTGACTTGTGGATGCTACTGCCTTTGACACACTGAAATTGTGTCTCATTTTAGGGGCCAGATCCTTTCCAATGTACAAATGATAAGGGACAAAATCCACAGCCCTCATTTTGTGCAAAAATGTATTCAAAGGTTTATTTAAATCTCATACGAAGCTTCAGTAGTCTGAGTTAGTGAGATAAAGTGGATAACTTCCAAAGTAAGTCTTTTTAGTGCAAAATTCCCTTTTTTGTTCCCCTGGACACTGTTTCTTGCAGTGGAGTAAGAAAAAGAGGATTTTAAATCAAAAAGACTTTGGAAGATATTCTCTTTATTTGCCTAACTTAGACTACTGAAGCCTCATGTAAGCTTCAGAGAAACTTAAGAATACATTTTTACACAAAATGAGGGCTTTGGATTTTTTCACCCATCATCGACATTGAAAGCACATTAGGAAATGATCTTTAAACAGTATGAACAAGAGGAATGATTACAGCAAGTAAAACCTGTTTCAATCTTCATATGGGCATCACCTACTGTTTTAAGGAAAAATCAGGCGGGGAGTTCCGGTCCTCTGAAATGATGCGAATGCGGAAGTAACTTAAAACTGCATTCTATCAAAAGGCCACCAGGGGGCGACCGTTTTGGTGTCAAAAGGACTTCCGTCTCGATACAAGTCAATGGAGAATTCACCAACTTCTCACTTGATTTCTAACCTCAGTAAACGTTTTCAAAATGTGTTTATGGTCTCAATCGCTAGTTTAAAGCCTTCTTCAATGCAGTATGATGTTCATTTGGGACATTTTGGCCTCCCTGATTTTATATTTGACGATAAAGCAGGGTATGCATTAGGGCGTGGCTACATCGTGATTGACAGGTTGATTGGTTCACAGGTTCAGGAGGGCGCCTCATGCTCCTCCTGATGCCCATATAAGTAGAATCCGTGTTTTCTTTTTACCCGGCATGCACCGGAAATTTTCAAGATGGCGCTGCTCAGATCTGAGCAGCAGTCCACAAACCACGAATGTTACGTCCATTTTATATACAGTCTATGGGAAAAATCCTTTGATGACATTTCCAGCTAATCCGTAGAATTGTTAAGACATTTGAGATGACTTCATTGCTGAAGTGCAGCATGACATCACCATTGAAGATTCACTGTTTCCCAGAAAGTTTCAGTGCCTATTTTGTGGTCCCTTCAACCTAATGTAAAATACACTTTTAATGTTGGTCTCTGTGAGGTTTGACCATTTCTGATAGGGAGGAGGCACATTTAGCCTTGAGGTTCAGTGTCCACTGTCACTTCTTCTCCAACTAGCAAACTATAACTATAGCATTACTATCTGCAGACCCAGGCTATAGACCCAGGCTATAGCAGCAATGTAGGAGTAACCATTGAGTGGGATGTTTCTGTGCTCTGCCAGGGTGTGCCAGCACAACACTAATTAGCCAAATATACAGAACACCCTGTATACAATCCACTTACTTGTTAAGAACCAGTGCAAGGCAAAACCATTCATTACTCATCGCTGTTGTGGCAGAAATAGAACGTACAGCAGAGTGTGGGGGAGGAAAAGGGGTGTGAAAAGGAAGAACAGGGAGGAAAGAAATGTTCCACAGCAATGTGCGAGACTCTTCTACAGAGAAGTCATTATGAGCTCTCCCGCATCTCCACAGGAAGTCTAACTATCTATCCGATGTAATTTATTCATTTCCATTTTTTCACAGCATACATCCGCTCCAGGCTTGAATGACACACCTGGAGAATGAGCCACAAAAGGTTACAAACTGATTATTCAATCATTCACGATGAGACAACAAGCCATATGTTCTGCATCTGCCTGCATGACAAGTATGGAAATGTGAGCTGTATAAATATTAACAAGTCGAATTGCACTAAGGTGCGATATCCTGAGATGTGATGAGAAAAATGTTTGTGTGTGTACGCCTCTGTGACTTGCATTTATATCTGTATGTTTGTTTGTGAGGGTGCATATGGAGGAGCTAGAATGGGAGGAGGTGGGAGAGCGAGGTTAAGTAACAGAGGTGGAGTTGGATTGGTTACTACTGAATGTGTCTGCACAGTGGAAGGATCACTAAGACTCGAGCAAGGAGTAATGACCTCCTCCTGCTCAGTCCTGCCTGAAGCCTCAGTCTGCTGAAGAATAGCCATTTCTTAATCTAGCTCCAAGGACAGGCAGACACTGCAACCCAACTCTCTTTTTTCCCTCTTTGTCATACTGTAGTGTGCGCATCTTAAATTCTAGAAACCACTTACCTGCTTACAAGTGGGAAAAATGTGGGGGCTAGTATGTTTTTATTGTTTTTTTGTCTGTTTGTTGACAAAGTATCTACAGTATAAAAATGAATTGGTTTAGAATTTGGTGTACAAATCCTCTTTGACCCAAAGATTGGTTAATTATATTTTGATTGTGATGATGTGAGTATGGGATCTCTGCCATTATACTTTTTGTTTTTGAGGCAAAATGATTATTCTATATTGTCTTCTTTGGTGGACCAGTGAATATACAAGTTGGTTAATGAGAGGCATGGCAAACACATGCCTACGTCAAATATCTAATCATAAACTTGTATTAGACATTAGTACTGCAGCTTTGCCAGTGAGAGAAACTGTGTAATACACTCTGTGCACGCAGTCCTTGGTCTCCTTGAGTCTCCTCTGGCCTTTAGAAAAGCTTAGACGATAACTCCACCAAGGGAGAGGCTTTTTGTGCTGTGATAGAGGTCAGTACTCGCTCTCTGTGTACAATACAACCTTCAGGAGCAAGGATAAAAATGCTGGAACCAATTCAGAAGCTCAGTGCGAGCAGTTTAAAGACAATTTTCAAGTGATAAAGAAATGTTTTACCCCAAAAATGAGAACTCTTTCATTTACGTCTCATTCCCATGTTAAATAAAGGTACCACCTGGCTCGCTGCAATTCACCTTTCCTACAATTGTAGCTTACTTCATAAAACATGATATTTTAAAACCTTTTAAAACTTGTTTATTTTTGGAACTGTAAAGAAGCTGTGTTTACTTTCAAGCCTTCATCGTGGGTGAACCACTGATACAAAACACAAAGAATGGAAAGGGGGCTGTCAAGAAGATGGTTTAAATTGTTGCATCACTCTGGAGCCATAAGCAGTACTACTACACCAGGCGGGGAGTTCTGTTCCTCTGAAATGAGGCCAACGCGGAAGTAACTTAAAACTGCATTCTATCAAAAGGCCACCAGGGGGCGACCGTTTTGGTGTCAAAAGGACTTCCGTCTCTATACAAGTCAATGGAGAATTCACCAACTTCTCACTTGATTTCTAACCTCAGTAAACGTTTTCAAAATGTGTTTATGGTCTCAATCGCTAGTTTAAAGCCTTCTTCAATGCAGTATGATGTTCATTTGGGACATTTTGGCCTCCCTGATTTTATATTTGACGATAAAGCAGGGTATGCATTAGGGCGTGGCTACGTCGTGATTGACAGGTTGATTGGTTCACAGGTTCAGGAGGGCGCCTCATGCCCCTCCTGATGCCCATATAAGTAGAATCCGTGTTTTTCTTTTACCCAGCATGCAACGGAAATTTTGAAGATGGCGCTGCTCAGATCCGAAACTATTAGCTTCCAAGCAGCAGTCCACAAACCAATTTTATATACAGTCTATGGTCTGGAGCCATAAGCAGTGCTTCTACACTCTGTTAGACTATGAATACTATTTTATTTTCATCTGTTGGTTTGATTCTTTCTGGTCAGATTCTTTTTTCAAAATGTTTACAGGTAAATTACTTTTAAAGCATAAAGAGTAGGAAGGGCAGTGACTTATGGTGGACAGTAGAGCTCAAAAACATTGGGCTATTAAGAGTAAATCACAGTCTTTGCATGAGAAACCTCAGTGATTGACAGGTAAGTGCCTAAGGAGCAATCTTTGGTTGGTTGCCACAGGGATTTGGTCTGGCCTCTTGACACCTTCTCTCCCACGGGTAGCCATAATGAACACACACTTCCTGTTTCACGGGGCACTGAAGTGGTGTTACTCTTGACATTCCTGGCCCTCTCTTAACTCGATCACACACCATTTTGACTGACAAGGTGACCTGACGAGTCCACGGGTGCATTGTGCCTTCACTTTGCCTATTACAGTAAGTGGAACTGGGCCAAAAATCAACAGTGATCACTGACATTTACATGGTCTGAGGTGTGGAAAAGGCAGATGCTGGATCTCTATAGAGGCCCAACAGACAAGATATTCAAGCTAGGTGGTGAGAGTTGTCACATTTAGTTAATAACGAAAACAGAGGAAACATAATTTGAGTTTAATAACAAAATCTATTGTCCTTCTGAACTACATGAACTACATGAGGAACCCTTAAATTTGGCTCTTGCTGCTCATCCAGCTGTCTAAATTCGTCTGACTTAGTGTCTCATTTCTCTAGATGAGGGAGTGTGAATTAAAGAGCTTTGCGTTTCCCGGCTTTCTTTTCAGTAAAGCCAATGGACTTAATCATGGCAGCAGGGCCCCTTCCCTGCAGAGCATCAATGACTCGTTACCCATGATAACACGGCAGGACCCCAGCTGACTGAGGAGATGCCTGAATTAAAATTACGCTTCCATGGAAACAGACTCAGCAACTCACTGTGCTGCATCACCTCTGAACTCTTGTCTTTCTTTTAGGGTTGAGATAAGTACTCTGAAGTGGAGATGGAAATGGAGGGCATGGCAGAAGAAAAGAGGGAGGAACAATAAAGCTGCATTCTTTCTCAGAGGAGATTTAAGTCCATTTTATGAGCCTGACACATTATTGAGTATGAAAAGAGTTGACCATTACTTGTGTAGAGGCCCTTTAGATCTTAATGAGAAAAGCTTCATGGAGGAACCTTAAGGGAAGGTTCTATGTTGAGCTGATGGAAAGTCCTCTATACTCATCTTCACCTTTGTTACTCTATCTATGGGGAGCACTCAGAAAGTAAGCCCACCTCAAACACAGAAATCAAATCACTCCTTCCCTCTTCCTTCCTAGAATAGCATATACAGTTACATTTTTCCTTCTGTTCTTGATTAAGAATATATATAATATTCATGGCTATGGAAACGTGTAACAATGACTTGTAGGGAGCCTGGTGAGTGTCTAATGTATTCTGACCATACAAGACATTCAGATGACTGAATCCTTGTGCAATTTTAGAAACCTCACTTGCAGTATTTCAGTTCTCCAAGGCCAAAGTTCCATTGGTAATGGTCGCAAGGACAGCCAAAATAAATGCCTGCTGCTTGTTTTCTTTATGTGTGTGTGTGAGAGAGAGAGGGAGAGAGAGTGTGTGTAGGTGTGTGTATATGTGTTATATATTCCACAACACTACACAGTCACTAACTGGATTTCAGAAAATCAATGTATCAAGTGTGAATAATCTGTCGAAAACAAGGGTTGGGATACCTCAGTTTGATGGGAACCTCTGTTAAGAAAACATGCTGCATCATCACAGGAAAAATCCTGATTATTCAGCATAATGTTTAGTTTTCAGGGCAACAGCCCCCGCAGGAAAGCCAACAAAGTCTTAAAAACCACTTAAATAGAATCACAGGATGTCATTACTGTGGTAAACCATCATGACAACCTATAATGCAAATCATTTGAAAAGTGGGAGGACAAAGGAACAACAGAGAGCAGATACTGGAGCAAATCACACAGTGTAGAGGAATCAAACTTAATTGTGACTGACTTACTTTGATTCTTACAGAACGTGGCTCTTTGAATGCATGTGTGTGCGTGTTACTTTGGTAACCACTCGTCTGTACCAGCTGCAACGAATTGGCACTGTGGCTGATCTCAGCAGAATGGCTTCCTGAAAACTGCAACATATTTATAATCTTAAGTGTTAGTGCTTGCAACACTAACTGGCCAGTTATTGTAACTGAATGTGAACATTATTTTCGAAATGGATGATTAAAAAAGCTTTCATTCCACTTTTAAAAGGAAAGCACAAACATGTGATTCCTTCTTCTAGTTCATCACTGGCGAATCTTTTTCTGCCAGCTGGTCAGCCATAATCACTCTATAGATTAGATGAACAGACTTTCATTGCTAAGTTGAGTTGATGGCAGTTATCATGTGTGCCTTTGCTTGCATGATTGTTAATCTCCTTGCTGGCACTCAGGAATGTGAACATGCATGTGAAAGTGCAGTTGTCTGGCAGTGCAGTGCATGCGCTGTCAGCACAGTACATGTGTCTTTCTTGTCCTTTTCAAGAACGGACAGCTTTGGATCCCTGCCACAAAGCGCAATATCCATCACGTACAGTCCACATGATTTAACAAAAGCGCTGTAAGAGTATGGATTTTATGGCTCAGCCACTGTCTGCCATTCTGCCAGCCTCTCCCTCGCTAGGCAAAAGCCTGTAAAGGAACCACAGAGTGAATTGACAGCCCACTGGAGGCCTGACAACAACCCAATGGATCCAACCCCGACAAACCTCAACAGCTCTTCTCCTTCTGCCTTCAACCTCTCTCATCTTCTCTGTATTTTTTTGGTCTTAGAGTGGGTGAAATATGACAGATCTTTCCTTCACAACGGCTGCTACATATTTTTGCAGATTCATATGTAACCACAGACTTAGCCCATCTGCTTTTTCCGAGGCTTTTTCTCTGGCGGGCTCGTGTGAGAAAAAGCCTGACAAACACAGATGAAAAAACAGCATTCAGTTGTGTCCTTTTTCCCACTGAGGCAGCTGTGTTTGAGTTCAGAAAAAAAGAGGAAAAATAAATTGTGGAATGAAACTATTGTCTTTTTTGTAGCCATGAGGTAAGTGTGAGTAATTAAAGAAGCTGAAAATGTGCCTCTGTACACAAACACAAAAAGTCAAGTACATCACCAAAATGTGCAATACCAAGTTGGTCCACAGTGCAAAATGTGTTAGTTTCACAATAAAAGCTCTATTACTTTTTTTTGGCCTATTCTTTTCTATTGGCCTGCGTCCTCATCATGTGACTGTCAAATTTCTGCCTGCAAAAACAAAAAAAATTGCTGATGTTGCTTTTATTCTCAGTGGAAAATGCATTATAAATATAGTTTAAGCATTAAAACTATATTGTTATTTTATATAACTGTTTGATAGTGTGAAGATCCCCAGGGATGAACTGAATCTTAAATCCAGAATTTGAAGCCTTATGGTTGTTTGTCTGGAGGACCCGCTGGCCTGAAGTATTCCTTCAATGTCACTGTGTTAAGAATATCTTTTAATTATATTTTTAACATTATATTTTTAACACAACACAAAAACACAAAAGTGTTATATGAATCAATTTGTATCAAGCTGCTTGGGCTTTGCTCCAGGCGGGGAGTTCCGGTCCTCTGAAATGATGCCAACGCGGAAGTAACTTAAAACTGCATTCTATCAAAAGGCCACCAGGGGGCGACTGTTTCGGTGTCAAAAGGACTTCCGTCTCTATACAAGTCAATGGAGAATTCACCAACTTCTCACTTGATTTCTAACCTCAGTAAACGTTTTCAAAATGTGTTTATGGTCTCAATCGCTAGTTTAAAGCCTTCTTCAATGCAGTATGATGTTCATTTGTGAAATGTTGGCCTCCCTGATTTTATATTTGACGATAAAGCAGGGTATGCATTAGGGCGTGGCTATGTCGTGATTGACAGGTTGATTGGTTCACAGGTTCAGGAGGGCGCCTCTTGCTCCTCCTGATGCCCATATAAGTAGAATCCGTGTTTTTCTTTTACCCAGCATGCACCGGAAATTTTCAAGATGGCGCTGCTCAGATCCGAAACTATTGGCTTCTGAGCAGCAGTCCACAAACCAATGGGTGACGTCACGGATGTTACGTCCATTTTATATACAGTCTATGCTTTGCTCTAGGGAATTGCAATTTTTGAAATATACTAGTTTATACTAGTAGTATACTTGTGTTTTTCCTAAAATTGGAACTTGAAAATACTGAATTGAGAGTACACTGGGGAGTTTAAGAGGATGGTAAACACATTTGTGTAATCAGATTTTAAATATCTTAAATTGGTGAAAAAGAAAATGTAACTATTATATTTGACAGCACCACCAGCTGGTGACTATACTCACATGATAGCTGATGTCTCTCAACAGCAGTTCATCCCATGTCTGCAGCCCCATTTGTTGCTGAATTATAAGCATTCAACCGTGCACCAAGGTTAAGGTTCAAAGGTCAGTATTTCAAAGCAGAAAAACCAGGTAGAAACTTCATCCTGGCATATTGCTCACCAGGTCGAGTCCTTTCCCATGATGTTTAGTTTAGCTCTATGACAAATGTTATAATTGTCTCACTTTATGGACAAGGGCCATCCCAAGGGCCTAATGTCAGAGAGTACTTTGAAGGCCCAATATATAAAATGAAGCTTGTTGTTTATTTGTTTGTTTGTTTGTTTGTAACTGTAAAAATAGTGACTCAAATTAATCACCTTCAGAGATTGCAATACTGCTGACTACCTAGCCTTTACAAGAGACTTGGAGGAAGGCCTATAGGGGTCCCACAGCCACAAACCAGTCAATTTAGGGGAAGCACTGCATCCAACCTGCATACATATTGTACCTAATTAATATATTGTACTTCATTTTATACTTTCTTCCGTATTAATGAGCACTTCTGTCCCAATAACTCACATCTGTGACTTATATGACACTTATTCTCATGCTTTTTTGTGAGTTTCAGGTACTTCACAGTCAGGAGCAGCAGGTCCCACTCAACCTCGCTTAAGAATTTTAATAAAAAACTATCTAAGGTGAGAGGAAGAGGTCGTTCAGTCCATTGTCACATAACCTGTATTCATGGCTTGAAATGCTCACAAAGGAAAGATTCAGTATACTGTTATGCATGCAGATACTTCTCCCTGCCTAATGCATCAGAATCTGTTTTCACCCCCAGAATCAGGCTTTTCACAGTGGAAAAAAAAATGTATTCAAAGATGGTGACTTTAGGATGCATGAGAAATCTGAGCCTTGCATTAATGCCATGTTTGCTTGGAATGAGTCAAAGAGGGTAGCGCTTACAGACCCTTTATACATTAGACATGATTATCATCACAAAGAGTAAAGGAAGAAAGTTAAAGACAGTTAATCACAGTTATATTAAAACAGTTATAGATGTACTGCTTTTGACAGCAATACAGAATATAACACAAAGAGGTCACTGTCTCTCTGTTGGTAAGATTACTCCACTGTCTGTTCTTCTAAGTGTTGCACAATTTTGTCAAGTAAATATTTTGTCCACACAGGCTTATTTATTTTAATTTTGTATTTGATTTTTGAATATGCATTGTTCCTTTGTATGTAGCCTACTTTTAGACAATTTACAACTTTTTTTAATAAATAAATAAAGCATGGAAGATTGACATTACATTTGTACAGTGCCACGCTGGGTAAACTAATACGTTTCGCACTCTGGACCAACGTGAGACTGGATTGTCAACGAAGGAAAAGGAAACAGAGAAAAACAATCACTGTTGTTAGTCAGAATACAAAATATGAAGCATGCAAGGAGAATTTCAAACAATCTGTTCAATGTTTTTCTTTCACAAGAGGAGAATTGTCCCCAATGCCACATGCCATATTTTGAACTCTAACTAACTACATTAAAACAGCACTGCTTCTACCTCAACCATCCACTGTTGCATACTTTTACCCAGACAGAATACACTACAAACAATATGAGGTAACCTTATTTTACATCTGGGTTAACACAGCAACTCCATATCTCAGAAAGCATAGATGTACCATGATTGAAACCCAGCTGAGTCTTTAATCTTTGCACTGAGCCAATCGAGGATTGACAGTGAGACCTAAGACAGTCGGCAGAATCACCAGTACTATACAGCTGTTACAGCAACACTATCAGACTGAAGCCTGGATTGAATAAGTACTGTAGAGTCTGCAGTGCCAGTCCCGAACTTTCGTCCATTTAACATGTCAGCACTTTCCGTGGGGATAAATGCTTTGCAGTTCCACTCACTTAACTCAGCTTTTCCAGGTCAATCCCAAGCCTTTACAGAATTCAGTCCCTATACCCCCAAACTAAAAAAAACACCAAGCCCCCCACCCACCCATCAAACCACCCTTTCATCCACTATTTATGTTCCTGCAATCTCAACTGAGCCTTTTCAAATGCAGCTTTAACAGTGTTCTACTGTAGGGAAGGGAAGAAGTAGAGCAGGGAGGAGAGGTTGCCTGAACTAAGGTAACACAGGGACAAAACTGATTTTATTCTTTTTTCCCCCAAAGCAGATAATTACAATTTCCCTCCTCTGACCAAATTGCTGCGACTGGCTGATGTTCAGGAAATACCCAAACAGCTTGAATAGGGCAGGCAGCAGTGAAAAAAAAGTCCTTATTTGTGCAGTGGACTGTGGCAGATTAATTCAGTGTTATTGCATTACAACTTCTGAAATGAGCAGGTTTCAAAACTGAGGAAAATTCTGAAATAAACACACAGAGTTCACCTTTATTTGCCATAAAAGAAGATAAGCAACGACAGGCATTACCAAAAGCATAAGACATTATATTGTAGCTTTATAGATTCTTTCTTTTTCCTTTTCCTTTTTTAATCACAATAGAAATGATTGTGAAATGTCAGCAAGAACCAACCCCATGAGACATTAACCTCTTCTCAGAACAGCCAGTTTATTGGATTTGAAGCCAGAGCTTTTGGCTGGGTTTAGTATGTATAATCACATTTATAACCGCACATTAAGTTTACCTTTTCAAACAAAGCATCATAACCCTAACCATAACCTAATCCTAACCCTTTTCCTAAAAATGTCTGTGTACTGGCTCAGTAACATGACTTTTGAACCTTACCTCAGCAGATGGGATGCCTTCAGGTGGGCGACATTGGAGCAAGACTTCCTGTTCCAGTGACACTTCCTTCCCAAGAGGCTCCTGGTCAAAAGTCTTCCTCAAGTCTACAAAGAACAGAAAGCACATTGTGTGTCAACATTTACCTCTACCTCAGTGACTCGTGAGGCATATTTTAGAGAGCAAAGTTTAATATTAAATTTGGAATCAAACTATAATAGTATTGGTAATAATACATCTTTAAAATAAAGGGCAGGGTAGCTCATCAATAGTAATTGCCCCTTTGCTAAAGCAACAGTATTGTATTTTAATGCTAGAAACAGTAGCTGAGATTTATGTTTCCTTTCTATCTCTCCCTACCCTTCAGCACACAGATAAATTGCCTGAAGTAGATGGAAGAAAGATAGAGAGAAGGGGATGACTTGCCTTCCAATGAAAAACCAATATTTTTGTGGTGTGAGAGCCCTGATGGAGTAGTGCAGGGCAGTGATAGTGGAGCTGACAGGGCAGGATTACTGAAGGTGTCATGCTACACTGGAACCCGAAGCCCATTAGACATATATCATCACCGGCTGTACAGACTGAGGAGCAGTGGGCATATAACACAACAACAGAGGAGAGGAGAGAAGAGGAGAGGAGACGGGAGGAGAGGAGAGGAGAGGAGGGGAGAGGAGAGGAGGGGAGAGGAGAGGAGAGGAGAGGAGAGGAGAGGAGATGAGAGGAGGGGAGAGGAGAGGAGAGGAGACGAGAGGAGAGGAGAGGAGAGGAGAGGAGAGGAGAGGAGAGGAGAGGAGACGAGAGGAGAGGAGGGGAGAGGAGAGGAGAGGAGAGGAGGGGAGAGGAGAGGAGAGGAAAGGAGAGGAGACGAGAGGAGAGGAGAGGAGAGGAGAGGAGGGGAGGGGAGAGGAGAGGAGACGAGAGGAGAGGAGAGGAGAGGAGAGGAGAGGAGAGGAGAGGAAAGGAGAGGAGAGGAAAGGAGAGGAGAGGAGAGGAGAGGAGAGGAGAGGAAAGGAGAGGAGAGGAGAGGAAAGGAGAGGAGACGAGAGGAGAGGAGAGGAGATGAGAGGAGGGGAAGGGAGAGGAGAGGAGAGGAGAGGAGAGGAGAGGAGAGGAGGGGAGAGGAGACGAGACGAGACGAGAGGAGAGGAGAGGAGAGGAAAGGAGAGGAGACGAGAGGAGAGGAAAGGAGAGGAGAGGAGAGGAGAGTGTGAGGAGAGGAGAGGAGAGGAGAGGAGAGGAGAGGAGAGGAGACGAGACGAGACGAGACGAGACGAGACGAGACGAGAGGAGAGGAGAGGAGAGGAGAGGAGAGGAGAGGAGACGAGAGGAGAGGAGAGGAGAGGAGAGGAGAGGAGAGGAGAGGAGAGGAGAGGAGAGGAGAGTGTGAGCAACAGCATCACTTTGAAACTTTGGAGTCATTGGAGGGAGGCCTCAGCAAACAGGAGAGACGATGAGGGAAAATGCAAAAAAAAAAAAAAAAAAGAAATTAAAAAATGAAACTGAATTGTTATTATTGTAATTACTAGATCAGTGCCCATTCAAAATGTGCCTGTTTGGAACAGCTGAATGCTTGGCCTCCGGCTGCAACTCCAACGCATAGAAAAAAATTAATACAGTTGAAGTGAAGTGTGAATGAGTATTCACACCAGCAACATGAAAGAAACTAACATTCTATTATACACAGATGATATAAATAATAAGCTAAGTACTCAAAAATAAAATAATATGTGATAATGTGAATCTTAAAATAAAGTGGATCGATTATATTGGGCTCTTAGATTGTTCCTATTTTCTGTGCCCTCAGGTCACATTTGAGGGGGTATATTTGTTTGTTTGCATATTTGTGCTTTGCCTGTAGTGGCTCTTCACAATCATAATGGTGAATTTGAACTGCCTGTGGAAGTATTTGCTCAGGTTTACATGCTTAACTACAGACACTGTGTATTGGTGCTCAGAGCGCTTCCAGAATATATGGGTGACCTGTGCTGGACCATGTACCTGAATGCCTCATGCTGATCAGCTCAACATGCTGCTAATGCTAGGTTTTCCGTTCACTGGTGTATTCAAAGTTTATTAATATTAAACATAATCAAGTGTCCAAATTGCACCAAATTTGACATGATCCTCCATATTTTCCCCAGAAATACACGAAGATGAAGTATGAGATCACAGCATACATAAAGTATGGATTTACGTAAGAATGGCTTTTAGTGGAGACCCTCTCAAATGAGTGTTTAAACCTGTCTTAACTTCAGCATTAAGGAAGACCATCTGACCAGGCAGTCGGCTACATTCATCCAGCAAGCTACTGTATCGTTTTGAGCTTCATACCATATTGCTCACGCTAAGAAACTGCACACAGTTGGAGGGGATTTGATTGTCAGAAAATGAAAGGGCGGGATCAGATGAAGAGTAACCACCCACACAGGACTCAACCAAAGCTAATGCACCCGCCACTAGGAAAGGATCATTACATTGGTCAACACTACATCTGGAGTTTCTATTGGTTGTGGAATTTTAACAGGGTTATTGAACAAGAGCAGAGCAGAAATCTGAGAAGAGAAGATTCACAAGTGCACAGAATCAGTGTAAGTACAAGGAGATGGGCGGCTGAAGCTGGAGGAAGAAATCTGTGATAGCAATAATACATCTGAATGCAAAGTAAAACCTGCAGAGTAAACCTAAGCACAAGCAGAGGCTTTTTAAGTGCGAGGGCAGAATTTGAAAGAAAGCATTACCAAATCTGAACGTGAAATCAATAAATTATGCTCTCAAATTGAAAGACTGTGACTCTTGATATAAAGATAGAAAAAAAACCATATTGAAGGCTGTTAAACTAAACTGACAGACAACGTTTATAATGGAAAACAAAAATATTGCATATAATGGAATGATCAAAGATTAATATGCAAATGTAATTATTATTGCATTAATATAAATAAGGGAATGTATTTGCCATTTTTTTGCTGTTTCTCTAAAAGCATCTTTCAATAGGGGGGGGGGGTGCAGATGGTTAATGCTATGGAAAAGATTGGCATGGTAATGTTTGGGAACCCCTGCACTATTGTTTTCCCTGTACAACTACTCTGCATGCAATATTTAATACATCTATACATCTAATATGAACCTTAAATATGAACACAACTCTGCAACTCTGCCCATCACCATTAAACCAAGCTTGGGTCAGTCCTGCAGTGCCAGAGAAACCAAGCTGAACATGTTACCTGTGCTATAAATACAAGAGCTAAGAGGTTTCATATGACCTAAAGTCAAGCTCCAATCATTAAGAGTTGATTGAAATAAGCATTATATATACTTATTTAAAGAATTTGTGAGATCAAGTGTGTTTATTTTTTTTGTTTTTTAACCCTCCTGTTGTCCTCGAGTCAAGGAAGGAAGGGAGGGGGAAAGGAAGAAAGGAAGGGAGGGAGGAAGGATGGAAGGAAGGGAGGAAGAAGGAAGGAAAAGAGGGAGGAAGGAAGGAAGGGAGGAGGAGGGAGGAAGAAGGAAGGAATGGAGGGGGGAAGGGAGGAGGGAAGGAAGGAAGGAAAGGAGGGAGGAAGGAAGGAAGGAAGGGAGGAGGAGGGAGGAAGAAGGAAGGAAAGGAGGGAGGAAGGGAGAAGGGAGGAGGAGGGAAGAAGAAGGAAGGAAAGGAGGGAGGAAGGAAGGAGGGAGGAAGGAAGGGAGGGGGAAAGGATGGAAGGAAGGGAGGAAGAAGGAAGGAAAGGAGGGAGGGAGGAAGGAAGGAAGGGAGGAGGAGGGAGGAAGAAGGAAGGAAAGGAGGGAGGAAGGGAGGAGGGAAGGAAGGAAGGAAGGAAGGAAGGAAGGAAGGAAGGAAAGGAGGCAAGAAGGAAGGGAGGAAAGGAAAGGAAAGAAGGAGGGAAGGAAAGAGGGAGGGAGGGAGGAAGGACAGAAGGAAGGAAGAAAGGGGGATGGAGGAAGGAAAGGAGGAAAGAGAGAGGAAGGAAAGAAAGGGGGATGGAGGAAGGAGAGGAAAGAGAGAGGAAGGAAAGAAAGAGAGAAGGAAGGAGGGAGGGAGGACATACGGAAGGAAGGAAGGAAGGAAGGAAAGAAGGAACAGTCAATACAGACGGGGTCAATTTGACCCGGGAGGACGACACGAAGGTTAGAACAATTAACTCTAACATAAGTATGCACTGGCTGCAACAGTGTTGAGAGTCTCAAGTTGTGCCTTGACTTTACTTCTAATCTCTAACTTTCTTCTGCATACAGAACCAAAACATTTCATTTCTTTCTCTACCAACACCGTGTCCATGGAAACAAAAACCCAGAATGACCATGGTTCAGTAATTCAATCTCTGGAGAGGATATGACAATCCTTTACAGAATGCTATAAACGAAGCAATGGACTGCTATTGACATTGTTTAGTAAGATTTTTTTTAAAAAAGAGATTTATTTTATTAGATGGCTCTAAAATAGCACATTGGTTTTGAAGTTTTAGACATCAATATATTTGTAAACTGAAAGCACCGGGGGATGTGCAGTGACAAAGATTGTATGGCAGAATGTTAGAAGATTAAAGTATATGTCTAAATGGATAAGTGTGTGTCTTGTAGGCATCATTACCTAGAATAAAAAGTTACATCCCTAAAAACCTGACTGAGATAGAGCTTCAATTTACCGATTTCATCACTTGCTTTTTTTCTTGTTGAATAGCTATTACGTGAAGAGGTATTACATTGAAATAAGAGACATTTCAATGTTCGGCTAAATTCCCTACAGGGGAAACTAGATCATGTTCTTATTACAAAATACATGATCCAGTTATACCCGGAAGCCCTAACGAATACCTATAATCATTTTAAGGTTCATTTTTAATTCGGGAAAAAAATTAACCTTAAAATAACAAATTCAACGAGAGCCCTTGTCCCAATTCAACCTGAGAGTATTGTGTGTCTTCAGGGGAATATGCTATAACTCCACAATTTTCAATGTATTATAAAAGCTGAAAGGGTGAGTGTTGCATTGAAAGCAATTTCCATAAAAATCCGGTATGAAATTAAAAGAAAGAATGACTGGAGGGGCATATTCTGAGACATTGCTCTATGGAGTTTTATACAAGGACAAACTGTTTGTTTTTTATGAGATGGAAAGGAAAGGAAATAACGTGAAAGGAAAGAGGGGGAAAGGAAGGGAAAGGAAAGGAAAGGAAAGGAAAGGAAATAACGTGAAAGCAAAGAGGGGGAAAGGAAAGGAAAGGAAAGGAAAGGAAAGGAAAGGAAAGGAAAGGAAAGGAAAGGAAAGGAAAGGAAAGGAAAGGAAAGGAAAGGAAAGGAAAGGAAATAACGTGAAAGGAAAGAGGGGGAAAGGAAAGGAAAGGAAAGGAAAGGAAAGGAAAGGAAAGGAAAGGAAAGGAAAAGGAAAGGAAAGGAAAGGAAAGGAAAGTAGGTAACAAAACTTGGTATCAAAAGAACGTTTGTGGTTGAAGATGAGCTCTGCTGTCAGAACTACAATGTAGGGATAGATACTACAATGTAGGGATAGATACTACAATGTAGGTATAGATACTACAATGTAGGGATAGATACTACAATGTAGGGATAGATACTACAATGTAGGTATAGATACTACAATGTAGGGATAGATACTACAATGTAGAGATAGATACTACAATGTAGGTATAGATACTACAATGTAGGGATAGATACTACAATGTAGGGATAGATACTACAATGTAGGGATAGATACTACAGTAGTTCAAATTGCCTCCAAAAGATTAAAGAATATGTAGTCACAGTATGACCGTTGAGGAGGGAAATCAGACACACCTTCTCCTACACTGTGACACACTTTATGGTACACTGTATATGCACTTCAGTCAAATCCAATAAATTACATTTGATGCCTCCCTATAAAAAATGCAAGTCTTGACTGGGCAGGAAACCACTGGCCTGGCTGCTCAGCGTGCAGTATTTCAGCATGCCGTTTGGTGGTTTTGGATGGACCATGCTGCCAAGAGGCACTTACTGGTGGTAGCATTTATGGTTGTGTTCATAGCAGGTTCTGGTTTGGCCCAGACATGTTTAAACAATGGAGGACGGGGGGGGGGGGGGGGTTTCATAGGAAAAAGAACATTTTTAAATGCATGTATGAGATCACAAAAGGCAAAATAATAAATGTGTTGAGATAGTTATTTCTTATTTTATTGCTAGAAAAACCAGAGTCTGACACAACTACTGCCAGGTGAATATAATATTGTATAGAACACAGAAAAAACTGAAAAGCCTGAATTACTCTACACTGAATAATTCATAGTGTGGACAAGATGAGTCCACACTATGCAAAGGCCATAGGCATCTAGTTATCAAACAACTACAGCTTGCAAAAGCTCAAATTATGTTTTTTCATCTTAATTTTCAAACATTTTGGCATTATTTTCCTGATTATTTAGTACTGGGTATTTATATTGGATGTGGATTTAAATGATGCTTCCTGCTCTCCTTTCCTCACTTCTTGTAACTCTGAACGATACTGTGGGACACTGAAGGGCGTGGTGGGGGCGAGCTAAGTCGACATTCCTGTGGGAGTCGCACCATTCCCTCATCAGCACGCAAACACGAGCTCGAGGTCGTACCCAGAAAGATACACATATGACAGCCATTACCTCAAGTGAACGCTTGTGGCTACTTGTGATGCTAAATCACACCAGACTCACACTTCAGAACTAGTATTTGCCTTCCTTAGTAAATCAGTTAATGCCGGTGCGAACCTGGATTGGGACAATGAAGCCTCACCAAGATGACACTGTCGGAATTTGAGGTTTTTATCATTGTAATCAAGTTGCTGCGAGTAATAAAGTTAAAGATTTACTTGTCATGTTGTACTGATAAAATTACAAGGCCACAAACAAACAAGAAAATCAATTTCCAGCTTTCTCAGTAATCATTACCTTCCACCAATCTTTTGGTTTGTTTGATTTATTTAACTTGCTTCTGTGCAAATACTTTTATTGCCTCTCTTTGGCAAGTTATCACTACACCCCCAAAATGAAGGCCAATCAAAATGGGTTTGTGGAGGTCACATTAAGGAGAGGCAATCATAAGGAATTTATACAGATAGAGACTCTGACAAAAACCTTGAGCCAGACTAGCCCTTCTTGCAAGTCTGAAAGCCAGTTCTTCAACACAACAACCCATTTAACTTGCTAGTGCTGGCTCTGACTCACCATCTGATTAAACTGTATATGTTTAGATGATGGGAGAGGAGAGGAAAACAAGCCCGGTTTCCATTATCCTAACGGGATAGAGTCTGGCTCCGACAAGAAGCCTGCCTGGAGAGAGAGAGCCCAGAAGAGGAGCTAATCCATTCAGCAGAAGCTAATGGAAGGGGAAGAAGGGTCCATTGTGATTTGAGGGATAGGTTAGTGCTGGCAGGCTGCTCATCATGGGTGATTATGGGAGGTGGAGCAGTGGGAGAGCGCTCGGTGGGAGACTAAGAGGCATGATTCTGATTCACCAGGCTAGTACAACAGTATCAGAGCTACTGGAATACACTGAATAGAGAGATAAACTGTACAGAAAACAGATAAGACGGACAGAGAAAAACATAGAGTGAGTGATATAAAGATGCAGAGAGAGAAAATGAGAATTAGGGGAGATAAAAATTGAGAGGGTCGTGTATACGATTGCTACAGTGAGCACCTCTAAATGGAGTAGATCAGGTGAAAACATGGATATTGACTCCGTACTGTGCTACTTTGCTATAGTGTACGTAGTGGAGATGAAATTATTCTGAGAGTGGCAGCCAAACATTAAGCTGATACCCCTACCCAGCCCGATCCAGCAGTGATAACAACATACTATAATAGTGTAGTAGACTATAAACTGCAAGTGGGTGTTGTCTTTTTTTCTCTGTTTGTCACAAGTGAGAGCAAAAAACTGCAAAGCTGGGCGGAACATGTCAGTCATAATGCCTCGGAATGACTTTGACAGGAGTTGAAAGTGCGATGATCTAGCTGATACTATAAAAGAAATCCCTTCAGGGGGAATTTTGACAACAATGTGTAAGCAGTTGTGTTATGTAATAAGTGTTGTGTTGCAGAAGAATTGCCTTGATGTCTCAACTAAAACTTACTTACAACTCTGCTTTCCTCACTGTGTCCTCTGGGGGTTTCATTACCTTTTTAGATTTTGATTGGCAGATACTTTGGGGAACAGTTAAGAATAAGTCTAAACTTTAGTAGAAACAGAATGTGTCTCATTACTTGCAAACAAAATGCGTTATGCTTTTCAGTAGGAGGACAAACACACAGGCAGAATGAACAAATGAGGACCACCTACAGGAAAAAGAGGGAACATTGGCATAAACATGTTCTATAGCCTCTTTTCTGTGTATACACTGTTGCCGCTCTACACTTCCTCCACACTGTTTCTCCAGGTTTATACTGTACTGTACACAAGGATTCTGTAGGCTTTTTACTAAATTCAAATCAAAAGGGACACTTGAGTCCCAGTTTTAGTAAAAGCATGTTTTCCCCACAGTTTCTATCTCCAGAATCTATAAATCTGTCATGATGTTCAAGTCAGTATGTGAGACACATTTCCTTGGCAGCCAAGATATTTTGTTTGGAGATGAATACAAAGATGAGAAAGACGATAAAGACTAAGAATAATGGGATGACGAGAGGGCTGAAGGGAAGGGAGAAAAATACTCACAGGCAATGCGGACATGGGCTTTGCGGCTCTTGGTGGTCCCTGCAGAGCTCCAGGCCACACACTGACACCAGAAGTCCTCCAGACCAAACAGCTCCTCCACCTGCTGCCGAGTGATCTCTATGCTGGCCTCTCTCACTACCAAGCCTGTGAGAAAAAGACAGAAAGGATGGGAAGGGAGGGTGAGAAAGAAAAAGGTATGTGATAAGAGAGGACAAGGAAGGGAATAAGAGAGAAAGCGTGTTTATATTAGAACATATCAAAAGTGAACACGGATAAGAAGTGACAATAAAGGAATTAAATAGACCTAAATGTATCCAATGATCTAATTTACACCAACCTTACATAATCCACACATCTATATGTTGTATTCTCTAACAAGGAAAAGATTGATGCTAATGTGAGTATAGATCCCATCAAACAATTTGCATCAGTCACATCATGTTTTGACACTGGGTTATTTGTGTGTGTGTGTGTGTGTGTGTGTGTGTGTGTGTGTGTGTGTCTGGCCCCGATTCTAGAGCCAGAGCCATGAGCCATGAGCTGTTGGGTTCGGGCCTTGTGGGGGAGGATTCTCTGCGTCATGGCTAACACAATCCTGTTTGCTAACTCCTCTGATTACTGCTCATCTGGGTGCCAGGACCCGAACAAACAAATCATCCCCCAAAACAAATGCCTCTACCAAACAGCTTCCCCTCTGGAGCAGATTACGCCTCTGCTACAGTGTGTGTGTATGCCTGCGCACGTTTGAAAATGGGCATCTGTATGAGCATATAAATTAAGTGAATGCATATATGTATGTATGTATTATGCAGTGCAAAGGCATTCAATGAAGATATGGATGCTTCCCAATTTCCATGCAATATTATGCCTTATTTCAGCTCAATACGTCATCCTTTTTGGATTGATAAGGATATTTGTGAGGACAACAGTGACAACAGTCATGAAGAAAAAAACATTACAATAAGACAACCTGTATTTTGCAGAAATTATGGGACGTTTAAGGGTTATACTAGAAAAGAAGAGTTCATATGATGTGTTGTCCCATTGGACGGAAACATTGCTCATAGCTGCACTGAATGACCACACATTAAAAGGTGTTGTGAAAAGCCAGCTGTGAAAGAAAGGGGCAAGGTGCTATAACTGAGACTCCTGGACTCCTGAAAGCATTTCATATTGTTGCACTCAGTTGTACAAATAAAAAGAGCCAGTGCCAGACGTTAGAAAGGTGTCTGTGGAGGGTGTTTCTGAAGCTGTCTGACCATCTGACAATTAGTATTGATTGAGTATACTGGTGCATTAACACTTCAATTTACCTCTTGGATTTCCACCATGAACAGATACTAATAGAAGTGAATAATTCCCCCATGCATTAGGACAGTCCACTGCTGGACTCCAGAACAACCTGATTTTCAATATGCATGGATTTCATGGAGGAAAAACACTTCACGGGACACGTTGACCCAATAGTGATGTAACAGTTCTGCAGATTTTACGCATTTAACATGCCGTGAATATCCCATGCCGCCTCATCCCCAGTGTGCTGCTCTATTAAGTTTAGATATGGCGGGTTCGGGAGCCCGCTGGAAAAAAGTCAAGTTGATGTCATTTTCCTGGAACTGTCATGCTCATGTACCTGGTCAGCAATAATGTTAAAGTGCACTGTGACATTCAAATTATGTGTAGTCGCTACTAAAAAGGGCCTTTTGTGTGCCTAGGAAACATTCCCTATGGAATTACACCAGCATCACCAATCTGCAGCATTACCACTGGGCAAGATGGATCTACAGATTTATGTTATTTATACAGCATTAAAAAAAAACACTATTTCCATTCTTTAGTCTTCCAGTTTTAGTAATGAATGTGTCTGTGGTCATTTTTTTTTGTTCTTAAGAACAGAATGACAGAAACTGGGAATCTTTCTGTTGCAGTTGTAGCACATCCAATTCAAAGAGTTGTGCACACTGTTTTTTTTTCTCTTAGCCATTGATTTGTTATACTGCAGCCTGCCTGATGTTATTTTATTTTTGTACTTTATACTTTACAATATAGGTATATGGGTCAATGACGTATAAGGATTTATTTAAAAATAATAAATACGGGAATATCTATTGCAGTAATTCGAACATTAAGAATGTTGAGTACACATAAATTCATATTAAAATAGTAAATTAAGTTTTTTATGTGTTTTTCCATCTCGATGAATTAGAACTGACCTTAAAAAAGTCATGTGGTGCGACCATGATCTATCTTAAAATTAATTAATTTAAGTGTTTCGAAACAAATTATTTGCATGTCTTTTAAGTTTTTGTAAATAATAATCTCATATTTATGTTCTATAATGTCACAGTTGCCTTATTAAATGTATGTAAGTCTTATTTTTACTGTAAATTGCTTAAAAATGATTAAAAATATGTAAAAATACAATTCAGTTAAGCATACTGTATCAGTGATTAATATTAAAAGTGATATTTTACTCTGAATTTAATACAGTTATTGGTATTATCGGTCGCACCACATGATATTTTGTCACTTTAAATAACAGAAAAATGACTAATAACTTGTGGTTTTTGAAAAGTTAAAGTGATTACATATAAAGGAAAGGTACTACATATATATGGTATTTTTTTATGAAAGTAAACCTTTTTCTAACTGAAAAAAATGCAGTTAGACTGAAAATGTAGGCGTCACGTCATTGACCCATATACTCATTTTGCATTTTCTTATTGCTTATGCCTATATTGTACAAATATTTTTTATATACTGTAGTTTTCTCCAACATCACCTAACCTAACACCCTCAGTTCACATCATTACATGCCAAGTCAAAGTGAATGGTGAGGCCGGTGTCTACCGGACAACACACCAATTAAAAGTGCTGCACAGGTTGCGTGCCAATTCAAACAGGTGACAGTAGTGGAATTAATGATGTGACTGTGTTGTCAAAAGGCCAAAACATTTAGTTCTAGACTGGAGCTTGTTCAAAGGTCGCTGTAGCCTACTAACCTGATGCACCAGATGGTTTGTTACACAGAACCATCTGAGAAGTCCTCCATGACAGTGATTTGTAAAAGGGCAGGCACTTTAAAAAAAATACTCTATCACCATCTATCATCATCGTACCTTGAAAGGCTGCTGTATTTTGTAAGTAGCCTACTGTTAGTGAGCTAGTCTTACTTCTTGTCACTTAACCACCCAAATGACATTTGACTAGCCTTTATATAAGGGTCAATGACGTATAAGGATTTACAACAACTCAATTTTAGAATAATAAAAACAAGCATATCTAATGCAGTAGTTCAAACATCAGAATGTTGTGTACCTGGAAATTCATATTATACATTTGAAAGTGATTTTAGTGGGTTTTTCAAGATTAATTGGCACTGGCCTTAAAAAAAAGTCATGTGGTGCGACCATGATTCATCTTGAAATATCTTATATAAATAAAAGATCATCATTTACAAAAATAAAAAAAATAAAAAAAATTCAAATACTTTGTTTCCAAACACTTTATATTACTGAAAACTTGTAAAAAAAGATGTGAAGCGTGTTAAGTAAATTAATTTATTTCAAGATGAATCATGGTCGCACCACATGACTTTTTTAAGGCCAGTGCCAATTAATCTTGAAAAACCCACTAAAATCACTTAATTTCAAATTTATAATATGGATCTTCAGGTACACAACATTCTGAATGTTTGAACTACTGCATTAGATATGCTTGTTTTTATTATTCTAATAATTGAGTTGTTGCAAATCCTTATACGTCATTGACCCATGAGCAAGATGTGTTTTTATAGTCTCTCTTAGTTCCATTTAGTGTGTTAGTGGTATTGAGGAAAATGGGAGGAGGAGGAAGCTTTTGACAAAAAACCACAAACACAAATCCTAAAACTTCTGTTTTTTGGCAAATTATTAGCTTAGCCATCAAACTATCAAACACCGACATGCTAAGGTCAGGTATGTTTCTCTTTCTTTCTTAAACAGTTGTACTAGGACAAGGACTAGGCTAGATACAGTGTTGTGCTAGGGGCTACACAGCTGCAGCTAACAATAGTTATCAATAATAAGATTTCATTACGGTGTGCCTTTTGCCAAAATATTGCAATAACAGTAATATTTTCAGTGTTAAACTCACCTCAATGAAACTCTTCATTATTGTTTTCATTGATTTTATTAGCTGCAGCTGTGTTTTTATGTTGACATGCCTGAAAACGGCCCCTAAGACAAGCAAATCAATTATTCTGAGTGCTACATGTATTGAACTGTTTTACAATTTACTTCATCACTTTAAAAATAAACAAATAGTTTACTAAAGAGATATCTTGTTGATTTGACAACATTATCATGTGCTGCTTTGAAATTGACTCACCGGTATCCTGGGGTTCAATCAGTCAGTATCCTAATCTTTGCTTGAAATCTAATTTATTACACACAGTGATTCACTACCTGCTGAACTGCAGGAAAAAAAACAAATTTAAGACACACTGAGAACCTCTGCCAGTAATCTACATTTGAAGAAGGAAGCATTACGGTAGTTTAAATTGTATGTAAGCATGTCAGGTTACTAATATATGCATATACCTTAAAATGAAGTCAGAGGACGATTGTGCAATAATTGCATTAAATTACAAGTCACACATAATGTGTCATTCTTGTACGTTGTGACACTATCAAACAATCGTTCTTTTAAATTCCCTAGCATTTAATTCAGTTTAGTTTTGCACTCTTCTTTGTCATGTATATCATTGTTTCTGACTGGGAAGACTTTATATCAGAAAATATACAAAAGGATAGGAATGGTCGCTTCAACTACCACAATGGAAATACTTATGTTTATGTTAATAACCGTTATACTCCTTTCCTGGATGACCACGATTTGTACAAAGGTTCAGGATCTACTCTACAGTTTGAGTAGGTGTCTTCATTTCTCGTTGAATGAAAAATGCATAGAGAATGGATGTTTAAAAAATGAACATGCCATTTTACTTCAGGTTCAGTGCATTCACACAGCATCCTTGTTCTGGCACACACACACACACACCAGGCACAGTGACATCCCACACACCAGCTTAGCTCTCATGTAAAATTTACACAGTGCGCCGACAGGCAGAGGAGCAGCCACATCTGCTGTGTGAGTCTGCCTGCATGTGTGCCTCAATGCATGATGTGTGAGTCCAAGTGTGTACTGTACGTCGTTGTGTATGCTTGAGCGAGTGTGTGGATGTGGGTGTGAGACAGCATGTGTATTGTTAGTTTGAGGATGTCAAGGATGGATGTAATGTTGGGAGAACATCACACACTGAGTAACAGAAGGAAAATCAATAGTGGAAGCAATAAGTAGATATGAATTCTCTGAGGGTGTAAAACACGCGCCAGAATCGGCTAATTTTTTTCTGTCTGTGCTCCAGACTGTTTCTGAAGTAGGTTCTATGCTGGTGAATTAACTGTCTGATGTAGTTAGAATTAGCCCACTGTAGTGTAACATAACCTAACACGATGATGACGACATTAAGAGTCATTCATGACTTCATAGCTATTACTAAAGCTGGATTAAACTCTCCATGATGTGTTTTACTTGAAACACATCAGAGCGATCCGTTAAGCAGAAGAGCAGTGCTGTGAACTAAGCCTGCTGACTTCATCTAGTGACTTCATATGTTAGCTCAGCTAGTGGCTCATAGTATGCTGTATAGCATTACAATGAAAACAACAGAACAAAACAGACACAGAATTCCACTCAATTTGAAATCAAGAGGGGCAAAGCAAGTGTGGACTATGTCAGGGCCAGCGATGAGGGGCTACTTTACACCCTGTCAATGTGGCCATTAGCTGTAGAAATGATTCTACAATATGTCCCATTAATAGGCTGGCTGTAGCAGGGTGCCTCATTGGAGATGATTCATTATTAATGTGGTCATTAAAGTGAGCTAGCGTAGCTCCTTACTGTTAGCACTGGCTAACATTATTGATCAAACCAGTCAGGCAGCAGAGGAGGCACCGGTCATTGAAGGAGGAGGGAGGAGGTAAGTGCTCTGATTATTTGGCCAGATGAAGAACACTTCTGTTTTATCTTGTAGCTCATATCTTAAAAGAGAGTGACAAGCTGTCTCCAGTGCATATTACTTTAGCCTCACCTACTTATAATTAATTTGCTGCTCATTTGCTCAGATCAATGCTCCTTTTGCTCACAAGAGACTACAACCTGCCCTCCACTGTAGGAGGTGAACGCTGCAGTGTGCAGGTGACAGCAGGATGAGAGTCTAAAAATAAATCATAACTGTGGAGAGGAGGCTATTTGTCAAAATTGCCATCACGCATGGTTCTTTCTCACTGCTTTTCTCTGACTAAGTCCACGTTTTGTACACCTGATCTGAATCTATGACTTCGCCAGTCATGCGTGTCCCTATAATTACATGCAAAACAGGTCTTAATTCACATCAGAGGGGTTCATGGTCACATGCAACAAAACTATTTACCACAGGTGCAATGGCAATCGATTCTGTCAACTGTGTAAATATAAGTTTTTTTCTTTTTTCCCCTTTTTTTGGACGAGCACATTATTTACTCTGCCATTTCATTGTGTTAACTGGCTGCTGCTCAAAGGATAAACACATGCAAACAAATGGTCTATTATATTCCACATGTAATCACCTGTTTTTTGGGAAATTATAATGTCCAATTACACCACATGAGATGGCAATTAGTTTTATGTTCTTTATGTACTTTTGTGGGATTTTTGAGTCAAGTGCTTTCATTCCATGTGACCCACTGCGTGTCACATCCACTGGATTAAAAAGCCTTTGGCCGGATCATACCAGCATGAAACCTCTTGAAAAGCCCCTGCTGAGAGCTGCAGGTGAATTGTTTCGTTCTGTGATAAATATTGTGCAGGGAAAGGATATCAGTAAATCAAGCCACATATGGCTGATTACACTGCAACTGCTAGTGGTGCACAAATTGTGCTTTTTGCAGGTAATAGTTTAACATGACGCAAACATCTTAAAAATCACTGTCATGCCGTGCCTGTAAGAAGTATTCACCCCCTTGAAAGTTTTCATGTTTTATTGTGTTCCAACCAGGCGGGGAGTTCTGGTCCTCTGAAATGATGCCAACGCGGAAGTAACTTAAAACTGCATTCTATCAAAAGGCCACCAGGGGGCGACCGTTTTGGTGTCAAAAGGACTTCCGTCTCTATACAAGTCAATGGAGAATTCACCAACTTCTCACTTGATTTCTAACCTCAGTAAACGTTTTCAAAATGTGTTTATGGTCTCAATCGCTAGCTTAAAGCCTTCTTCAATGCAGTATGATGTTCATTTGGGACATTTTGGCCTCCCTGATTTTATATGTGACGATAAAGCAGGGAATGCATTAGGGCGTGGCTAAGTCGTGATTGACAGGTTGATTGGTTCACAGGTTCAGGAGGGCGCCTCATGCTCCTCCTGATGCCCATATAAGTAGAATCCGTGTTTTTTTTTTTACCCAGCATGCACCGGAAATTTTCAAGATTGCGCTGCCCAGATCCGAAACTATTCACTTCCAAGCAGCAGTCCACAAACCAATGGGTGACGTCACGGATGTTACGTCCATTTTATATACAGTCTATGGTTCCAACACTGAATCAAAGGTCTCTCTGTGTCCTCCATCACTTCTTCTTGCATAGTGACTCACTTGTTAAAGGGTGGCTTGCTGTAGGCCGAGGGTCTGTCACAATACTGACCGGGCAAAAGTTCAACCTACAGGTGAAATTATACTACAATCAACTGAAACTCAACTAGACTACAGACAGGTGACCTCCATTTACCTAGTTATTGGAAATAATGTAGATGGGTCAATGACGTATAAGGATTTTCAACAACTCAATTGTAGAATAATAAAAACAAGCATATCTAATGCAGTAGTTCAAACATTCAGAATGTTGTGTACCTGAATATCCATATTATACATTTGAAAGTGATTTTAGTGGGTTTTTCAAGATTAATTGGCACTGGCCTTAAAAAAAAGTCATTTGGTGCGACCATGATTCATCTTGAAATATCTTATATAAATAAAAGATCATCATTTACAAAAAATTTTTAAAAAAGCAAATACTTTGTTTCCAAACACTTTATATTACTGAAAACTTGTAAAAAAAAAAAAAAAAAAGATGTGAAGCGTGTTAAGTAAATTAATTTATTTCAAGATGAATCATGGTCGCACCACATGACTTTTTTTAAGGCCAGTGCCAATTAATCTTGAAAAACTCACTAAAATCACTTAATTTCACATTTATAATATGGATCTTCAGGTACACAACATTCTGAATGTTTGAACTACTGCATTAGATATGCTTGTTTTTATTATTCTACAATTGAGTTGTTGCAAATCCTTATACGTCATTGACCCAGATGTGTCCTATTAGAGAGGCTGAATTCTTATGACAACGTGCATTTTGCATTTCATATTTGTACTTCATTTAGATCACCTTTTAGATTTCACTTTCACATTAAATGATTTTTCTGTTGGCAAGAAAAAGCCAAATCTACTTTGAAAGCTGTAAAAACAATAAAACATAAAAAGTACCTAAAGGGTGTTGAATACTTTCATAAGCACTGTATTTGACGAGATGTAGTGATGTCATCAAATACAGTGCTTGTGTGTTTAATTTCTTCCAAGTAAACACACCTAACACATACATCTGTATCTGTATCGATGACAGCATCTTAGTTGAGTGTATCAAATATCTGTATAAAACCTAAATGAACACCAATATCTGCAATCTCTGTCCAATCTCTCTCAGTTTCTTGCACTCTCTTAATATTATCTCTCATGTTGTCTTATTTTCATAAGATAATAAGTTCTCTCTAATATGAAAGTGAGACGGAGAGAGAATAAAAGAAAAAGAGAAACACAGGGATAAGACGAGAGAGGGAGAGATCCAATTTCTTCAGGCTACTTTTATCAGTGGTATTGACCATGTTGGCCAGTTTCTATCGGTGTTCCTTTTCTGTCAATCTGGGGAAATCAGAGAGCAATGGAGTGGGAGAGGCTACACACACACACACACACACACACATCCACTAGTGGTGTGTGTGTGTGTGAGCATAAATGAATGAATATCTGTGCAGTAAATAGCCTGTGGATATGACTGTGTGGAGTGGGTGCGTGTATGATGTGTGGGTTGTTTTCCATGTTGATGCTTTTAGCACAAAACCTTCTGACACAAAGGCTAAGAGCCATTGCTACCTTCAAACCTTTTCTTTGTAATAATGATAACCACAAAATATATCCTCAGATTTGTGTATTCTTCCTAAAGTACACTAGGTCAAGATGAAAGCATTTCAGTTTGGAATTCAGGATGTTTTCCAATATACCCTTTTTTTGTTTTGTGCTGGTTTGCAACACATCTCTGTGTATCTGCTTGTGTGTCTTATGTCTATGCTGCAGCACTCTTATCTGTGCTAGCTGTTGTCTTTTATGCTGTCTTAGATACTTAGAACATGTAAAAGAATGTTTTCCGGTGCTTTAAATGTATGAAAGTGTGTGCTCACATGCTGAAACATTCACATTTAAGTGAGGCAGTAGCTGTCAGTGTGTCTCTGTGTGTGAGCGTGAGCGTGCAAACATGTATGTGGTAAAACAGTGGGATGAAAAGGGTAAATGCGATGTGATTGCTACCTGTGGGCAACAGAAAGAACTCAATTTCCAATACAGCAGCTGAATGCAGCCAATCAGTGCTGTGCTGTTGTGTGTAATGGCTCTGGTGCCTTCAGGGGCTGAATTCTGTCGAAAAAACAACCCTGCTGGAGCTTCACTACATTCACTTCTGCTGGATGCTCACAAACATGTACATAAACGCACATCTGCACACGCAAAAGGCACACACACACACCATAGAATTGGTGGTGCTAGCATGCCAAAAGAAAAGTGAGACCTTTTCAGTGAGATGTTCTTAGTCAAGGTGATGTCAGACAACATAAAATAAGCTGGTCTGTAAGACTGATAAGTACACAAACCATTTTGTGTCTTTCTGCAAGTGTGTGTACACGTTTGAAGTGAATGCATCCTGGCATGCTTCATGTTGCCAAGTGTGGACATTGTAGAGTACAAAAAAACACATTCACTGATTTAGATGCACACTTGAATGTATATGTAGTGGATCTTCACTAACCAGAGTTTTCATCCACACGCTCCTCCACAGTGTGCTCCTTCTGGTGAACCCACTCGCCATTGCACTTGAAGTAGATCTGGGTGGCGGGCGTGGCCTTGCAGTACAGGTTGACTGGTTTGTTCTTTACTATGTAGGCCTCCTCCGGTTCCATCAAAAACACAGGCAGCGGCTCCGGGGGGTCCGAAGGAAAGGTTTCCGGCAGCTCACTGAGGCCAATGAAGTCATCATCAACTGTAAAGGGAGACATGGAAAAACAGGATGGCGGGATGGACAGAGGAAAAGATGAAAGGAAAGATGAGGGGGGGGAGGGGGTTGAGAAGAGAGGCAGAAAGCCCCAGAAAGAACGAGAGAGAGAAAGGGTGGGTTGAAAGAGAAAGGAAAGCAGACAAGAGACAGTGGGACAGTGTATTATAACCACAGTCTTTGCATGGGATTATCCATTTGCACAGCACACAGTGAAATCCCTATCATTTGATATTTTGGAATGTTTACACAAGTGTATTTTAGAGCGCAGGAAATTCTGGGATTCCTCTCAGGCAATAAGACTGCATGGATTTACAGAAACTGGGCCTTGCTTGGTCTAACCACAACCAGCTACTGCTGAGAAACGAGACGGAGGCAGAGCCAATAATGAGAAGCAGAGTTCAGAGGTTGACTCTAAGGAACTGAAGTTATAAGCTGATCTCTTTCTGTCTACCATTTCTCGCCCTCTCTCTTTGCTTTTGTCTCTTTCACACACACACACACACACACACAAGCTCACAGACACATGCATGCATGCGCACACACATGCAGCAGATCTAATGACCTTAGGCTTTTGGCCCAGTTTGTGCCATTCCTCGGATACTTCTGCAGTAGACAGATACGCTTCCCTGTAATTACAACTCCCTTTCATCTCCCTGTCTTAAATCACATACACACAGCTGCATGTGTATGCGTGCCCGCGCACACACAAACATGAACAAACTCTCAACAGTGGCACAAAACATCACATGCACACAAATATATGGGCATACACGCCCACAAGCGAGCACAGTTAACTTTCTAACTCTTTGAAGAGAGGAGGATGAAGCCTATTCGCCACCCCATTTGTCACCTCCAGAACTGTTCTATTCTTACCATCGAACCGGTAGACATCAATTATTCACAAGTGTGAAAGAAAGAAGGCAGAGAGTAATAGAGACAGAGATACAGTGGGAAGAACAAGGTGAGAGAGAGAGGGAGAGAGAGAGAGAGAGAGAGAGAGAGAGAGAGAGAGAGAGAGAGAGAGAGAGAGAGAGAGAGAGAGAGAGAGAGAGAGAGAGAAACAGAGGGAGATGGCGAGAGTAACTCAGCATGACAGACTTAGATGGAGACATTGAAATGGAGTTGGGCAGACGGAAACATAGCACAGGAGGACAGAAAACAGGAAGACAGACCCGTTCAGATAATAAAAGTGTTTATCAGTCCATCAGTAATTCTTCCATGTCTCTCTATCTCCCGCCTCACTGTCCTGTATGTGTGTGTGTGGACATGCTGGAGCCTTGTTGTCTGACAGAAGTTGCCTCCTGGATGCATTGAGAGCACTAAATAATGTCTCAGTTGAACAGATATCTCCCCATGATGTCTCTCTAATGTTATCTCTCCCTCCATACTTGCCAGAGATGGAAGATGATTACTGGGAAATGAAAGGGCAAAGGGAGCCAATCAGAAAATGACCAAACCCGCCCTCACCATGGGAGAGGAAGGTGTATTGTTTTTTGTTTGTTTGTGTATGTTTATTAGAGAGTGGGTCTGTGTATGATTCTGGTGAATGCTCTGGTGGGATGTTTCTGTGAGTGAGTCGAGGACTGTTAAAGCTTTTCATCAGTAAAAGTTCCTCTCTTTTCTTTTCTCCTTATCTGCTGTTAATTGCACACAGGCAATAAAGCCCAAGCTGACCTATGACCTTTAAGAGTAACTCCTTCCTTACTAAGCTTTGATGGCCTTCATCTTTTACCATCTAAACAAGAAATAAACCATGAAACATTGTCAAGCTTTTCATCCGTCTTTATGGAGGTGATGACTCTTTAATGTAGAAGTCTATTACAGCAGACCTTGGCTTAGTCTGTTCGTTTTTGCTCCATAGTCCTCAGTCCACCCACATGCTCAGCCAGGGGACTCTGACCCAGAAACAGGCAAAGAGAGGCAAGGAAACTCATTAAAGATTGTGTTAGCCTTCTTTCACCCTCCATTCCCATTATCTCTCTATCTCTCTCTCTCTCTCCCTCCTGGCTCCTTGCTCTGTCGAACTGTGAGGCACAGAGATCTGAAATGAGCATGAAAGCGTGGCTCCCTTACACAAGGAGAGACGCGCGCCTCATACACTCACACGCATACACCCGTGCAGGCATTAATGCGCACAGAGGCAGACACAAACTCGCTCACAGATATTCGAATTCATCAACTTCCTCACTGCGAGAAATAATAAATTCAAGTGAATGGAACTAGCCCTCCAGTGAAAAATCAGCCCAGAAATGAAAAAAAGAAACCACATGACAAAATGAAAGACCCTGACTCTTACCAATCACACTGCCACCTCACCCCCCACCCCGCAACTGCCCACTCCCCACCTAGCACCCAGTACCGCAGCACCTACTTCATCCCTGCCTGGTGAACAGAACACTGGGATCAACGAAAAACCAAAAGAGAAACATTAGTGTTTTCCTGGCTCCCCCCCTGCCTCCATCCATATGCAATAGAAAGACAATTAATAATAAAATTGTTTAGAGGTTTTAGGGCATCGCCATGTTCGAGATGATGCAGTTTTTGTGGGTTTTTGTGTCTATTACTCAACAAATGCAGAACATATTATCATACAGTACTTCTAGAGATCAAATATGCATCCTGAGGTGCTTATTTAGTGTCATATTCCTTTAATTGGTACATTAATATGGCATGACTCCTTTGTTTGAAATGCAATATGGATTTTTCCAAGCATTTGTAATTCTGTGGCTTGATTTTAATCAGAAAGTTTCTAAATTGCCTCTATATTGAGTGTTTAAAATTTAATGAAACATGTCCTCGCAGCACTTTTATTCAAATTGTATTTTGCTCTGTAATTAGGGTGAGTTTTCTTAATTCACATTGTAAGTCTTATTAGTGAATATTTTAAGAGTCAAATTGAATATTAGTTGAATTTTATATCAGTTCAACATCCCAACTACTGAAAAGTTTTAAATATAAAAGGAGCTGAATATTGCCCTCAAAAAATGAAGCTAATGAATGAATGAAATGTGCCTTCTTGCATTGTGACTGTGAATTCAACAGGTAGGGAGCCAAAATGTCTGTAAAAAGAGGAAATCTAAAGTATAATGGAAATTAATCGAATGAATCCAGTCTTAACCTTTGTGTCGTCCTCCCGGGTCAAATTGACCCCATCTGTTTTGACTGTTCCTTCCTTCTTTCCTTCCTTCCTTCCGTCTGTCCTTCCTCCCTCCCTCCTTCTATCTTTCTTTCCTTCTTCTCTCTTTCCTCCCTTCCTTCTTTCCTCCCTTCCTTCCTTTACTTCCTCCCTGCCTCCTTCTCTCTTTCTTTCCTCTCCCCTACGTTCCTCCCTTCCTTCTTTCCTCCATCCTTCCTTCCTTCCTTCCTTTTCTTCCTCCCTTCCTTCTTCCCTTTCCCCCATTCCTTGCTCCCTCCTTTCCTTCCTTCCTTCCTCCCTCCCTCCCTCCCTTCCTTCCTTGACTCGAGGACAACAGGAGGGTTAAAAAATGGGAATGAACAGAGGTTTAAGGGGGTCCTGGCAGTCAGCCCCCTCCTTGATTTGAACTCACTCCAATAGCTGTCGGAGTGGAGCAATATTAAAGGATGATTGACATTTTGGACACGACCAAATCCAAAGTCAAACCAGGCTCATAACACTGGCATCGCTACATATTAAAGCACAGTCTTCAAAGATAAGACATACACAAAGTTCCAGAAGAGGTATGAGCAAAGAAGCACATCTTAAGCTAAAAAAAGAACCTCAGTGTTACATAAATACATGAGCAGAGAAATGCTCAACACCCACACCAGATACACACATACACACAGATGTGTTCACTTCAAACAAATGAGGAGGTACTCTTAGAGTTCTTTGGACTATTCAGTATGTAGTAAACAGGTTGCCAAAACCCAAATTACCTGTCCAATTAGGCAAAGTCCAAGTTTCCTATGCTCCTAATTTTTTCTTAAAGTTAGTATTTTCTTTTAGCATTGTCTGGGCGACCATCATTTCAATGGATCTTAGACACAATAAAGACATAATGGCTAGCTTACATCAATAGTTCCCATAAGAAATGAGCACCGGCTGGCTTTATAGAGTATTATCCAGCATCCGTCCAAATGCAGTTCAAGTATACTTTGAAATGAGCTACAGTAATACATCCTGGAGCATTATAAGTCCTCACCTCTGCAATCAGTATACTGCTATCAGGGGCTATCAATACCTTAGTCACATTAATGAGTTCCTTGTGCTGAGAACAGTGAAAGCTGATGACAGGACATCCCAGTGCACTTTAGACATCTTGTCAGTGTGCAGGCTGTGGTGACTTTGTCCTGGGCTTCAGTTGCTCCTCTAACGCTCCCACCCTTTCACAACTGCTCTTAAGGACATAAACATGCCAGCATCTTGATTAAACAGGAGCCAAAGATGATTTTTTTATGAAAGATGCCTTGGAAAATTTGCCAACACAAGACTTTGAAAGATTTATGGGTCAATGACGTATAAGGATTTTCAACAACTCAATTTTAGAATAATAAAAACAAGCATATCTAATGCAGTAGTTCAAACATTCAGAATGTTGTGTACCTGAAAATTCATATTATAAATTTGAAAGTGATTTTAGTGGGTTTTTCAAGATTAATTGGCACTGGCCTTAAAAAAAGTCATGTGGTGCGACCATGATTCATCTTGAAATATCTTATATAAATAAAAGATCATCATTTACAAAAATTAAAAAAAAAAGTCAAATACTTTGTTTCCAAACACTTTATATTACTGAAAACTTGTAAAAAAAAAAAGAAAAAAGATGTGAAGCGTGTTAAGTAAATTAATTTATTTCAAGATGAATCATGGTCGCACCACATGACTTTTTTTTAAGGCCAGTGCCAATTAATCTTGAAAAACCCACTAAAATCACTTAATTTCACATTTATAATATGAATTGTCAGGTACACAACATTCTGGATGTTTGAACTACTGCATTAGATATGCTTGTTTTTATTATTCTAAAATTGAGTTGTTGCAAATCCTTATACGTTATTGACCCGTATGTAAAAAGAGCTTGCAAAATTGTATTTTAAGGCAAAGCCACACACACATTATATACTTATAGCAATCAGCAATTACTCCCTCTCAGTTGTTACACTGGAGTGCTCCATTCATATTGTGTGTAAAAAATGTATTAAAATATAAAGCCAACAATACATTTGATATAAAGATATTGGTGATATCAGATGTCTATGGTCCGTAGCCTTTGTTGCTTAGTTTGTTCCATGGCCTGTTCATGTTGTCCAATTCACATATTTCAAATCAGATTTGGGATTATATGGATGTATAAAGAGACGTTTCCATTTTGAGTCAAGAACTACAAAAAAGAAGAAATCTGACTATTATTTTTGAACTGGGAGTCTGCTGAGTGGCAGCTTCTGGAAGGCGGCCAATCAGAACAGAGTGGGCTCATTAGGAGGGGAGGCTTAAAGAGACAGGAGCTAAAATAGCTTGTTTCAGAGAGAGAGGCTGAACAGAGGGATTGAATAAAGTGCCAGTATAAGATAAGATAGACTCTAATTATAAACCTGGCAATGTGCATGATACATTCCCTTTAAAAGTCATGAGATTACGCAATATCTATATTGTTGAATGATTAATACAGCCAGAGACAGTGATGTGGTTTTGACAAACATAAAAAATGCATTCTCACAAATACATAAAGACTATACTAGCTGCCTGTAGGCCAAAGTCAGGAAATTGACTTTTTCATGCCATTTGAAGAGTCCATAGTGCAGGAATGAAGTCTAATTAGCATAATAGAAATGTGTGAATTCCAATTGTTTAAACTCCCCAACTTTAGCCGGTTCAACCATAACAGATATGTTCTTCATAACAGTGGTGGCGCCAGAGATTTTTCTTTTGCTGGTGCTATGAGGGTTGCTCGGCTGTTCAACGAGGGTGCTCTGAAATTTAGGTTTTCCCATTACTATGCCGGCTGCCACAGTTTCATTTCTACTGCAACACCCCCGATACACACACACACACACACACATACACAGTACCCTCTCTGCAACAGTTACAAGCCAAGATATTCAGCTCCTGGGATATAGATGTAAGGTTCACAAGCCTGCCTACGTAAACACACTTCTGAATATACAATTTCACACAATTATGCCACGGACAGAGCTTGCACACAAGCAGCAAAGAAACAGACAGAGGTTTGTGCGTCAGATTCAGATTTCAGCCTCAGATTCACAGAGATCACAAACTCATGCTGCAGGTTACCAAGACCTCAACTAATGAATTAACAGTATTCTGTTTCAAAATCCCAATGTTATATGAATGAGCATCACATAGAGATAACTATAAGGAGTTACGATTTGTGCCTCAACCACCAAATGCATTACTTTCATAACAGGCAACAGAGGGGGAAAAAATCATGCACTTCCCATTAGACATATTCATAACAAAACAATGCTTCTGTTGTTTTGGTAGAGTGCAAAGGCATCAATGATTTCGTTGCCGTCCAGTGCACTTGTTCTCTTAGTGTTTATAGCCAATAGTGCCAGGTTACTAATTCGAGAGTCCCCATTGCTGTTCCTCTTGTAGTTTTTCAAATGACCCAGACAAGAGAAATTGCGCTCACAGCTTACTGATGTGACGGGAAGTGTCAGAGATATGCATATCAGTCTATAAATGTATCTTTGTATGACCTCGTGAGGGATGGAAACTCCTGAGTGCTGGTGACAGTATGTCCCTGATAGTTTGCAGTAGCTAGTGAGCCTTACAGTAAGTGCTCTGCAGACAAGTTTTCCTCACAAATGAGGAACCGTGGGCAGCAGGAACATCACTAGGGATTTTGGGCCCCATGAAAAGGTATCACATTGGGCCCCCACCACCAGGCACAGGACACGCTAACCATGTGCGATTGCTGTAACCACACCTCCAGAACCCAGTGGACCCATTTAAAGCTTTACAATGAACTGTGCAGGGTTGCAACTCTATTGTAGTCCAGTACTAACATGCATGCAACATTCTGCATACAGTGGATTTCACTATTTAATATAAGACTGATACCCTCTATAACTAATGGGGCTTTTGACAGTCTACAGGTAATGTTAATGGTAACATTCTTAAATGGAAAATTCTCTTAACATTAATGATTAACATAAAAATAAATATAACTTCAACATAAATGAACCTCTTCAATTAAAATAAATTAACATTGTCATTTGCAGAATGAAGATAATGAACAAAATATATTCAGACTCACTCTTTTGAACTAAGTATACTACCAATTCTTATCATTGAAAAGGATTTAATCATTATTTTAATATAATAATAATAGAAAAATGAAATTCCCATACACCCCCTTCGGTTATCATGTCATTTAACACCATGCTGCTAACCTCCTTTTTCAGTTGGGAGAAGGGATGGTTCATTATTATGGGGGGAAAGGGCTGCTGAGCTTCTCCTGGCACCAGAGGCATGAACAACTAGTTAGTTAGTATGAATACATTACTAAAAGTTTACCTGCATTGAATGAATGTCGGCTAAAAGAGGAGCTAAGCTAACATTCATGGACTAGACCCTAGTCACCAACTGGGTGACATAATGCCGGCCTTTTAGTTATCTCTCTTGTCTGTCTTTCCTTTGTTTCTCAATTTTGGGAACCCTGATAGTATTTCACGAAGCTGTTGGTCCACTCCTCCTCACCCCCGCAATTCACTGCCAGCAAGTACTTCACCTGGTTTGGTTGCGGGACTAAACCATTTCATTTAAAACAGAAGGGGGTATTAGGTGAATACAGAGAGTTTTTTTCTTGTTTTTTTTTTTTCTTTTTGGCAAAAACATGACAAATAAGTCTTTTAATATCTATTACTGATGAATGATGATAGGTTAATAAATAACATTTTTAGGGCCCCTGTCAGAAATGGGCTCTTAGAATCATCCCCCCCCCCCCCCTTTACCATGATGGGCAGTATACCTTCTTTATCTAGAAAAGATGTGTGTTTGGGGCTTAGAGTTAGCACACCTTTCAGTACATCATTTGTCTCTGTCTGAAAAGCAGCGTTTTATCTCCATTAACAACCTGTCTATAACAGGATTGAAAGAGTGCGTTCTCAGGTCACCCATGCTGTCTAAGTGTGCTCTTTCTAACAGGGCCTCCACAACAAAACCCTCCAGATGTCAAGCAGTTTGGGCTCCTTTCATGTAGTGAAGTCTCTGTTGCAAATCCTGTGATCGTGCACAGGCCGTCTGCTTGCTTTTGGATTTCTTTCCATTTGTCCTCTGTGCACTTTTGATGAGATGGGAGTGATTACAGACCGGGCCAGATCATCTGCCACTACAAGATGAAAACTGGGAGACTGTAGCTGATCCATGAATTTGGTTATTCTGAGTACATCCTTGAAAAGAATATGATGCAAAACAAACTTTTTGCCAATGATTGTGCTGATAGCTCTTGCCTCTGTCCTCCGCTGCAGGTTTGACTGGCCGATGATATCACGCAGGGTAGCTTGGATTGCTGGGAGAGTTTTTCTTGACTTCCCAGATTGCATTATACTGGCATGCCCGGTAAGTGTCACATAGCTCCTTGAGTACCATGTGCTGTGCTGTTGGCTCAGGTTCCTGTACTTTTCCTGAACTTCATTATTACATCCTGACATTAGCAATGCTCCATCGTAGCATTGGCCAGCACAAAAATGTAAGTCTATATAACATTGACTAAGTGTATGCTTGATGCTGGCTAGTAGTTAGACAACCTCTAAATCATCTGCTGGGGTGAAATGTAAAATTCCTCTGGCTGCAAATACCACACAATCACTGAAATCTGTTCCTTTTTACTAGCATCTTTACTTTCAAAGCAAACCAGCGAAGTGCTCTGCACTCCGCATCACTTATTGCTTTTTGTATCACATCACCCATTACACAAAAAAATCTAATTTCGTTTGTTATGGTGAATGTATATGCTCTGATGGATTGCATTACCCCTATTAGATGACTCCTAACCCCCACTGTGACTTTGCTGTAAGATCCCCTTGCAAGCTTTAAAGTGTCGGCATTGCAACACAGCCTTCATTTACTTTCTGTTCTCCATAATCAAGGCTGAATGTCTCTTGTCAAGTATGTTTGCTATTTTTGAGCCACTTGTTTGTTTCTGTTTAAACTCACTGCATGTCTCCATAGCACATAGCACATTTGTGTCCCACACAGTTTCATGATTACTCTTCAGAGATGCTGCTGCTTTTTGCCAGTTGTTGAACCCATTGTTGGTAAAATGCTGATTCCAATGAAACCCATGCCCTCATTTTTTTTTTCTAAATGCAGACAAGCAAAGCAAAAACGCTGTGTCCTTTGATACGCTGTATTCTAGCCACGCATTGATCCAACCAGCTTTTGTTCAATTTGTTCTGCTGATTCTTAAATGGCTGTGCAGGGTATTTTTGAATAACAGGCTGTCTTAGGCACAGTTGGGGGTGATTGTTAATATCATCTGCAGCAATGCAAGCATCGTCAGCAGCAATTGCAGGCAGGTCCCCTTCCTCATCTCCATCCTCTGACGTTTCTTGGCCCTGGTCAGTAACTACTAATGTTTACTTAAATTAGCCCTTATTACGTTCATAATCACTCTTGTTATACATGATGATAAACCCACTTCACTAGTACTAAGTCACCAAAAAATTGCACTCTGGCTAACAGGAAGTGGACGTAATGTCAAAAGTTCAATGCGTGCTGCACCCATAGTCCAAATCACATCACTTGCTTTGGCTTTGTGTTTTTTAAAACTACAAATAATCAGTTTATTTTATTAATGTATCTATTCATTTCTCAAATGATAAATTATAACATTCACACATTAAAAATTTTAATTTCTAAAGAAAACCACAGAAATGGTGTGGGGGTGCTGCTCTATGCATGCTATAAACACTGTGCAGTAATGGCTCTATCACCTGTATGCTAGCTTTCCAGGATATTTGTAGCACTGTTTTCTTATATCATATATTGCATGTGAGTGTCTGCGATAACAGCTTTTGAATGCTGGGCTCTGACACCATTGTGCAAGATAAGCTCTCTATATTCTATCTGTACTCAAGCAGATTTATTGTCCCAAAGAAAACACTGTATCAGTGGGGCCAATGTTTCCCTTCCATCAGGGGAGAGTCAAGCATGAAAAAGGATGAGCACTGACATAAATCTTCTCCCTCTTCATTCCTGTTTTATTCCTATTTGTCCTCTTCGCTCTCCTCTTTTTCCCTCTCGCCCTCTCCCTTTAACTTTTCTTTCCAGTCACCCTTTACATCATCCAGTCTATACAGTTTATTCTGTCTCCAGATGGAGAAAAGTAGTTTGCTAGATAGGCAGACAACAGAAAGCTTTACTAGGCAATGTATTGCTATGCTGCGATGGGGAAGGACAAGAGGTGGTTTGCAGATGAGTGGTCAAACAGAATAATAAACCACTCAGCTGTCATGTCAATTGAAGCAGGATAAATAGACTGTCAATCAGATCTAGCTATAAATGTGCTTTGAGCACACCTACCCATTATATTGAGTGAACATAAATCAATGGAAACGAATTTCTCTAGTCAATACTTGTTAGTATTGGATTAAGTAAAGACCTATTCATCCCAGTGGCTTAAATCAATATGTATGGTTGTTGTTTTAAAAGCAAATCCTTTAGAAGCTCCATGAAAAACAGGCAAATAAGCACAAGCTTCCATCCACCCTAATGTCTCTTTCCAGTCGAGTGCTTTATATACACTAATGTGTCTACACACATTGTCTGCAGGACCCATCTTTCGCTTGGCTGCAGCAGGTATTTATTGATTACTGTAGGGGGGCCGGTGACCCCTCCCTCGCCCCGTCCTAGCTGAGACTCTCTGCCAGGGCGTGCTAAGCACACTCATATTTCATCTCTAGGGAATCCTGCCATCACACAACCTAGCAGGGGAGGAGTAGTCTAGAAAAACAAGCAGACGTTCGCTAAAGTTAAAAATCAGGTGGCTCCAACATTAAACTGCCAATCAGTTCACAGCTCATAGTCATGCCACTGCAGGCAAGAATCTCAATGACCTGGATGGAGCCTATATGCACACTAAAACCTGCAAATAAACCAAATAAATAATTCAATCGGGGCGTTAGAGAGATGTCCAATTCATGGGTCTTATCTTTACCAGTATGTGATGTAATTGGAAAAATGATTCTGAACAAATTGATTTAGCTCAGTGTGGTAAAGTGCAAACCAGCTGCAGAACAGAAAGCAGTTGTAGCACTGAGGAGTGGGCCTGGAGATAAGCATTTAAAGCGTATCTTCCCAGAAATGGACATTGAGCGATAAACAGTACCCTGTGTTTTCACTATATCTCCCACAGTGACCTCAGGCTATAACGCGGACACAAAAGAAGAGAATCTTGTTTTTAAAAAAAAACATAATTAGTACAAGCACTCATCAAGTTGTATAATCAATTTCAGACCACAGTTTCACATCACTGCTGTTTTTATTTGAAACCATTCCTGTCTCTTTGCTAGTCATGCCTTTCTCATTGGGGGTGTTTACATGTTCTGGTCCTTATCCCTGACCTTCACTCGGTCCTCTCTGTCTGTACTCTGGCAGGAGGCAGCTGGTGGTTGCCAGGTTCATGCTAGGCTTTGGCCACTGTCTGTCCAGTCACATCACAGTGCCAGAAAAGGCAAGGTCAAAGCATCATTTTTGCTTTTCCTTTTTTTTTTTACTTATAGGTAAAACCCAACACACTCAAAGTTCAACCATTTCTATTTCAGCACATATCTATAAGCTGTTTTGTTTCCTGCTGCGAGAACAGAATGTTCCAGAAGAAACTACAGATAATGGAGAGAAAAATGGAAATGAGCCTTTTGAAAATGCTGTAGTGAAAAGTAAAGACATTTATTAAAAACCTATGCAACATTGAGTTTTTTACTGGAAATAGCATTTTTTCAAGTCAGATTTTCAACTAGATTTTGTCATTTTTCACAAATCCAATTTTCAATAAACACTATTTTTTTTAAGTTTTTTTAATTGTTGATTAAAATGATGAAATGTAGACTGGTGATTCACAGAAGTGAGCAGACCCATAACTGACAGAGAGTAAGAGAATTTCATAGAAAGGTGAGGATGAGTGATCTAAAAATGCATCTTAAAAAATAAAGCCGAACTGGACCTGAAATAAAAACTTCTCTTAATAACTTAAATTGCACAAGTTGTAGGGCAGGACCATGTGTGATTGTGTTAGCATAAACACTGCAGTAAAATAATCCTATTGTGCCATGGAAACATGAAACACTGAACAGTAACCAAGACAAAGGTCATAAAAACTAAAAATATACGTGTAAAGAACAATTTATTTCATCTCAGATGAGCAAAGGTCACTTTGCTTTGATGCATGTTTTCAATTCTTTTAATATAGTCTTTAACACTGTTGGACAATGTGTTTGTGTGTTTGGTATTGTACATTGTTGGTCTACACATTGTTAAAGTGGTTAATAATTGAAAGCTTTCTGTCACATAAAAGGACACATTTTTACCTCTTTCTTTTCATTTTTGGATCTCATTATTTTTACAGGCTTATTCACTTGCACTGCTTAAATCTCACAATCTCTTTTTTTCCACAGCTTTTCTAAATGTTTTTCTACTCACTCTCACATTTTCCACTGTTCTCTCCCGTCCTTCCCTCTTCCCTCCCCTTCCCTGCCCCCATTTGCTCCCTCCTGGATGAAAAGCCATTTTGGTGGTTGATTGGAGAATGATGCTGCTACTTAGAGAGTCACTCCATCAGCACCGAGGGAGGAGAAGAGAGCACAAGGAGAGAGGGGAAAAGCTCAGGAGGAGTAGTGGCTCCCTGGGGCGCTGTAGCTGTGATGGGTGAGCTGTCAAACGCCCCATTGTCCAAATTACCCAGCAAGCACCATGTCACCACCCGGGACTAATTTACAGTGCGGTGCAGTATACGGCACAGACATCGCTCTCTGAATAGAGTCCGTGGGAGAGACAAGAGAGGAAAGGGGTGTAAGGTAAGAGTGGGGGGTCCAACCTAACACCTTCCAGAGAGGTTCAACGGGACTTCAAAACACAGACAGCCCGAAGAGAAACCCCAATTAACTTCATGCAGCTTTGGCGTTTGCTGTCTTTCTGCTTCAAGGCCTCAATGACAGGTGTCAATATGAATATGTGTCATGCTCCTGTGCCTCCACGCCCACCCACTGACTGCCAAACACACACATTCACTGATGCACAAACACTTTAGTACAGTTTTAAAGCAGCCATTGCATACAGGAGCCCCTTGCTTGACTTCACTTGCTGTCATAACGACCGGTCCTTTTAGCACAAACTGGCATGGCCATTCACTTGTCACATGTCACACCCCTGGGTGCCCGAAGCCAGACAAGGCCATCACCCTACCCCATACCGACCGGTGGGCCATGGAGTGGAGCGGTTCTTGTCAGAGGAGACATGTTGCACTCTCTGACCCCTCGCTGTGCCCGAAAAGCTTGATGCGATGCCTCTACTTTGGCTAATTGGCTCAGAGCAGCGGGCAGCCCCATTCTGCCACCAGTGAAAAGGCCAAAGGACCAAAATGCACACAACATGCAAACAGAAAGAAGACAATAGAGACACAGGATCATGCCTTCCAAAAAACTCAAATCATCACAATAAGCTACTATTATAGCAACAGAATGAAGTGTGAAAGCAAAGTGCTGATAAAACTGTTGCATTCATCAGTAGGCATATTTAACAGGGTATTTCAAAACATCTTTAATCCAGACATCAGAACAGAAGTCCCCAACAAAGACACTGGCTGACCTCCCTCAAAGGTAACATCTTATCATATTCAAAATCACATCTCCCTGGAGGAAAATTAGACTACAAATCAAGAAGGAAGCATCATATTGCAAAAAAAGGAAAACTCAAAACAGTTCACCTGTATCTTGAGTGAGAGCTGTGTTTTAAAGCTTTTTCATGATATAGTGTGTGATTAAAAATGACCTTGGAAGAGAGACAAAGAAAAAGATTCACAGAGACAGCATGGAAAATCTTCCCACAGCTCTCATGCCATTTCTTCACCAATGTGCAAGCAATTTAAAAATTTGAGGAGGGATAAAAAAAAATGGTGAGAATTTATTCACTGTTAACCCTGAAGAGATAGGAGCGGTCACTGAGTGAAAGCTGCAGATTACCACATGCCTTACTATACTTACTGTACATAAAGGTTGCAGAGTTGTAAAGTAAGAGACATTTAGTCAACCACTTACTATGGGTACATGTTTCCTCTTTACATTGTTCCTTATACAGCACATCATTCATCTAATGGCTGTCATGACTTTTAACCAAGACTCTGATTGCTGCACTTCTAGTTTTAACAGACAGTTATTATATTAATTCAGGTTTTCGGGTATTTCTTTGAGCTGCACAAAGCAGAAAAAAAGATAGAAACAAAAAATATTTACAGACATAAACACCTAAGCAAATCCAGAGAAATAGAGTAGATGTATGAATGATGACAGAATGACAGAAAATTAAAAAAAAGGCAGTTATCACTACTCATTTCTGCACAAGTTCAAGGAAAATTCAATTTAATAGAAGAATATAAGCAACCCCCCATACCTGTATACTGTATGCTTCACACATAAAGAAACAAGAATACATACACACACACACGCACAGCTCACACATACATTTCCTGAAGCACTCAAATGTCCAACCATCCTCACACAAAATCCCTGGCAGCACTTTCTCTGAAGGACACTACAGACTGGAAGTGTGTCAGAATGTGTGAGACACAGTCCCCAGAGCACACAGTCTATTCTCCATGTCTGTCACTGAATCTGGTCCGCCTGCTTACTCCCCTGAGACACACACACACACATACACATCCTCCATCTACACATCAACCACCAAATCAAATTCTCGCCATTCTCGTCAATCAAATTGCAGGGTGAGAAAACCATGAAAAAAAAATGTACAGTGTTTTAAGAAGTTCTCAAGAACGGCATCCTCTAATGTGTTCCCAACCCTGCAGCTAGGATGAATAAAGGTACCTGCAGCCATCTACTAAATACCTCAGATGTGATGGGAAATGAAAAGATCAGGATTTACTGTATGTCGTAATACACCAAACATGGGTGTATGTCCTAATGCAGGCTTTGATGGTGTTACTGTGGGTTTGCGTGTGTGTGTACATGTGTCTGTGTGTGATGGGTGAATTAATGTGACAAGGCAGATGTAATGCAGATTCATAAATCTTAGCCCCGGGATCAGTGGAGAGAGAGAGAGCAAGAGGTGATATATTAAAGGGCACACACACACACACACACACACCACCCTTATGATGCTGATAATAAAAGCGAGACCCCAGCCGCAATAGCCAGCTAATAGACATGACTCTTTATCTGGCCCTGAGGGTTATGACAGGCACACACACACACACACACACACACACATATACTGTAAACACACATGCATACACACAAGCAAAACACAAACTCTATCCGCTTTTCCAGCAATTTATTATGCTGCTTTGAGTCCAACAGCTCAAGTGTTAGATATGGCTGTAATGCTGTTAAAATCTTAATACTGTTACACAAGCTCGCTGTTGTACAACATGCTAATTCTTTGCTTACTGTGAAGCGTTGCATGGAGCTCTAAGAAAAAAAAAAAACCATGACAGCATTTCCACTGAGAATACTGTAATACACTGTGGCAAAAACACAGATGAAGATAGCTTGCATTAAGTTTTGACAGGCCAAAACCACTCTGGCCATCTGATTAGCGATAAGACTGCCAAGTTCCTCAACAGACTGTTCAGAAAAACTACGACAGCTGATTCCTCGCTATTAGATCAGATGGTCTTTTAAATGTTCTAATGAGGAAATGTGTTTTGGAGGTTTTATTGTACTCCCACAGACCTAACTGTTCTAATCATGTATAAAAAAAGCTGATCTACTGTGAACTGTATTTATACTAAATGGATAAGTATGGATTTCTATATACACATTATAATCCTTTCATTCTGCTGGCTCACATCTCAGTGCAGAGCGAGAGTCGTCATACTTGCACACATGCAGTAGGCGGAGCAGACATATATTCTCATGAATAAAAAAAATAAGTAATGCTGCTAATATCACATCTGCTTTTATGAGAACACTTGAGATACAGACTACATTCACAATTGTAAATCCACATTTCAATGGGCTTGCATCCCTGACACTGCGACCTACTGTACTAATCATTTCACATGGTGCATTAAAGAACATTTCCCTTGTATCAGGACATAACATACTGGCTGAACTCACTCACTCAAATGAAAAGGGCTGCACAGGAATTCAGGAGGAATTGTAATTTTCAACCTTGTATTTTAATAGCTCTGTTTCCTTCTGCATGTTTATTCCAGGGTATAACCAGGATGCTTTCTGTGCTTATGCATAACATTGAAAGAGCTTTGTAAGCCTTCAAGAGAAAATGCAACATACTGTACCCTACATAGGTTACAGTAGAGACATATGGGTCAATGACGTGACGCCTACATTTTCAGTCCAACTGCATTTTTTTTCAGTTAGAAAAATGTTTAATTGATAAAAAAATTACCATATATATGTAATACCTTTCCTTTATATGTAATCACTTTATCTTTTCAAAAACCACAAGTTATTAGTCATTTTTCTGTTATTTAAAGTGACAAAATATCATGTGGTGCGACCAATAATACCAATAACTGTATTAAATTCAGAGTAAAATATCACTTTTAATATTAATCACTGATACAGTATGCTTAACTGAATTGTATTTTTACATTTTTTTTTAATCATTTTTAAGCAATTTACAGTAAAAAAATAAGTCTTACATACATTTAATAAGGAAACTGTGACATTATAGAACATAAATATGAGATTATTATTTACAACAACTTAAAAGACATGCAAATAATTTGTTTCTAAACACTTAAATTAATTAATTTTAAGATAGATCACGGTCGCACTACATGACTTTTTTAAGGTCAGTTCTAATTCATCGAGATGGAAAAACACATAAAACACCTAATTTACTATTTTAATATGTATTTATGTGTACTCAACATTCTTAATGTTTGAATTACTGCAATAGATATTCCCATATTTATTATTTTTAAATAAATCCTTATATGTCATTGACCCATATACAATGGTACTAGGGTAGTGGCTTTGGTGTTTTGGGGATGTACCAGTACTTGCTTGTAGTTAATTCATAGTAGAAGTAATAATAGGTTGTATCAAGCTTGTTACATTGGCTTCTAGGAGAACAACAAAATAGCCCATTTTCTAAAGTTGTTTTTTTCCTCGCGATATCGACTTGCAGAGGAATGACAACATGCAGTAGCTGGATAGGGTATCACCTTCACATTGGCTCTTATACAGACACTACACCATATTCAGCTCGGATGATCGATTGCACCCTTACTGAGCCAAGTAGCCGCTGCTCGCTGATATCACTGCATGGATGAGAGGTGAGTCTCCAGAACAGAGGTACAGAGATACCAGCGAATTGTCCTTCTCCGTCATGGTACAATAAACACGAATGGAAGTGGTCGTATGAGGACAAACACAGATACTGTCACTCTGACCCTGTTCAGACCCGCTATCACAGCATCAGATACATCCAGACTGTTTCTATATCCGGCTGAGATAGATTGCAGTTTAAACCTGGAAGCAGAGTGCATCTCAAATATATATCTTGAGTGACCACTTGCAGTATGATCAGATTCTACTTCCCTGCACACATTATTTGTTTTTTCTTTGGAGAGAAAAACTGTATACTGGTTGAAATGACTTAGGAAAGCACTCAAAAACCAAAAGAAAATGTAAGAAACAAAAGTGCATTGTTGCAAACGGAGCAACAGAGAGAAAAAACAAGATGGAAACTTGCCTCCAGTACATACTTTTGTTTTTGTGTTTGGGAGCTTTGTCCCAAATGTGGTCCCATGCATTCCCAAGCACCTCAAAATGAGGCCTGAGTGATCGGATCTTGACATGCTCTCAGTGCATTTTGGGTGAATTCATACTTGTATTTGGAGTTGTACAGCCAAGACATATTTTAATACCACATGTGACCAGTGCCACAGACTCAAACACATTCACACATACAACATGTGACAAATTAAAGGAGAAAATAAAGAATAAATGATTGGAAATACATGAATGCAAAATGCTTCCATACATGGCACAAGGGGCTTACTGAAGTGTTTGATGAGTATGAAAATGACATGAATCATTTGTTACACTGTTGAAAATCTATGACAGAGATTACAGACCAATGTGTTAAGGCGCCTTTAGACTGTGCAACGACAATGATTGCATGTCACATTGTGTGAGATGCCTATAATAAAAAATCTTGGTCACAATCTGTGTCAGAATACAATATCAATTTGAAGCATGTCAAATAGTGTGCTGAATGCATGGTGAAGCGTAGTGCTATGATGTAAATAGAAAAAAAAGTATAGGAAAGGAGAGGCACATCATCAGCTTGCGTCATCCATATGCACCGCTCATATGTTTTGGAAATGCAACACAGATACACAAATGGATTTTTCATTTCACCTCCATTGTTTTTTGTCAGAGTATGTATGTATTAAGGAAAGCAAGTGTGTTTAACTTTACATTACATTTAGCAGACGACTTACTATCCAAAGCGACTTACAAGGGGCAACGGGAGCAATTTTGGGGTTAAGTGTCTTGCCCAAGGACACATCGACATGTGGACCGGAGGAGCCGGGAATCGAACCGCCAATCTTCCCATTGGAGGACGACCGCTCTACCTCCTGAACCACAGCCGCCACTTTATTCTAACAACTTGACACTTGTCGACTGATGTATTCATCAAATGTCAAACATGTCAAAATTTAGCCTCAGACTGTGTTTGTTTGCAAAAGTGCCATGTCAGTCATCAGTGGATATGTCTCACGGTGCAATTTAGGACCATCATTGTGGATTAACACATGTGACAAATGTGGATTTCACCACATTTCTCTTACGATTGTCAACTTTAGTCTCAGACAGCCCAAAATCACATGATGTAAAAGTGCTACTTTTCCACCAGTCTGTATACACATGGTTGTTATAAGGTCACTCACTTTACAATACAATATAATACAATGCACAGTATTAGAATATTTTGCCAGTGTATCACAAAAACAACCTTCATATACACAAGACTGCTAGACTGGTTAATGGTGTGACGCCTAATAGACACACACACAGTAACACAGAAACCCTTCACACACACTTAATATGAGTGTACATGCAGGCACACACACACAGTAAGACAAGCTTGTACAGACCTCACACCTGTGAATGGATGTGTTAAGAGGCACTTGGTTTGATGGAGGACAGTTTGTGTGTGTGTGTGTTTGTGTGTGTATGTGTGTGGGAGGGGAGGGGGTGACTGCATTAGGGAATCACACACCCAAATCCACTCACCAGGGGACTTCTGTCAGCCTGTGATTTTGCCCTGTACCCCTCCCAGCTCTCTCCCCTTCTCTGTTGCTCACTGCTGAAATAGGTCAACCCCATATAATGGAGGGGCAATGAGGAGCAAGTATGTACCCCCCCCCCGACCCCAACTCCCTCTTGTCCCTCTACACTACCCCACCCGTCACCTCTGCCAACCAGCAACAGAAAGCAAGAGATGGCCCCCCCCCCACGGACTGGCTGCAGAGAGACAGGCAAAACCAGCCACAACATGCCGACCTCCCAGCCACAACAGCCATTTACACAGGCACGCTTGAGCAGAGCGGGTTCCAGCATCTCGTATGGAATGTGCACACTCAAAGACAAATTCACACCAAATTGCAAAAAATGCTCGTCTTTCCAAAATTAAACGAGAAGGGGGAAAATTGGAACAATTTAATAATGGATATTGTGTGTATTGTGTGGAACTGTTTGCAATCACAAAATAGTTCATCAATGTCACTCTCCTTAGGAGCATGTGATAGAGGAGGACAGAGGTGGAGGCTAGCTAAGAAACATGTTTACAGGGACTACAATATTTCAACATTAAAGGGGTAGTGCACCAATTTTACAAAGTACGAAGGAAAGTACAATACAACCAATGAAAACAATTGCATATTGTATTCTTCTAAAAGTTATCCAAGTGACATTGCCCACATATTTCAACCTAAACCTGCAGACTGCAAATTTATTATGTGGGGGTCTATCAAAAGCCATTATTGAGTTGCATTATAGGAAGTGTCATATTCAGTGTTTTTGGAGCCAAAGACATGTTATGGTCATCTTTGCCTCTGCTAAAAAATAATCTCTTGCAAGTCACCAAACCTCATGGAATTGCAATTCTAAATCACAGGAGTACTTTTTTTTTAACCCAAGACAATACAATACAATACAATACAGCATCCACCACCATACCACCAAGACATTTTGGACATGTGTACACCTTTATCAAACTATGAGTTTCTACCCTCTCTCCTCTTTTGCTTGTCTTACTTCTATCCTCTGCATCCTCCTGCACTCTCGTGTTGTCTATACCCACTGCAGTCTCCACTGGCTGTGACCTTTTCTCCAGTGGAACAGGATACTGCCCATCTCCATCTCCCTCATGCATTAATGATCTGTGGTAAGCTGAGGGTATCTGTCAGACTCCCAGCCTGTCCGCTGCTCACCCACTTCCAAGGACAGAGCTCAGCCACATTCCCTGTCACCCACAGGGAAATGCAGATAAATAGCCACAGATAGTGATGGCTCCACAGTCTAAAAAGTGGAGGCTGCCTCTTCTCATCTCATCTCCACCACATACATCTCTTTGACACTCCCCAGTGGCAGATATCTAAAATACTAGAGCCGAGAGATGACAGCATGCAACAGACATAAAGAAACTCAGCCAATTATCCTGGTTTCACACTGAACCTCGCTGCAGATACAAGATGGTGAAATGAGACTCCTCTATGAGTAGCAATGATTGCTCTGCATTTAACATATACTATGATAATGAGAGCTACAATTAATCTATACAACCCTTTCTCAAGATCCCCTAATGTCCTTTTCCCAGCATCTCTCTGCAGCTCTTATTGACAGATCCCCTAAAGTGTTCATTTGGCAAAAACCTCCGCCTCGTTTTGGAAGGTCTAAAAATTCGAGGCGACGTGATCTTGTAAATCCTGATATAGTCTGTTCAATTCCTGCACATTTGGAAGTGGTACAGGTGATTAGTTCTCAAGTCCCTAATGTAATTTTGTTGGTTACAAAAGCCCTCTGTGTTTTCCCCCTTTTCTAGCCAAATATGTGTTCCAGACCTCAGCGAGCTTAATGAGAGAGAGATCTGGCTACGCAGTCTTGGTTTTCTTGCATCAACAATTCTTTCTCTTCCTCGAGCTCGAAGGCAAAGTGTCTGGTGTAATTCACTCTTTACCTCACATCTAATATTTTGAAGCGTTTTAATGTCAATTTGGCAAAGAAATAATTCACTATCATTTGTCGTAAATTGTTGCCAACATGGAAAGATTACAGAGCTAGCAGCTGGATTGCCTTCCAATTACTTTTTTTGGATGTTTGTTTCTAATGTTTTTCAATCCAGTTTGCTTTTATATACACTACACAGTAGACTGGTGTTATATTGATGGTCTAACTTCTTTCTGGGGCCAACAAAAAGGAGAGAGATGTTCGCATATACGGACTAAACCTTCTTATACAAAGAGTTTCATATTGAAGCTAAACATTCAGTGATATTCCCCTATAGGATGTCAATGGTGAGATGCTTGGACTGACAGGGGAATATTGGTATCAGCCTCTTTGGTGTACACATCTCACCCGGTCACTTGCCGGGAATCATTCCCCAAAACCCAAAGATGCATTCTGACAGCTGCAGAAATCCTCATCTGGGGGGGAAGGGATGAAAAGATTTCTTCTGTGCACCTCCCCGCCGCTCTATATACCCAAATATTTGACTTTGCCTGTGATCTGCGGCCCTTGAAGGCTTCTGTTGGGCTTTTCCACGCGACTGATCTCTGTTTTCAAAGCAGGTGTTTAAAACACGACTGACAGAGAAGCCTCACTAGTAAACCAGAACAATACAAAAACAGAGGGAAAGAAGAAGAGAGAAAAAGAAAAAAAGGGGTATTTTAAAATAATTTTTCAAATATGACTGTATACTGTGCTTTTAGATCTTTGATTATATAAATCAGGCAAGGCTCAAAGGTTAAATTAGACATGACAATCACATCAAATAGCGGCATGTCTGGCTGCCATGCTGATGCAACTCCCTGGGGTTCCTGTCTGTGACAAGCCCTTGATGTCACTGTTCGCACTCCTACACAAATGGCCTTCAGCCATGAAATAATACAAACTCTGACACATGCATACTGTACAGACCAGGAGCATGTTTTCCATAGCTCGCATTATTGCAAACGCACAACATACAGGAAGAAACTTCACAGGGAAATCAGGCCGACAGATCAAAGAGTTCACACACAGGGATGAACCTTTCAGAACGTTTGAACATCTAGCAAAGGATGTTTTCCTAAAAACCAATTATCCCTGCGGTTGTGTTAAAGGAATGACCACTGCTGCTTCCAGTTCATATCAGGACTCCACAGATCATAGAGGGGGTTCTTCCAGGCCTACGTGAGCTATGCAGCTTTACCAAACAAAGAAATCATTTCAAAAACACATTTTTATGGTTTTTACCTGTCTAAGTATTTAAATGACAACCCATCATGTGAGACATGAATTGTAATTAACATTCATGTTTTTAGTAGTTTTTAGTTTGATGACCATGTGTTTTTGAGTTTATTTTTATTGAGGCTTTGAAATGGTTTCATGAATCATCTTCCATGTAATCCTTCAACTGAATTTGAAACATGAAAAGTTTTTTCTCTCGACTACGACGATGAAGGAGCTGCTACAGTGACATTTACTGTCGGATCATATTAGTCAGTTATCACAACAAAAAAAGCTCAAAGTCTGACCTCGCTGCAGTTCAATTACAAGTGATGCCTGCCCAGCATATAAACACATAGATTGACATATATATATATAATTCTGGATAACATGATGACCTTAAATCTATAGTATGTCAAGATAACATGTACCTCAATAAATAAATGTAACAGTATTTCTTAAAAATACTCAGGAGTTGATTGATCAGTGGCATGCATAATGCTTATAATTCAGTTAATCTGGATTATTGTCCTGCCCTGTGTAGAATATACAGCATGTATATAGTGTGCTCACATATCAAGCGTTATAAAACACACACCTTGAAATTCAATATATCCTATCTCTCTAGACATGTGGGGCCAAACACTCAAGTGTGAGTGACAGTCAGGCCCAAGCAATACACACCAGGGGGGTAAACACAGTGCTTTAATAAAAGGGGATGAAACAACTGCTGGTAAGAGAGAAGTCAAGTAAAGACCATTTTTATTTGTATAGCCCAATATCACAAATAATAAATTTTCCTCAGGTGGCTTTATATTCTGTACAGCAATACAACATCCCCCTGTCCTTATACCCTTGATTTCAATAAGGGAAAATTTCCACACCAAAAAAAAAAGATGGAAGACCAACAGAGGAGGAATCCCTTCCCCAGGACAGACAGACATGCAGAGAACAGTGTGACAGAGAGAAAGAGAGCGGTGGCTACACAGGGAGAGATGGCGTGAGATGGGTGGAAGATGGGGGGGGGGGGGGACTTCGCAGGCTAGTAGTTCAGCTCACATCACCTTGCCAAACTGTCACTGCCCCCTACGCCCACCCCCCTAAACCACCCCCCCCTCTCCAGGCCTGCCTCCCTCTACTCTTGACAGAATGATTAATGGCGTATCTGGTCATGCGAGCACTGCTGTCCCTGAGTACACTAAACATTATCATAACTTTTTTTTTGCTATAATCACTGTGAAAAGAATACTAGAGGTAATATATTGTGTCTATTTGTCTGTCAGTGTGTTAATAATATGAGGAATAAAGAATGTCGTCTTAGATTAACGACGCTGTTCTGGAGGGAAGACCGATAAAATCAGCATCACATCACTATCTCCTACACGCTGGAATCATCTAAAACTATTAAAATCCAAAAATGATCTTCCATGTACTGACAAAGGGACAATACTGAGCCTCTCCCAGAGCCTGGGTCATATCTTCCTAATGTCTTTTTAATATAGTCGTGTCATATTCCTGCTGTTCCTCTAAACATTCTTGCCTATCATGTGCTGTGCAGTGTGTCAATAGTACCATATTAAAGGCAATATACCATGAGAGTGGCCTACAAGTTTCATATCAGCTCTGTATCCCCACAGGATCCATTACTGTTTATAGGGCTGTACATTAAGCTCTGTCTTCTGCCATTATCTCATACACACTGCTGAGCACACACACTCAGCATATCACACTCAACAAAGAGAGCTTTTCACACTATGCAGACATGCTAACAAAAACATCCACACATCTACAGGGGTGCATGCACAAACAACTAAATGCATAATAGAAAACACAGAAAAATTGAAACACATGAAAATCTCCATCACATACGGCAGAGGGGTCCTGTTTGCATTCAGAGCACGAAAGTGGTATGAAGTGTGTTGTGCTCCAATGTGTTGTTGTTGCGGGGTAAAAAAAATGCAATTTAGATGTGTGGCCTTTCCAGAGAAGTTGCAGAGATTTGTGTTTCATTGGAGGAATCTGGATTTGGTCTCTGCTGAATTTCAGTTTGGGGTTATCCATTACTCTAATCAGGGGAAGGGAGACGAGGAACATGCAGTCTGTTCTTACATATGGAAAGCCTCATATGAAGCATGAATTATACCTCTGCATTGAGGAGTCATTGTAGCAATGCTATAGGTGCCAAAAGAGTACAGCAAATGATTTATAATTCTGCTTAGCCTTCACCCTTTTATCGTCTCAATTCCAAACTGAAAACTAAAAGGAAGTGTTATGAATTCAAACTCACTGTGTGATACAGATTGGTAATAATAACCGCAAAGAGAAAGTTTGCACTGGAAATTACTTTTCTGGATGATAAAAAGCAAACTCTGCTAGAAAAATTATGACCTCCACCATATTACGAGGAAATATAATGAAGACCGGACAGACCAATTAAAAGTTCTGGCCCATAAAGTATGCAAAGCCCCAACATGTAATTAAATGGAAGCAGAACTGCAGACACCTATGGTGAAGGTACTCATCAACATAGCGTTAGTGTAAATCATCCTTTATAAGCAGTAAAGCTCCTTCTCAGAGCTTAATAGGGGATGAAGAAGTGTAAATGGATGGTTGATGTGACAAAACACAAGCTAAAGAAAGGGAAGGTTGAGGGGGAGGAAACCAAAAAAAGGGATTCTCGGGAAAGAACACAGCACCAAACAAATCCACATAAATCCACACAGCTGTTTTTCCTTACAGTATAACATTTGTAAGTAGAGGCTGAACCTGAATCAGCATTCATTTAACCACACAGGAACTAAAGAATAAGAGTTTTCAGAAATAGACATTCATATATATTCACTAGGGGACAAGCTGAGCAAAGCACATGTATCTTATATTAGGTTAATCATGCAACTCTACCCAAATACCCCAATACAATAATGCTTCTGAGCATAATGACAAATACAGTATTTTGACTGCATTTATGACACAGATGACACAAAGCCTAATATGTCTTCTATTTGAGACCATGCACACAGTTTCATATGTTTCTGTGGTGTAGCTGTTACAGAGGAGTTTGTGTCCTCTGCTGTCAAACTATGTGCCACTCTAACGTTACCTAAACCCCCCCCCCCCCCCCCCCCCCCATGCATTTCAGACTGCAATATGCCAAAGGCCAAACACTCAAGGAACAGCAGTCTAAACTCACACAGACAAACTGCATCCCCAATGTATGATCACATCGCCTGTGAACATGGAAGACTGCATTCATAATATATATATTTATATTCATAGCTAAATAATTAGCTCAAAGGATGATGTGAGGTCACACAAGGAAAATAATCTCAGAGGTTATGGTGTCAAATATGTAATAATAATTAACTGATGAAAATCTAAATCTGCACCGTATCAACAGAGTATTTATTTATACAGTTAAAAAACTAAATCCTATTATTAGACCGACCTACGTACTACACATCTCCAACACTTCACCACACAGACCTAACTGGTGTAGCCCAAGGCATGTATCACATTAGGTTCAGAGGTCTTGGCCTTCATAGAAGTATTCAGGCATCACCACACAGGGTGATCAGGTCAGGTCAGGGAGTATTTCAATCCCACTTCTCACTACACACCTCTCCTTCTTCCTCTTCTGTCAGTTGTTTTTTACATGCTGGTCAGGCTATGGGCCAGATGTTCTTTAATACACCCACACTTCTATCGTCAGTCATTCCTAATATTTTCTCTGCTGAACTGAGCACACAGTGAAAGTGCATGTCCTCTCCTCCTCTTCTTCTTCTTCTGAAAACTTGGCAGATCTCTAACAGTGAAAAGGGCACGCTCAAGACGTTGCATGTACAGCAAATCAATAACAACAACAACAACAACTTTATTCTCTTCCTCAGCTCATGCAGATGATGTACTCCACAACTTATAATTGCGCTACTGATTAGGCTCGTCCCACTGCATATCTCCGCCACTTCACAAAGCTCATCAGGCACATCTGTTCCCAACAGCACCAAACAAGAAGCACATTAACAAACAAATAGATAACAATTAGTCACGTTTGAAGTCTTCTGTTCCATTAGAGAGAAAGCTGGGACTGTTAGCTCCAAGGAAGCACAAATGCCATACATTAGGGGCTTCCTGGAAATAAACTTTCAGCATTTTGCATCATGGTGACAATGCATTTTAAATGATAAGACTGGGAAAAGGCACGAGGCACAATTAAAATTAAAATGTTGATGGCTTATACAACCGTTCTCAGTGGTGTTGTTTTAGTCTTAAAAAAAAAAAAGATCTTTGCTGTCTGCTAGAGACAGACGTAAGAATGTGAAATGTTGCTGAGCTGTCAGTCATGCTGCATTAGGAGACAACGCAGAGCATAGCTGGGAGTCAGAGGTTAAAGCCATTACGAGTTAGGTTTATCCACTTTATGACCTTTAAACATCAGTTCACGTCACTCTATCTGTCTTTTTTCTTCTCAGCACTTGAAGTGAAACTGACCTGGTATGGCAGCAGGAGTTATAAAGTCTACAGCTCTTGCAAAATGCTAAATCAATACTACAAAAAAAAAAGGAAAGAAACAATGAAGAGAAGCTCAGTTGTTTTTTAATTTTCAGTATAAATATCTTGGCTCGACACTGGACGAGCAGGTGGCTTTTAAAGAAGGTGTATCGATATAAAAGGTGTTATATTTACAATTCTATGATTCATGTGTTTGTCCTGCATCTGACTTTGCTTCTAGTGCTTCTAGACGCTACAACACTGTGCATCACAGAGCTATTTGATCTTTTTTTGGGAGTCCATTAATTGACTTCATTAGCTGAGATATGGGACGGGAACCTCTAAACATCAGACATAAATGTCAAATGCTTCGGCTTCGGATTAGATTTGTGAAGATATCTGATTAAAGATCATTTAATCTAGACATTTTGCATGGCCATCACTGGGCTAATGAGCTAATCCCTATTTTATTTGAATGATTTGTCACTCTCATTTTCCAGAATTTATTTTTTTGAGCTATCTAGGAGATTATTATTGTTTTATAAAGGATAGCTGCAGTGTTGAACCTGATGTGAAGTATCATTCAAACAAAAGACAAAGATCCCTATGTGCACAGCTACGTTCAGGAACATTACCATTGAGACCAGCAGGTTTAATCCCAGAGGATGACACACTTTATTTGTTGTGTGAACACATTGAAATTGAGAATGAGATTTATATATTTTGTCTTACTGGACTGTCTACGAGGATGTAAAAGATGTACTTCTTAGTAAAAATGTCCTCCATTTATGTTGATTGCTTTGGAGCTGAATGATAATAAAAGACTTGAGCTGTGCTTCAGGAAGGAGAACCTTGTTTCTAACAGATTTTATCTGCCAAGCTCGGGAGAGAAGCCAGAATATTTTTGTTTAAGACCAAGCTGTAAAACAATCTGTAATTTTTGTAATGAAATTAAATGTTTGACCGCTGCATCTGTACTTTTGGCATTTAGTAAAACCATGAGGGTTGGGCGCTCCGTGTGCATGACACGAATATAAAAGAACATCGATCAATCAATATGCTAAAGCTCAAAACACTTATTGTGAGACCAAGTATAAAGCCTCATTTTCCTTTTTTGTCCACAATTTTTTTTACATGAATAATTACTTTAATTTAAAGTTCATTTCTGCTGGTGTTTTGTTTACAGTATATTCCCTCTGTTGTTTTCCTCAAGCTATTGTAAAATCCTTTCTCTTGCCTACCCCTCTCCTTTTTCCATCTTCCAAATACTTTACAGTTGCTGTCTTTTTATTTTTGATGAGAGAGCGGAACGGGAGGTCTACCCCAGTGCACTCCAAGCCTTATGTTTCAATATTTAATGGAGATGTGCAGTTATACCAGCAAAACACACACACACACACACACACACACACACATGCACGCTCACACTAGAATTGTAAGTTGCTGGTGAGAGCAGGTGTCGCTGGCGAATGCTAATTGAACCGGTGCATGGGTCAGTGAGCCTTCCTGTTTTCCCTGCGCGGCAGTCGACATTCTGGCAGTGCAGAAACCGTCATTGCTGGAGGGCTCTTCTGCCTCACTGTACAACAGCTACCACACTTAGGCTTTACAGTAAACTGGAGAAGAGTATTTGAGGCCTAAAATTCAGAAGATTACCACCGGTTATTTTCATTGCTAGCAAGATACGCTACAGATAAGGATATGCCAGTGAACACATATCAGCCTAAAGCTGGGCAATATGGAAAAAATCTAGTATCACCATATTTTTGACCAAATACCTCAATATTGATATTGCAACAATAATGAAGAGAGGATTATTGAAGCTTTCACAAAATATTTACACTATGAAATTTTTGGTAAATAATCATCAGTAATGTGGATATAATGACTAAGTGAGTAAAAGGCAAATAATAGAACAGCTAGAACAGTCTGTTAAGTTCAGAAAATGATATATTTGACAGTAATGCAGCCTTTAAAACCAGGAAAAGACAACACTGATGACTTATCACGATATTACGATATCCAAAATCTAACACGATATCTAGTCTCATATCACAATATTGATATAATATCGATATATTGCCCAACCCTACATCAGCCTATCTAAGGTGTGTCTGAAAACTGTAACCCACTGTCTCATTCTCAAATCACCAGCATTTATATATATTGTCTTTTATGTGTCATTCATATTGGGAAAATAACGCAATCAAAAAAAAAATCCTTGCTTCCAACCCTATTTCACCTCCAAATGTAGCGTTTGATTTGTAGAGAAGCCTGCACACACACACACACACACACACACACACACACACACACACACACACACACACACACACACACACACACACACACACACACACACACACACACACACACACACACACACACACACACACACACACACACACACACACACAGGCACACACACACACACACACACACACACACACACACACATATATATAAATCAGTCACAGCTAACATTCCCATCTCCCTGAATAGACCCATTACAAATGAAATTGTCCCTAACACTGACATTATAATAGAAATGAAAAAGTGTGAGTGATGCAGACTGACAAATGTCATGCAGGGTCAGGTCCGTGTCGGCCGATACCTACAGCCCACAAAGTTAGTAGCCAGCTGATGCTCGTTAGTCTGGCTCTCCAATTACATTACGAGTTCAGCCACCAAAGCGATGCCTTTTGATGCATGCACGAATAATACAGAGTACTGAACATAGTGAAATGCTCAGGACAATTTCAACTACATATAATGCAGCAAAATGACATATTTTAGAATATGCTTACCTATTTGCAGAGGAGTCAGCAGACGGGTGGAGGAGAAAAAGAAAGGGAGAAACATAAATTAGCACAAGTGTACATGTTCATGTTGCATACACATAAAAGGCAGTATATCAAAAATATGATAGATATTCTTTTTAAATCGACACATAAATCATTTGGTATCTTTAGAACTTAAAGAACAGAACATTTAAAGAAAGAAAAAAACAAGTGTGTGGCTCTGAAAGCCATACAACCCGCCCCTTGTGCAGCCACACATGGCTCTGTTTCAGAGATGGAGGAATTCAGGAGGAACACATGTTTCCGGGAGCACCATCAAATATGTAGAACACAGTAGAGTTTACAGAGTTGGGGAACCGGCTTTAATTAGAGTTAAGCAGACCTGGCTCTATTTGTTTTCATTTGCGTGATTTATCCCCTTTCATTTGGCAGCTGGCTAACATGTCCCAGACCATCAGGCCAACTTTGCCTGAGGTAAAAGGATACGGCCGGCCTTCGGAATGGAGGGTGGGCTCCAGAGCGGGAGAATAAAGGAAGAGAAGCAGTCTTGTGGAGTTTATTGGACCACAGTAAAGGCCACCTGTCGTGGAGATATACTTGCATTGTACCAATGAGGAGATGGAGGTGGTTCAGCTGCAATATTGCATGTGACCCAGCATATTTTCCGTTGGGTAAACACATTTCCTTTCGTTCAAGGCCTCAAGGGGATAAGGAGATATGAGTAGGATCAGGATGGGATGTAGCCTAAAGACCAAAGATGGGTTATTAGATATTTGGACAAGCTCTCCAGACTACAGAAAGCGCTATGTGCCTCGGGGGAGATCTGTTGATGGTTTTAAGGCTTTAGTCTGTCTCTGTATTACAAACAGTCAAGGAACACAGAGCAAGCATCTGTGAGCGTCTGTGAAATGTTCTACGGTGAAAAAGAAGAAATCAATCAAAAGCTAACATCTGCCTCAGAAAAATACGTTCTTTACTGCAGTAGAATCTACAAACCATAAACTCCAATATGGAAGAGGAAATGATCCAAAACGTATGATCTAGATGCCTGTCATTGTTCAGTCGCAACCACTGCTCACACACTCCCTCTTTTTCTCATTTTTCCCCCATTTAATTCTAACTCATATTGCAAATGAACGGGACTCATAAGATTACAACTAATGTGTATACATCTTAGCTTTGTGATCAGATTACCCATCACCACTGAGGCTGATCCATTTGATGTGGAAACACAAGGGGTGCATTTAGCTGTAACATGGGGTATCATTGCCAGCTTGCTATCAATAACATGTTCACAAGAAATAAACAAAGCAAGCTCCAATCTAATACAAATTAGATACAGATATGAAGGCACACCAGTGGAGTAAAGTAAGGTTTCCTCATTTTGACTTTCATGTCATTGTGTTAATTGGCAAACCACAAAATGTTCCATATGTCCAATCTCCCCTTAAATTGCAGCGGACACCAGGCAACAGCCTTAAAGCAGAACAAAGGAGCCTGCAGAAAAAAAACACATCACTGTACAATTTTTGACAAATGGTTGTAGTTAGATTTTTTTTTTCTTTTAGTCTAATGACTACGCCTGCCTTCAGTCAAAGCCTCCCTGTGAGCAGCTGATCAAGCCCAGGTAGTAGATTTACAGTCTGGCCAGCCTGCAGGCAGCAGGGACATCAGTAAAGGGTTAACCAGCACCGTTAAGATTTAAAGGGGCAGTAAGTGGCTCCATTAGCCCGGCTGACTGCAGCAGCCGAAGGGGTAGAGGTGGAGGAAGGGTGGATGAAGGAGTAAGAGAGACAGGAGATGAGGTGCCCCTGAGACATCGGTCCAGGGCGTAGGAGAAAAGAAGGCTGGAGGGCAACGTTAAATACTGCTGCTCAGGCATCACATCAAAGCTTCTGCTTTACCTTCCAGCCCCAAGACAGAGGCAGCACAGTCGCTCGGAAAAGAGCAGGAAACACCACAGGAAATGAGAGAGAGACCGAGAAGGGGTTTCATATCACTGGGCCTATAGAGCTTCATAGTCTGCACATCTGAGTCTGATCAAGAATCAGTACAGTTGATATTCAACTGCTGGCAAATTTAGCTTTCTGAGTTTATGAGCCGATCCAATCATTAATCAGGAGTATTTCCTGCTGTGCTCGCTCTCTAAACTTTGACTGGATATAGAAATGTGTGTGGTAGGGAGCTACTAAGAATTCTCCAATCTGGCCAGACTATAAATGTTTATGAAGTTGATTGTTCCCACTTAATGTTCTGTCAGCGCTCCTCAATTAGTTTGTCTTTGTAAGAGGGTGATTGTGATTGGTTGGGGTGCTATAGGGTCCAACTTCCTTCACCCTACTTTTGTGAAAGCTAATGCATTCTGTACAATTGTTAGCATATTTTACCTCAAACAAAAACCCATGAACTGCCAAGAGATGATCTAATGCATACATCAGACTGGCTCATGGCCGCTTATTTCCTCTTTTTGCCAAATTCTGCTAAATTTCACAGCAATATGTCAGTTTCAAATGGACCATCATTTAGTTGGGTAACCAAATTTTGTGAAAAAAAGACATCAAATCACAAACAATACTCTCAGCTAAGACCTTTGCTATCCTCTCTTGCGTGCCTTTCTTTGAAGTGACAAACATCGACAGCAATGACTTCCAGTATGACTTTGCAAAGACACTTAAAATATATACAGAGAGATGGTAAGCTATCGCCAACTCACTCAGTTTCATGGCCCATACGTGGATGATGTGAGGGATGATAGCCTCAATTTAATTTTCCAACCCTTTAATTCGCTAATCTGCAGCTTTCATTTCAATTTGTGCTTTAACAAAACACATAACACACAGTCCCCGCTCAGCAGTTTTTGCCCTTTAATAAGTGGAGGTCTAAACCCGGCACTTTAATAAATGTGTTAATTCAGAGCTCACCAGGCAGAAACAATGCCAGCATGGGAGATAAATTCCCCAGTGTTCATTTCCTCTGCCTGTCTTATGGCTGATGCTGGGCTAGAGATGGCCCATGGGGGGGGGGAATGAAGATCATACATCACACTGAGGCATCCCTGCATCTCTAACATGGCTTTGTCTCTGCGGTCTGCATCTGTGCATCTGTTTATGTGTATTTGCAGTCCAGTGATAATACCATATGGCCATTTATAGTACATGATACAAAAAATGATGACAGCAGATTTTTACAATGGAATAAGGATATTAACTGAGCGAGATTGATTTCATGTGAAGATGTGACTTGACTTCGTGATGTCTTTGCTGAGTCTCAAGAACTTCATACTGTTTTCCAACTGTGTGTGTGTGTGAGTGTGTCTGTGTGTGTCTGTGTCTGTGTGCTTGTCCACTGCATACTGACGGGGCTTTTTATTACTAAATGAAGCCCTGTGGAAATGCTGCTTCTACTCAACCTGAACGTTTCTATTATTAAGTCTCAGCAACGCAGAATCCTCAAGGCGAGTGTTCCGCTGGTCTGTGAGGGAAAACATCTTTACTGGATAATAGCCCTTCGTCTAATTATAATGCCGGCAATCACAAACACAAACACAAACACACATGCACAACATAGAGAGAGGAAGGAGGAAAAGAAAAAAGGTGTGTGTGTATGTTATGACAGTGTGTTGCAGCTGTGGTAAACTGAGCTCATTAGTGCAGGCTGTGACAATGTGGGATCACACATTATAAAGAAGCTTCAATCAGGTACTACAGATATAATCACTATAGCAAAACCAGTGATTGCATTCAGTGGTCAGGGAGCAGTAACTAAATGTCTTATTCGCTGGTTATGAATGTAACAGAAAGGTCAATCACCAAGCTAAAGGGAGTTAATAATGAAACTGTGGTCCAGGACCTTCCCCCTCAGGTATGTTTAGTGGTCCGTTTGATCTTCCCTGGATTCTCTCTGTTCTTTCCTTTTTGAGAATCTGTGTTTGCGATCTCTGATTGAGCTCAGTACACAGAGGTTAAAGGTTAAGTTGCTCACGTCTGGGATTCTTCAGAAAGCTCCTCTTTCCTGACTGACCCACGCCGTGAACGCGGAGCCCCATAATCTTCTCTCCCCATCATATAAACACAAATGCATATACACAAAAGACTCAGGTTCCAGGCCATCAATAAAAAAAACTGCCCACCGCCCCTCTTGTGTCACCGGGTTCCCCTCCCGGTTCCCTTTTAATGGCTTTTTGAAGGGGACTGAAAGCTTTTCTCCTGACTCTCGCTCAGAGTTTGTTTAAACAAGTTAATTAGTGTGGTTGATCTGATGGGACTCCGGTGCCTCTTCGGTCTGTCACAGACTCTGTGCTGCCAGTCAGGAGGACAAAGAAACACTAATCCCATTTTAACTGACTGGAAGTAGTGGGGACAGAAGACAACTTGGCTAAGCATACTGTTGAAAGAAAAGAGGATCTAGAGGGCTGAGAAAAAAAAGACAAATCAAAGTTTTAAAGGCATTTTAAAAAGCCCAGTAAAAGCCAGGGTCAGCTCTCATGTTGAGTCAAATTAAAACTTTAAGGTCAAGATGAGCAAAGAGGAACTGATAAAATTCTCAGATACATTCTTCCTGGAAAACGTTAAAAAATCCCCCCACCCTCTTTTTTTTTATACGTTGTGGTAGCCCAGATATGAGTATTGACATCATCACTGTAAAACTCTCTTAAGCTCTCTCTCTCCTCTTTTATGGATCAGAGCACTCATTAGCATGCATGAACTACTACACCCAATCAATATATCACCAATGGCAACACCTTCTGCTTGGTGAGAGCACTAACTATTGATCACTGCCACACACAAAAAAAAAAAAAAGATTTATAAGTTCACTACTCAGCTGAAGCAGAGCATTACTAGAACTATGCTTTTAGTGGTGAGCATTGCAGGAATAAATCATAAAAGGACAATGTTCCTCAGACATTTAAGGTCAAATTCATTTGCTCAAGGGCTGCCTGGGATGTTACGTACTGTATGCTGCACAAAATTCATAAGTTAAAAATGTCACAGTAATCAACATCCTCAAACAATCGTTGTTTACTGATCCCTGGCTGAGACAAGAGAATTGGATGACCACGCAATTTCTTTTTCATTAAGTGGGTACGAAGGAGATGTGACTCAACTGAGAATTACAGAGGTACGAGAGCAAATGAAGAGTTTCCGTAGGTGGAGAGGAAGAAGAAAAAAAAAAGGAGGTGCGTGAAGAGGTCACATCTCTGGAGTGATGGAGCTGAATGAAAACGGCTCCTTATGAGGAAAGACTGTCTGACATCCTCTTCAAAGAAGGAGTGAGACACGGAGAGAAGGAGGAAATGCAAGAATGCTGAGAAGGAGCTGCGGGGGTTATTGATTAAGAGAGCAAGGGGTGTGTGAGAGGAGACAGCACAGCAAGGGAGGAAAAGGCAGAGGTAAGAAGGTGGGATGAAAAGGATGACTAAAATGTTACGAGGAAGAGCAACAAGGGGAGTTGAAAGCAGGTTCAGATTCAATCAGCAGGTAAAAGAGAAACAGAGAAGGGAACTGGGCATTGTGAGTAAGACACAATTATACCCCCACATATCCAAAGTAAGCCTCTGATGGCTGATGAGTGGATGAAAGTGCAGTGGAGGAGCAAGAAGGAGAGATAGTGATAGGGAGATAGTTAACATGTTCCCAGCTATCCCCAGCACCCCTGCTGTCCCTGCCAGTCAGCAGGCATCCTGCTCTCCTCCTAATGAGTTGTTTACATCCACAGCAGTAGATCAAAACCTCACCTCCAAGTCATGGTTGGCAGCATCAATACTTCCAGATACATTAAGAATTTTTGGATTTTCACAGCGAGTCCCTATTTGAAAAACAGGGGCAAACACATTATTACAGTTATGAGCACTTCTCTTCCCTCAGTTCATCCCTAATTCCTACGACTCAGATGCCTGGGGATTGTGTATCAGTCTTCTTTAATGACCAAGATTAATGTTAAGTAGCATTATGGTAATGGAGGTACCAGGACTATTCCACTTTATTAAATAAAGCTGCTTGAAAATGAATATGATTATGGATTCTGCTGTTGTTAATGGAGCGTGGCAGAGAACAATGTTGACTTTTCTTCTCATTATTGTTTTGATATGATGATCTGGGCGCGTTCTGCTGGGTTCTGGTACTCATACACACAAGGAGACAGAGACGTAGGCTTCAAGCTGCATCTGGTGACATATAATCTAGCATCACAGCAGGGACTTTTGCTGTGCCTTGTGTGTTTTTGTGTATGTGCGCACAGAGGTGCTGAGCGAGAGACAAAGTAAGAGACAAGCAAGAGTTACTGTACGCTCCGCTGCATCCCCAGCACTCCCTTCAAATTTCACCAACAAAAGAATCATACAACGCTTTGAAAAAGCTGCAGAGCCGTAGATGCACCCCGTGAGGATCTGCAGTAGCCTGGAATCAAAACCTCTGCTGTGAGAATTTTAAAAATATACAAACTTCTCTTGGATTACAGTAGCCAGAATATCATGCTTATACCCCCTTCTGAGAGGAGCCCGGGGATCTTTAAAGACAGAAACATGAGAGCTGTCTGGATTAGGAAAGCTTTTGTTTGAGGCTCACTACCTGTGTATGTGCATGCCTGCACATGCATCCTTGTAAGCATGCACACGTGTGGCACCGAGGCCAAACGCATAAAAGCTCACCCCGACGTTGAGGTCTCCCCTCATGGGATGATATTTCAGTTGTCCTCTGTCTCCTCTTCTCCCACCCTCAATTTCCCCCAGAATATCTCCCCTCTCTCACTTTCTTCACTCCGAGTCCCTTGAGTCGCAGACACCAGAGCACTTAACCTCAACAGGCCTCCCCCTCTACTCAGTCTGCCCCCGACACAGACGCAGCGTCACATCAACTCGGCTCATATTTAGCCCCGGATATAAAAGATTAATGGGAAGAGAAGAGGGGGGCACAAATCAGCGTTCGGGGTCTGCCAAAGGCTCACTGCTCCTCCAGTCAGGGAGCTCTGTAGAAGGTCTGTAGTTTTAGGTGAAGTGCTGAAAGGAAGAAGGCATCATGCCGAGCTTTCCACCCTGGTGTCACTTTCAGTTTACCTTCCCCTGCTGAGAATCCTCCACCAATGATTTGAGCTACGGCACACACTGCTTTCCTTCCTGCAACATACAACGACATCGAATACGGTGTCTTCTGGGATCTTTGGATTTTTGACAATTTTCCACAAAAAAAAAGGGGGGGGGGGGGGGGGGGGGTTGCTGCAAATTCATACATAGAAAGGAATAATATTCACTGTGATACCTTTGGTACAATAGCTACTGACTTGTAATTAAATATGTAGAGACTCTGTCGATAAACATTTAAAAGGCTGCTGCTTTCTATGAAGAGATATAGCCTGGAGTAAGGTTACAAAAGGAAACACAATTGGATAAAAAGATAAATCAATGGTATAAGTAGATTACACGGCACTGTCTATTTCTTTAAGCAATCTAAAGTCTCTTTACAATATCTGACCTGAGACACGGAATAGAGGGAATGAGGGAGAGCAGCAGGGCTGATGAAAAACACACACTAAGCTCCTCTCAGCACATCAAATATTAAGAGCCAATATTAGCCCTGTATTTGTCACCCCATCACCATCATACACACACACATTGCAGCCGGTGCAGGAAACACCCTCATGAGAGCGTACGTGTGCGCTTGCATGTTTTTGTGTGTGTTTTGAAGTGAAAGTAATTGTGACGGAGGTGTACAGAAGCTGTGAAAAGGGAGAGGTCACTCACAGGGCACCGCTCAAGAAAGGCACGCCCCTCATTTCTGTGTTTTATCTTCAGCATCGACGGGTGAAAAGCGAATATTTGTATTTTGTGGTTTCAGCCCTCAACGCTGGAGAGGTGGTATGGGCAGCACCCAGACTGAAGAGCTGACCTCATCAGACCCGGTGGTGTTACCAAAACTGGTCACCCCCGCCCATCTGACATTCTTTCCACACTCTCCCTTCAAACTCCACGTTGTCAGAAGTTCAAATCTGTTACATTTCACTCACATGACTGATGGCATTTTTTTGAGTAAAACACCCCCTAAAAGCCAGCTGAGGGTGGTGATGACAGCAGAATTGTCCCAGAGGTTCAGAGGGACTTACTGGTAAGTATTTAGGGTACAGGATAACTGCAGTGACAGTTAAGGTTGCAGAGAGTTGCAGGGATGTCTCAAGCTCACTCTCTCCCCAAAGCCCTCTGTTCTCTTGTTTGGCACTTCCCCTCCCCTCCCCTCTCCTCTCCTCTCACCACCACCATGACTACTTCTATCGGCCCACGAGCACCTCAACCAAGCTTTTTCACAGAATAAGACAGAATATAAAATTGTAATGGGAGCACTAGCTGTTACTGAAGTAGCTGTATTGGGGTCGGAGGACATAGAAAGCTCATCCAGTGGGCAGTTTGTGGCCACTTTGTCTGCCTTCAAAAGCAACATGAGACTCTTACTCACTTTGCTCAGAGTAGCATGAGGTAAAGGTTGGGGGTTGGCATTGGGCTAAGAGGTGTGGCGCACTCTGACTGAACTACTGTTTTATGCTGCTCCCTGAAGTACTACGCTAGAGAGGTCATGAAGTCCTGATTATAGTTATGTTTCCATTGAAATGTTGCCAAGGTTTTAAGTGAACTTCTGAGGATGTATTTATGTGAATATACTCAAGAGTATCTGACACATTTAATTGAACAGTAACTGTGATACATTATGAAACATTTCTCTGCTGATCCACCATCATTTTTGGGGTTAACTAAAGCAGAGGCAAGTATAACATGGCGGTGCATTAGAGAAATCGTATCACGTTAGCCATCATCCCATTCTTCTCTTTTTAAATATGAAAACTTCTGTGTCGGAAATGTGTTAAAATATATTGGCAATATTTTTAAATTAGTATTACTATTCATGTAATCAGTACGGTTTTTTATGCACGAGTTGAACATTAACACAAAGCCGTGTTTAACTTAAAGCAAAGCAGACCCACAGCACACAATTCAAAAGCTCTCTTTCTTCACACCGACCAGCTATTTCTCTCCAGTCTCTGGACACAGAGCCTCGTTCATTATTCAGGTAACACGGGACTAAATCGATTTCCTGCCCTCACCCCTCACCTATCACCTGCCTCCTCTTCCTCTCAGATCAACATTCAACACAGAGTGCAAAGGGCCCGGCCACACGAGCAAGCATTCAGGGGAATTTGGGGGAATAACCCGTATTTGAGCTGGTTTAGGATTTCACATAAACGCACCTTGATCCCTTAAATCTCTTCTAAGCCTGTTTCAGTTTCAAACAGCAGGAAAAGAGCCTGCTCAAACACTTACACAGGCAGGCTGCTGAACAGATCATGTACAGTATAGAGTTGACACCCATAAAAAATCTGAATGTAAATGTCTTTAAAAGAATTAGTGTTACTTGTGCATGTGGGCAGTGTGTTTTAAATCGCCACGGTTTCACATGTACAGTATGAGAGTGTGTGTACATGTGTGTGTGTGTGTGTGTGTGTGTGTGTGTGTGTGTGTGTGTGTGTGTGTGTGTGTGTGTGTGTGTGTGTGTGTGTGTGTTCATAACCCCGTGCATGCATGCAGCTGCCCTCCCTACAGGGATCCGCTCCTTCAGACACATTTTCACCTCATCTGCGTTTAAGGGCATTAATATTGCACCAGCCGCGGTGGCAGGGTTAAATGGATGACTGAGGGAGAGGAGTGGGGGGGGGGGGGATTGGGGGTGGCGGGCTGAATGTCAAATTCAATCCCTCTACTTCTCCTTCCTCTCCTCTCCCTTCCTCTCTCCCTTCTTGCTCTGATACCGTATGACAAGATGAGTTCATGGGGATGCTGTCGCCGGCTCTCCACAGAAAACAAGCTCCAGAGGCCACGGCAACAGCATGTGTTCTATGTTTAGAGGAATATATGAACCTTTTCATCTGCATTTACATTAGCGGCTCCCGCTGTTCTCAACGTCTTCTTCCCCGTCGTTCTCCATCCATCTTAGCGTTTGAAAAATTTAACAAAGGAGGCCAGAGAGAAAAAAGAGAGGAGAGTGATGGGATGTGCTACAGACCTTTGAATTTTACCAGTGTTACTTCAATAAACCTCAGACTAACCCCTGATTATTTTCGGATTATTGCGTCAAATTTTAAAAATATGTGTAAGCTTGTTGATGTGTAAAAGGTGTTATCCAAACCATCTCTATTATGTTAATCTTCCCTGTAATGAAGTCCCGTTGCTATCAGTGAATTCGTCGCTGAGACATTTTGCTGGTCGAGAAGAAGAAGAGAGTAAGGGGCGGGGCTTAAGGGACTGAAGAGACTGACATCTACGAGGTCACTCCGAGGTTAAGTTAACAGACATACAAGCTTCTGAAAAATTAAAAGCATGAGCTCACGAAAGCTTCTCTCCGAACACAAGTGGCAAGACCTGGAGGATGTGAAAAGAGTGCAGGGCATGTAGACACACATTGCCCACATACACACACACACACACACACACACAGAGGCGGACCTGGTGTTAATGCACTCAGAGTGTTGACGTGCCATTGGCTTCCACATGGGTAGCCCTGCAGCACATATATTGACACACACACACACACACGCACACACATACTCTCATTCCTCCTGCTCAAAGTCAGACACAAAAATTCATGCAAACCATTCCCAGTGATTGAGCGCTCAGTGAAGTGAGCAGCTGCAGATACAAACCGAAAGGATAGATGCACCAACAACGCAGCTGATGGACAGATCATATCTCTTCCTCTCGGGTTTTTTTCCCCCTTTTCCTTTTCTCTCCGTCTTCATCCACACATGCACACACACGCACACACGTCCAGCGGTTGTTGTGCTTAGTGAAGTGTGAGGTATACGCGTTGTTATGCAGGGTCATGAGGGCAAGGTGTCAGCACTTCATCTCTGAAGTGTTAGAATGCCAATTACAAAGTGTTAGAAGGCCAATTACCAAGAGTCTGCATCACTGGCAGAGCTAAGAGCGTATACTGTAGGTTGGATTTCAAAATGTGAAGTGCTTCCTCTAAAAAAGGAACACCTTATGTGAATGTTGTTTCCTGCATTATGTACATTTATATCAATTTAGCTTGTTATACTTGAGCTATGACCAGATCGGTGTCCCAACAAGCTAAGAACACCCAAACACTGTCCTTAGTTGCCCTTAGCAACAACATACACTTACAGATCATGTCATTTTAAAACCATAAGCAAAAAGTTAAACATTGAATTGTGCTTCTTGCTTTATTCTTGATGGAATACTTTGCTAGATTGCTTATTAAATGTCACTCGCATTTGTCAGCGACGGCTTGTCTGTAAATAAACTTGTTTTGACAGGATAGATCCGACTGATACAGAGTCAGTTAGCATGAAGCGGTTAGCAGGGGGGAGAAAAAGCATGCTGCCAAGCCCATCTTCCCGTATTGACTATCTGCCTCCACTGACGGTACAAGCACTTTTGTCCATCTCTATTCAGAGAATCGTCAGAGAGATAGTTAGTATATAGAAAACCATCTCGACAGAAACTAAAAGAATGTATTTGTGAGTTCTGAAGTAGAGTACATGACAAAAAAAAACATTACATTTTAAGTTTTAGGTATTGTTTATTCAAGATGTCCTTAGGGCTAATTCTAGCCTTTCTTGACGTGTTGGACACAGGTGGATAAAATGTGACATCCATCATTCAAAACTATCTGAGCTTCTTTTTTTTTCCCCCAATTCCCCAAAACCATATTCCATTTCATTTCACATATGAGTTGTTAAAAATGAATAAGATCGTTCAGTTTTTCATCTCTTGTCATACTATTTTTAGCTTTTCAATAAAGGAGCTTGTCATTGTTGCTGAGGTTAGGAATTCTTCAGAGGAAAAAGTACAGCGAGTTGGATCCTGCACGGGTCCAACAAACACTGGTTTGCTTGCTCAGATGTGACTGCACACTGTCCCTGGTCCCCCCCGAATACAACGAAGAACAGACCGAGTCATTTACTTAGTCTACATTGCTGAGACTATGCTGATAGGACACAGAATGCTGCAGATCTAGCACAAAGCATACACAGCGTACAGTAAATGAGAGTGAAAAGTCTATATTCATTTGACTGATTCACTGAACTGGACAGAAAAAAAGGATTTTGGTGTCTGCTTTCATCAAGGTGTAAAACACAACATGAGCACAAAGCAGAACAGGAAGGGGGAAAATATATTTTATAGATGGAAACTTGACTGTATTTTTTGACATATGCTCGTTCATAATATATAACAGCTGTTTAATTCAAAACCGTACAGTATATTTAATTTAACTGAAAAAGCTTAAACACAGCCTGAAATTTAAAAAAGCTGATTTGTAATCAAGCAAAAAAAGTGCAACAGCACACCTTGAGTGCTTTAATGCTTTTTCTATTTGTGCACTGCAACGTCTGACAGTCTGCACATCATGAAGGAATAAAAGAAAAAACAGAAAGCTCAGTGGGGAAGTGCAACCTTGAAATTATCAGCAGTCAAATTTAAATACCTCCTGATTTTTTGAAAACATGCATCCGTGTCTCTCTCTCTCTCTTCTCATTCCACTGTGCATTGATTTGAAACCAGAGGAAAACAGGAGTGCATCAATGAAAATGGCGAGGGAGACAAGTGTGTCATTTATCCTTCCACCTCCAGGTTAATTGACAAGATAATTACAAGACTGAGGCGAAGGATGAGAACCGACAGTGGAGGGTGCACGCATGCCTGTTAGTGCATTTCTTAAGACAGAAGGGTAGATGGGTTCTTGAACATGTGCGGATGTTTTTTGAAGTGCAATTCATTATGCTGACAGCTGTATTTGTTTATTTGTAATGAGCAACTACATGGGCTTTTTTTTTTTCTTGGCTCCAACCGAGCTACTTTTGTTATTTTCCCCCACAAACATGCCAACAGCCTCTAACACAGTGGTCTGGCTGGCCAAATTGTTTCACAAAAACATTATGAGGACATAACCAGATGACAAGCCGAGGAAACCAACCAGAAAAGTGAAATTGCAAACTTGAAAATGTAAATGTGTTAGTTTGTGGATAGCATGTAAAAATAAAATGTTCAAATCATGCATTTAATATTACAGGATTCAAATAGTAAAATACAATAACTGATTTATTTAAATTGATTCAATGTAAAATACCATAGAAATCATTTTAAATCCAATTTAATGCTAACATTGTCAATTTAATGAAGTCCCATGAAACAGGTTCACCTTTACTGTTAATCAGCTATAATCATGTCTTTCCCAGTTTAAGCACATTTCCCCGGACAGAGCGGGCTTAAAGCAGCCCACACTTCTCCATGTGGTGGAGTCTTTTGATCAGTAGCACAATGTGCCGATGAAGGCTTACCATTGTTTTAGACTTTGTGATACTGTATAGTGACTCTCTTGGTCAATTGCTTTGCTCAGAGTCCCTGAGTGATGTTGTACATAGCAGAACTACAGCCAGCAAACTTTTTTTGGAACAAAAACATTTCTTTCCTTTCATGCCTTGTATTTCATCATTATTTCCTTCATTATTTATTATAATGATTAAATAATTATTAATATTAAATAAACTAATTAAGCCTTGTACATCCTTTTTTCATCTAAAATTCTTGACACATGAGAGGTGTGTCATTTCAAACCTGCTGGCTAATTGCTGTGAATTACTGTCTGATATTTGACAGTTATGGGCCTGTGATTGGCTGACAGGTCTGCTCCTAATAGATATGTAAATAATAGGGATGGTGATGAGAGGTAGAGTCTTATTAAACATGTTTCCATGGCAGCAGCAGAGATTGAGATTCTTTCTTCAGTCAATCTTATTTCACAAGTTTAACATGACTTTTTTGAGGTAAGAACAGTCTCTAAAAAGGAGATTCTGGCCCTGTTCTGCATTTCAAAGATAAGTAGTGTTTATTTTCTGCAGAAACACATAGTCAGTGGTCCCTAAAAATACACTAGAGCTATTACTGTAACGCTCAGGTAATGTTGTATACAAGGAGGTCCATGGAGAATTAGCATAAAAGTCTGGTACAAAGAACTGAATGATAAATGTGGCAATAAATGTGGTTGAATGAAACTTTTTTCATGCATTGTTCTGAACAACCAGACTTCTGAGTCCGGCCAAGAGGATGTCAGTGAGTTATTCATTTTGCCCCCAGGGACTACATTCAAGCTTTCTCATCTCTGGCGTCCATTCTCTCTGTATTCCTCTCTTTCTTTCTGGTGCTACGGCTTTCTTCCTCCCTTGTTCAACAGCTGTGGAGCAGAGTTAGGGTCAAGGGAATCTCACACACACACATGCACACACACACACACACAAGGATGTGCTACTGTTAAGCTTGAATGCAGCTGAGGGTGTGGATGTGCAGGGCTGGATTTTCCCATGCCAATAGTTAACCGCGGGGTGAATTTGAAACTGTGGTGAGACCTCCAGTGCCCTCTGGATCCCTCCCCTGGCCCCTGGCCCTCGGCCCAGAGGCTGTGTCTTCTCCCCTGCTGGGACACTCAATGGACTCTGTGTGTGCGTGTCTCTGTGTGTGTGTTTTGTGTGTGTTAATGGCCAATCTCAGGAGGGGTTCTGTCATTCAGTCATCAGCCTTTCAGCCACCAGTCTCAACAACCCAGGCCGCCAGCCCCTCGCCTAGGGCAAGTCATCTGTCTTTAAAAGACAACAAACTGAGATCTTTCCCTCTACCCGAAAAAACTCTGCTTATTTCCCTAATGCTCCGTTTTTCTTCAAGTCCCCAATTCATTTTCTGAAAGTCACTGTCTTGGTAAATATATCTTTCTGTCTGTTTTTGTCCCCCCTTCTGTGTTTTAGGCACACCAAATTATTGTTTGCCTTGCTCTGTCCCTCCCTCCTTCCGTCCTCAAGGACATCCATCCAGTCTCAGGGTCTGTGTAGAACATCTCCTGCAGAGGGAGTTGAAAGCATTCCTCTGCCTCCCCCTGTCATCATGGCTTATTTAATAACTATCCCAATAAAGTCAACAACAAGGCCCACGATGCAAACCCCCTGGCCCCCCCCTTTTCACTGTGGGACCCCAGCCCTCACCCTCAGGTCTGATGAATGGGGCCATCAGGCATGCCAGCTGCCCCGGAGGTGAGCAGGCTGCCCCCGCCGGGCAGCCAGGCCACCGAGCCAGAGGGAGGAAGTGGAGCAGAGCGGAGCTGGGAAGGGCAGGGCCGGCATGCCAGAACTCACACTAGGCAAAGCTTGGATGGAATGAGCCAGTGGAAATATGGAGAAACGTAGGGAGGGCCGGTTGAGCAGAGGGGTACAGGATGCACACACAAACAGGGGGCCAGCCTGGACGCCAGCAACACAGTAGGCAGAATGGATACACTCACAACATGATTTGTTTTGCTCGCTGCTTGCTCATGACTTTCCAGTTTTCCAACAATTGCTCCATATTCAGCAAGGCAGTTTGTGGCTTTGACAGTTGGAAAACATGAAAGTAATCCAATTCAATGCATTTGCATTAGTCCAATCTATTTTGCATTAATTAGGGAAAATGTAAATCTTCTAAATGTACATATCTATTATGATTTTGTAACTCAGTAGCACATTGCACATCCAAAGTGAATAAATGTACTATTCAAGGTGCATATATTACATTGTGTGTGGTATATTTTTGCATTTAGTAACAGGTTTAAATTGTGTATGTATAAGACAGAACCAGGGAAAAAGGGGTATGCGAGATGAAGCCAAATTATGAATCCGTAAGTGGGTAAACAAACACTGGGCATGCACGCATATGCATTAATCTGAGGCCACTCTCATGAATTAAGAATACGCTGATAATTAGAGCGGGATACGCACGGTCATACAGCGCAAACACATGTGACAACAGCCCCACAGCTGGCTGTTTAATGCTAAACCATTGCTGTTCAGGAAATATGATTAGCTGTTTCCATATTACCTGTCATAATGTTTGACTCTTCCCAAGCATATGTGATTTCCCTCCCATCCACTCCTGCCAAATAGCCAGCCATGCCCTCTATTCATTACACTGCAGTCTCCCTGTGCCACTCATATAGCCGCTGCCAGCATTGGGTCTGTTGTGCAGACACACAGAGATGGTAAAATGGTAACATGGTAACAAAACTGGCTAAGAGAAGTCTTGACAAAGTGAGAAAAGAGTCTATGTTTCCCCATCACACACACATCTTAAAGTGAAAGAGGAGGACATCCAGGATGAGGGAATGTTATTCAACTGAGAATGTGCATCAAGCGCACACAAGACATACGGCTGAGGCAAAAGAAAGTACAGTAAATAACATTCACAACACCGTTTTTCTTAATCTAAGCTTCTAGGGGGAGACTGACTAGATCTACTCAAGGATAGTTTGCCCGCTAGAGTTTTCAGACTACCACTGTCTTTGATTTGCGGAGGAGCTGCTTCTATATTCCCTAGCAGCTGCTTGGTTAGCTTGCTTTTCCTACCTGTTATTAAAATCTTTTATCTCCATCCAGCTCGCTTTCTCTCTTAGCGTTCCCATCCCTCTGCCAATGGGGAAATCTTTATTTTCGTATCCAAGCAAACATTTTTATAAATGCAAACAGGCTCTTCTGAAGACAGCTCCAGAGGCGAGACCTGCCCTGTACCTAAAAGCGTGAAAGCAGCATGTCTCTCCTGGCCCTGGCCCTTAGAGTAAGCACAGCTGTGTTGAATATTTCCCTCACTCCTCAGTTCATTTGAGGGTGATCTGAGACCAGTTAGCCCCCAGGACATGGAGTGGTAAACAGGCCTGACTATCAAAGCACACCACCGCAGTCAGAAAGACTGGAATATGAGCCTCTGACCACTGTAGCTGTGGATAGAGGCAGGTAGGCAGACAGCAGCTGTGCAGAGCTCAAAGGCTCCCTGACAGCAGCTGATGCTTACTTGACCTAGCACTTACAGGCTGAGTAAACAAGACTCCCTAAATCATATGTGGGCAGCAAAAGGACTGCATGTCCACTGTAGCCATTACAGTAATCACTGCGCTCTAAGTGGGAAATGGCTTTAACTAACTTAATAATCACCCAGGCAGTAATTGATTATACACTGGAAAATTCAAATTGACTAAGTGTTTTTTATACACAATCTGAAAAAGAAAGCCTCCTGCTGTAACTTTTTATGTATCCTGTCAATATACCTGGTGACTGGAAACCAGTGACAAGAAGAGTCTGTTACTAACTGACTGAATGATGTTCATGAAGAGCAGTAAAAATGGTAAGAACCACATTTAATGGCATTCTGGAAATGTTTTATGTATTTGATGAGGTCTAGTACAAACCTGATAATGTCAAATGCCTGAAAAATTGACACATTTTCCTTGATCTCCCCACTCTCTGTGAAACCTCTTGCAATACCTCATAAGTTATGAAGGCAGAATATATTGTATGTTTAACACTCTTTCCATCCTCAAACTTTTCCAACCAAAAACACAGAAACACACGTTAGCAAAAATGTCAAAACGCACAACAACACAAAATCAAGGCAACTGGCAAGAAACAGGCATAACTGGTAGGGTGGCGCCTAGATGGCTTAAAGTCAAATAGCTGATAGTCATCAAAGAGAAGTAAATATTGTGTACCATGCAGCAGAAAACCTTCCACTCGAAATTCCAATTCAATAGACAAAACTGGCTCAAGTTGTCTTCAGGTTGGTCATTTTTTGAGGGCTTGACCACACAAGTCATTCATTGAGGAAAAAAAACAAACAACGGCTTTAATGGTCTAGTGTCCACGTGGCAGAGAGGCCGAGGAAGCAGGCAGCGAGGCACCAAAACGGCCATACTGCAACTGCCCACATCCTCAGTTCGACCCATCACCTAAACACAGGCTCGTGCTGCAGGGGAAATGACTGGATGCATTTAGCTCTCCTCATCACAGACTACTATTCATCTTCAGGAAATAGCATGCTCTGTGAGATGTGTTTAACTTGAGAGCGACAGAGGAGACAGAGCTAATGTCCTAACCACTAGGCTCTTGTCGGTTTTGTCGAGAAGTCGGTGGAAACAAAAAAAACTGCTTTCTCTGGGTTTTTTTAACATGGATTTGTAGCTTGCATCCACAGCTTCATAAGTATCTCCATTTAGTAACTGGTGTAAGATGGAAAAACTCAGGAGGTCAGAGTCATCATTGCACATTATGTCATTATAGCAAGCAGAAGGCCACAGCCCTGTGGATAGATCCCCACCTCTGTCAAGTTGTGTCAACCTCTATAAATGTCCCTCTGCCCACAGCAGCATAATGCGGCCGTATTATTGGAGAGCTAATGCTAATTAATGCTAACAGGTCCATCACAGCCTGCCCAGAGTAAATAAAGAGAATTTATGCCCCGACTAGCCTGACACACATCTGGAAACATCATTTGTCAGCGCAATCACGGTCAAGTCTTTTCACACACAGAGTGTTGAAGAAACACATGTTTGATATTGTATAAACGTCTGCTTTTTAAGCCTTTGAAAAGTATGGAGTAAAAAAAAGAAAAATCACATGGAAACAGTGAGTTCATGTTTTTCTTTCACACACACAGCTGGGCATGTTTTGCTGAGTATGTCACCAAAATGAGCAGTGATGTCAATGATGGATGTGAAACTCCCTTCCGTGGACTGTGAGTGTTTCAGCGTTCATCTGGAATGGACTTCATTTATAGACTGGCTGTTTAACCAGTCAATGTGACACAGGATACATTTAAAAAGACTCTCAGGGTTGAAATGCCTTTCATGTCAAAGGAATGACATAAGTGGTGGAGCAAAAGAAGGGACCTTTTATAGGAACGATTTCAAAAAAACAAAAAAATGTAAGCTGACACTTAGGTAATCCACTGTCTTATGTGTCCCTCCGGCCCTGACTGACTCCACTCTTCACTATGCTCAGCTCCATATCCTTTAATTTCTCTGGTGTTTACAATGTAATTTCTAAAGATGACTTAACAAGATATTTGTGCTTCACTGAATCTGCTGGGAAAATGCAGAATGTCTGTCTCTCACTGAATCTGATGCCCTCTATTTTTCACAGAAACCATAACAACTCCCTCCTCTTCCCTTTACACCCTTTTTTTTTTTTTTTTTTTAGCTGAAGTGCTATTTCTTTGTGAATGGGTGCAAAAAGCTACAAAATATAAACACACTGAAAACCAAAAAAGGGAGTGGCAGAGAGGGAAAGAAAGACAGTGTATGTGTGTGTTCTGGGTGAGCTCCTCGGAGGTGGGTGAGGGCTCTGAAAGGCCACATTGTTGATGTCAAGGCCAGTCAGCATCAAAGGGCTGATTCAGGTTGTAAGAGGAGTCTCTCTCTCTCTCTCTCTCTCTCTCTCTCTCTCTCTCTCTCTGCACACACATATACACACACTCACTCACTTTTCCACTCAGCCCCCTGAAGACCCCCAAAACATCACGGTTAACTGTTCCTCCTCACAGCCAAAGAACAATATTTGGAAATGATGTGTAAACTCAGAGTGAGGTCAAGGGGCACACAGTTACATGGCTTGGTGTGTGTGTGTGTGTGTGTGTGTGTGTGTGTGTGTGTGTGTGTGTGTGTGTGTGTGTGTGTGTGTGTGTGTGTGTGTGTGTGTGTGTGTGTGTGAGTGAGTGAAATATAAAGTGAGGCATTCTTTATTCCCCAGACTTCCACTTGACTGAAATATTTCCCATGGCTCAAACATGTCGCCCATGAGTGATATGTTTTTTTTTTCTTTTTTTTTCACATTCCTACTCTCAGTTACCTCATATCAACTCTGCACGAGCACAAATGGTTGTTTGGGTATGTAAATTATATTGTTCACAAAATCCTTATGTGTCACTTTTTCATTCCGTTCGTTGGGAAAACCTTAGGGTTTATTGAGAGCTTTAATTACACCCACCAAAGCACATTATACTGGTGGCTTCTGTGTGTGAGTGTGCATGTCTGTAAGTATATGTGTGTATGGGGAGGTATTAGTGCATGCATTAGGAAAGTTAGACACCAGGAGCTGTGCCACTGTGTCAGGATGGGATTTAACGAGCTTTAATAACGAGATTTAATGAGCTTAATTAGGAATCCATGCGATCCCCATGGAAACGCTTGAACCCCACAGAACCCGGCGCCGGGTCTGAGGAGTTCTCAATTGGATTACTGTGGCTAATGTCACCGAGACACAACAGTGAACAAAACAGAACGCTAGAGGAGTGGCGGGTGAGGAAGGGATGAGGTGGGATGAATGGGAAAAACAGGGGAATGGATGTCAGAGAAGAAGGACCTCTGGCAGTGGAGGAATACCTGCTGAGGGATGATGGGAAGAGGAAGGAGGAGGGATAACCAGCAGAACCAGTAGGATTAGTGTCGCTCAGAGACTTTGGCTGGCGCACGGAAGACACAGGAGGACAAGTCCCCACCACCTCCACACCTTTCTCACTCCAATGCTAATTGTGCTTCCAAACCTAATTAGCCTTTTTCGTATGCTCACACTTATTTCCATTGCCTTGTTCTTTTCCCCTTCATCACGATTGGTGGATTTGTACAAATTTATTGTAAACAGAGTCAATTTTTCAGTCAGATACAGTGCAGGGGTCCAAATTCATACAACTACTTTTATCATTTGGTTAAAATTTCTTCTTTCCTAAAGTCCTTCAAACCATTTTGTAAAGGCCTTTGGTTTTATAAATCTATTTTTTAGCAGTGTGTTTTATATATATTTTATCTAGGTGGAGATAATCAATAGGCCCATTTATGCTTTTTTTATTCACCCTGAACATGCAAAATGAATAAATTCAAACTCAAAAACTACTGGAGGTACAAAAGTTGACGTGATGTTTATGAAGAGACAATTTATAAAAGGGAGATGAAAACTGGTCGTTAGGACAACTGACAATGGTGTGACCTGTTTCCAGATAGCTACATTCCTACCACCCACCTGAAAATGAATGGGCAATATTCCTCTACGTACAACTCATCTAAGTTTCATAGATGTCCTATTGGGTCTGAAAAAGCAATCAATTATGATAGTGAGGAGATATAAACAAGCTACAGGTACTCTTCTAACACTATAATCTTGTAATTCCCATAAATATAGCAATAAACACAATCACTTGCATTTTTCTTGTAGACTTTTAGAGATTTCCTTCAAACTGGTGCAAAATTTCATGGCTAACTTAATCTCTCTCAAAGATTTCCTCTCTGTGACTTTCCAGGATCAGTTTGCCCTCTGGTGACCACAGGGTGGTTCTGTAAAGAGCAGTCCGACAATGACGGAGTGACCTTTCAGATAAGCATGATAAAGCTGGCCCATCCCAGCTCTTCCCTGCTCCTCCACACACACACTGAAATGAACGTGCATGGACACGGAGGTGCACACACACACACACAGGCGTATCTGATGACCTACTCTCTGACAAGTTCTCCCCGAGGGATTTTAACACATGCACACACACACACACACATGCACGCAAGATAGTCTTCTTCTCAGGCATAGGATCTCATGGAGTGTCATATGGCAGGTAGGGCATGCTGGACCCTGGGAGCTGGGAGCTGGGAAAATAGGGGGGTGACCTTAGTGGTTATATGGCGGTCACAGAGGTGAACAACACAGTGCATCTATACATCGTCAGGCTTGTGCTGGGCTACACGGGGAGGTCATCTTTCACCATCTATCTGGTGGATTCTCCCATGCCTTCTAGCAGGTCTCTTCGTGGTTTCACTATATATAGAGCTCTCTCACTTCCCAAGATTCTTTGTGATGTCCTGTTGTGATGGAGAGAGTCTGGGGCTCATCATTATAAATCAGCCTGTTAGAAGGAATGAAATTTTAAAGAGTCTCTCCCTGGATTCAAACTGAAGTCTCCATTAGTGATACCAGAGCAAATGGTTGCTTGCATGGCAACACACAGCAAATCAACACAACAACCCCTTTAATCACCCTCTTAGTCCCTTTGTCCTCCTCCCTATTTTACTCCCTTCGCAGGGCTCTTGATGATAAATTGTCCAGTAAAAATCTTTAAAAGGGACAGTCATCACAGGTGTGCCTACTAATATCCATCTGATCAAATACATTGTTCATTACATCTGTATCTGCTGTATTTTCACCCCTTATATGCTGTTACATGTGATTAAAATGAAAATCATTTATAGACCTATTTTTCTAACCTTGCATAGGTTTGCATAGATTAAGAGAGATTAGTTGGGAGGAGAGGAGGAGTGTAAGATAATCTTATCATGTTGGGGTCTCTGGCAAGGGGCTGGACTGCTGACAGGACAGAGATAACAGGCAGCGGGGGAAAATAGAAAGGCAGAAACAGAAACAGGGCCACACAGCGGGAGCGGCCAGAAAGGCAATGATTAGAAAGCAAAGAGGCAGATACAAAGAGTCTGACAACAGAGCTTTAAAAACAAAAAAGATGCAGTGAAATATAACAATTGTAGAGCACGCACGCACGCACGCACACACACACACACACACACACACACACACACACACACAGAGACTATGATTTCATTTCATGTCAGCCTTGAGGGAGGACTGAACTATACTCGCCTCATCATCCTCCTTCTCGATCGCTCTGTTCTTGGCCCGCTGCACGCCTCCGGGGCCAGCGAAGGCAGCGATTAACGACAACGGGGAGAGTGTGTATAAGTGTGTAAGTGTGTGTAAGGCCTGATCGTTAGAGCGGCCAACTTGTGTAATACAATTATAGAGGCTGCAGAGAAACTGCTAATGTGCACGCAGGCAGCTCCGTCAGATGGATCAGGTATTGAGTTTTCTATGCTTAATTCACTTTCCAGCACACACATGGGTGCATTAGTTAGATTAGAGAAGCGGGAGGGGGGGGGGGGGGGGGGGGGGGTTGGTGTACCGTCAAGCCGGGCAGATTTGTTTAGTGGTGGCTGTCAATTACAACCCTGACCCTTGCACTAAATGGCTGCTCATCCAGTGGAAAAAAAAGGAAAGGAGACAAAAGCCAGACGAGATTGGTAAAGACATGGCCATTTGCTCCAGGAGATAACAAGTGGCATGATGTGGAGTAAACAATGGTCAAAACACGATGCATCATGCTATACCAATAAAACAGAGTGCTGGGGCCTGAAAAGGCAATGTGACCATCAGGAAGATTAGTGAGGCAATGTTTATCACTAGAATGTTGCAGTAATGGGACCATACGAGGCCGGCGGTGGATGGGTACTTAAAAATATGAAATGGAAACAAATTATTCGATTTGCGATTTTGAAAAAGTCTGATCTGATTCAAGAGACTGATTGTGGATGCAATAACTCAAAAAACTACCTCCCTCCTTTTAGTCTGTAGATTCCATTACACAATCCAGGTTTTATATAAATATATAATATTACAACAAGTATTCTTACAGTACTTGAGATCAGACTTTATGGATGTTATCAAACTTAACCTTGGTACTTCATATTATAAAAAAAAGAATCATTATCAAACTGAATTTAAAGTATTTTGGAGAATAAAAATACTATTGTAAGCAGAAGGAAAATTTAAAATCATACTGTGGATCAAACATAAGTCTGCATGTGTCCAACATTCCTATTTTATAAGGTATCATTTTTTATAAAAATCAAAAAAGATAAGAAAGTAAAACTGCTGGCTGTATTTCAGTTATTGCTGGAGAGTAGATGCCTTTGATCCCCCCCCCCCCCCCCCCCCCCCCACTACTGTACAAACACATTCAACCATGTGTTCCTCGTGTCTATGTAGAGCCATTATAGTTGTTTTTCACTGAAGCTGGAGCCACTTGTCTCAGGGGGGGAATAGGACTCAGGAAGACACAATCGTGACGCTAGTTGGAGAATCATCATAACTCTCTTCCAGAGATGATAAATAAATTAAATCTCACAGAAGCTCTTTTTTTCTTCCAGTAGCTAAATGAGCAGCAGGAGGCGTGCCACAGTTTCCACAGTAAACACCTCCCTCCCATGTAAACACATATAATCACAACAAGATGGCAAATGCAGCTCGGCTCGTAATTGTATCGCTGAAGTGAGATGGTTGAGTTTTAGGAGGGGGGGCGAGTATTATTGCTGCTTGCAGCTGATTGAATTAAAATGTCTTGCTTCACTCCCAAGAGACCACCCTGGTACAAAGGACATAGATTGTCTGCATGTAACTGAGGCCATGCACCAACAAACAATCTTGTAAGGCTTTACAAGAACTCTCTTTGTTAAAGGCTTTGACTGACAGGATTTCCATTTCCATTTGAAAACTCAGGTTCCTCTGACAGAGTAAGAAAGGAGAGCAAAGGCAGAGGAGAATAGAAATGAAGAGTAAAGTTGGATGTGACAGGCTGAGCAGAGAAAACCTTTAAACACTGATAGATGCTAGACAGCTAAATCCCTTCATTGTTACACATCCGTCAAGACGCTGATCACTTTTGTCCTCCCACTTGTCCGGCGCTTGTTACTTTTCCTCTGCGTGTCAGAACTGCTTTGACCAATCCATTTGACTTTATGACCACCGACTTCAGACAGAACAGCGTGTTAAAAGGAGTGACCGCTGACACTCCTTGGATTTGACATGCCCCATCGAAATTCCTTTGACAGTATACTGCATTCTGTCAAGTTCTTAGTAAAACAAACTACGGCCCAAAAGAACGAAAATGGAAGCTACAGTGTAAATATTCCAGCTTGGGTTTCTCATGCTCTTGGCCCTCAAAGTCAAGAAATGTGGAAACAACTGCCAACAAGAAATATGGCAGTCAAAAGCAAAACCAGGTTGTGCTGGTATCTGGTGTTCCACAGAAAAGCAACACAATAAGGTTCACATTACACCACCAAATGTCCCAAGAAATCGCAGGAGAATGTAAATATGCATGTGAGTTGGTAATGCTCAAAGCTTCCCAATCCTTACAACAAGCTGGTTTGTTCAACATTGTTCTATTTGTTTACCAGATTTTTGTTGCTTCTTTTCCATGAACAAAAAAGCCACACAAAGCAGCCGGGAATAGCTGTGGGTTAATGTGCCTCAATCCTGGATGCTTTTCATCCTGTGGGTAAAAAAACCACGCAGCTTAGGAGTGGCTCTACTATCTCTGTCTCATTACAGTCCTTGTCTCCACCTCCCCTTCCTTCTACTCTTCCTCTGGATGGTATCATTGCTTTTGTTGGCGGGGTCTCACACTGGAGCAGTCTGCTAAATAAAACATTTGGCATGGAAAGACGGTGATAGCAAAAAAAAAAAAAAAGTGGCTAACAGAAAGCTAGTAAGTCTTTGCAGACTTGTAAAAACAAAAATACCATGATTTAGTAATGTTCAGCTCTCTAAACTGAGGGGTAAGGAATGTGTGCAGGATTTAAACAAGCAGTTACTGAAGGAAACTCATCAGGAGGTATGATTTACCAGTGCACTGCTCCTTCCTTTACACAGCAGAGGTTACCCTCCTAGTGTTGCACTCCCCCCTTCCACCTCTCCCCAGTGTAACCCCCCCCCCCTTCTGCTTTTACCTGACAGATCAGCTTACCTCACGTCAGCCTAAAAACCATGGGAACCCCTATGCACGGTGTGTCACCACTGAATTATCGGTTTCCGCTGCACATGCTGCAGCGTATCTGCAGCGAGCCATTATGGTATATCAGTTTACAGTGGTGTGCTGACTCCAGTGCAGCTGGTGTACAGTATAGGGTCATAGTTTACAGAGGCCTGGAATTAGAGAAACAAGCCTGTCATCTCACTAAGCTCTGTCATTTTTTCCAAACTGAGATCTCATTTCTCTATCAACTTACCTAGAGGGAAGGCATTTCTACAAAACCTTCCACTGTGCTGAGAGCAATAAGCCCCACCAAACTGATAGGTCCAAGAATGGTATGGCCTTAATAAATAATATGTAAGCACAACAATGAATTAAACAGTTTTGGGGTTTTTTAAATATATGTAAATGCAGACATTTTTCCTTCCCAGCAGTCTATAGTAAGGGCTTGTTCTAATGCAGTGGTCTCCAACCCTGCTCCTGGAGAGCTACTGCCCTGCATGTTTTAGGTATCTCCTCACTCTAACACACCTGATTCTAATAATCAACTCGTTATCAAGCCCTTTGACGAGCCTCAGCTGCTTGATATCGAGTTAGAGTGAGGAGATACCTAAAACATGCAGGGCAGTAGCTCTCCAGGAGCAGGGTTGGAGACCACTGTTCTAATGTGTAGGTAGCTCAGTAAGGTCTGAAAGAGGCACATGTGCCACCATAAATGTCTGTACCAATATTTTGGGTTCCATCCCTTAGCAGACTAGGAGCCTGTAGAGGTTAAACAGCAAATAAGTGTTGTGTTGACTGTAGAACTCCTGAGTGAGAATGCTTATCTGTATACAAAATAGGGCCGATTCAGACATTTGACCTGGTTTAGGAAAAAAAAAAAAACCTTCTGCATTTTCTCCCTCTCTGCGTTTCAAAGCAATCACCACAACAACATCCATTATTCACCTTCTGCCTAGTGTTTGGTATGCTCCTTGAAAGGGGCAGAAGCACAGCTGGAAGTCCCCCTCTATCCCTTATATAACTTGAAGAGTTGCATTCATGTACTGTACTGTACAGAATTCCTAATGTATTAATGGAAACACAAATTACGCCGATGAGGGAAATGCATCGTTCTACAAAAATATTGTGAATGTGAGGGCAGCTCCTTGACTTTTTTTCCAATTCTTTCTTTTGTGTTTGAACATCACGTAGGACAAGCGGGGACTGACACTTTGAGTTCATTAATAATTCTGACATTTACAACAGTGAACTTTCAGAGCTGAGCAGACTGCTTTCTGTCATTATCAACCTTCATCTCAATAGCTTTCATTAACTGAAGAATGCATGCAAATCAAAGTCAACACAGCCACTTATTCGCCACATGGAAGCCCTTAAATTGGCAGATTTTTAACATTAGCCGTGCTTTTTGGTTCCCTGATAGATTCCTGAAGAAGGAGAAAAAAGAAAAACAGTACAGTTTGCCTTCTCTGGCAAGCACAGAAATTGTAGCAGCTTCGACTGCATGTTTTACATGTTAAAAGTCATAAAGTAACATTTCACCGTGGGGCTTCTGTCTGGGCCCCATTTAAATGAGACCCATTGAGCTTGCCCCAGTTAAACACTGTCTGCCAGTACTCAGGTCACTTGGGGCTGATCATGGAGATATGGCACACACACACACACACACACACACACACACACACACACAAGCTCACAAAGACACGCTATACAAACACAGGAAAGTGCTGACACCCAACAGCAATCTCGCGTTGCAAACTATTACTGGACTCACAGTAACAAAGCCCAAAATGAAGAAAAGAGGTCACGCAGCAGGGTGTTAGGTTCGGTGGTGGAATCGGGCGGTTAACTCCGCTCTGAAACTCGTCTTTAGTTTCAAGACTTGACTATGGAAACAAAATGTTTTCCAAGATGCTGTTGATGAATTCCACAGTGTTTGTTGAGACTTGTACGGAGTAATTACACACACACAAAAAAAAGACAAAAACACCCATTCATCACATGCCTTCAACAGTCAAGCATGATTTCAATAGCATCATTTTATTTTTTTTCAAACATCCCTGACTCTTAGCACACATTTTGAGTCCTCTCTGCTCCAACCAACAGGAGTACACAGAAGGTTGGGGGGGGGCAGATTAATCATACAACAGTGCATACCAATTGTGAAGCTTTAATTTAGCACCTCATTTAACTCAGTAAAAACAACAACTTTACAGGCTGGCATTTTGACACACATTTAATTCTGCCCTCTGGTAATGGTCTGCTCTGTTTAAAAGTCTGTTTGGCAGCTCTGTAGATAACAGATGGAAGAAAAATGAGGGGAATTATGAGAAAGATTGATTTCCTGGGGATGAATGGTCTGGTATTCACACAGATTTATCTGAAACAGACTTTCTCGGACTCTGTTATTATTGAATAAACACACACACACACACACGCACACACACTCCAGCATGCATACACACACTCCAGCATGCATACACACTACCACTATATGCAGACAAACAAGACCATGTGCACACAAAGACACACACATGCTGAAAGCTAAGAAAACAGAAGCACACCGCATTATGTGAGGACGAAAATATTGTATGTGTTGATAAGAGGTCAAATAGAGGGGAGCTGTTAAGGACACGGTTATGAGTTTCTTTTTAAATGAATATCACCTTTCATTCCACAGATGTAACTAAATGAATCTATGGGTGGAAATGATTATTCTTTTCAAAGAAAACAAAAATGCGGTACGGTCATATAATTGGCCTTTTTCTCGTGCCCTCTCCCTGATGTCTTGTAAAAGTTTATTTCCTTAAAGAAGAACAAGAACAAGCATTGTCCTTTTAAGCGTCCCAAGCTCATCTTTAAGGAACCATAATGTAAACCAGAGACTATAACTTCTCTTGTGGCATCTCAAAGCAGACACAGGAATGGAGCAAACAAAAAAAGAGAATAAAGGGGGGGGGGGGGGGTGGAGGGGGCAGGCGGATGAAGTCCCTCATTTGAGCCCCATAAAAAACAAGGAGGCACAAACATTTATCTGTGGCAAGGCTTTCATCGGATGCTTTAAGAGCACAGAAATAACAGAGACCAAGATGCTGATAAAGTGGAGACAGGAAATGGGGAGCGTGGGTCTCCTGCTCTCATGTTTCAACTGGGACCAGTGGTCTCATGCCGCCCCCCCCCCCTCCTCCTCCTTACTCCTCTCTCTGTTCTGCTGACATACACAGACCACAACCCAACCAGACATTAGTGCAGCGTCTGGAAACCACCACCCCTTCTTCACAATGCAGAGATGTGACACATTCAGCAACAACATGAGGCAAATAGTCTCAGTCTACAGGTATATAAAACATGTTTATAGATGTGTGTCCACTTGAGGGTTTAACAGAATACACACTAGCTTGGCAAATTACTTATTACAGATGAATACTGTTCCTATTCTTCAGGAGGGCTTTTATATATTTGCTTTAGTCCCATTCCACTAGTGAGGCTCCGACTCTGAGCACAAGACGGGGCAAAGCCAGGATTAAGGGTTTAGCTTTGTCAATCAGAGTCAGAACAGAGGGGAAGATAGCAGCTGTATTTTCATTCTGGAGAGAAAGCTGGATTTCCATAGAGACATGAAAATTCAGGTGATTGCCAAAGCCTCCACACTGCGTGTGTGACTCAGGTGCTATGAGTCACCTCTGATATCATCTCAATCATTACCGCCTCAGTAGTATGTTAGCCTCTCTCATCAGACCTGAACATATAGCCTCGCTTTAACATCAAAGGTGCCATGGCAGCGACAGAGCGGACTGAAAGAGCTCAGATGATGATATTCCTGCTCGACTGTTTTTAGCAATCTGTGAATTAATTCTCTCAAGCTCAAATTCCATAATTAAAATTAATAGTTTGTCTTATGGGGAAGATTCTATCCATATGTTTAATTTAATAATTCAACAAATTCTGGATGCTTTTTCATGCTCACACAGTTCATGTATACAGTTTGAAGGTAGGTAGGTAGGTAGGTGAGATTAGCTTTCTTAAAAGGTAAGTAAGGTAAGGAAATATGTTGTTCTTTCTCCAATGCTGCAGCTTTTATTTCATACACAACTCTAACAATAATATTCTGGATGTACTGTTTACAACACCAACAACAGGAAGTGGTTCAGATATTTGATGTAGGCTGTAGTGATCTAAATGATTTGTAAATGTGATGTTAGCCACTGTATGTAAATTGTAGTGTAGTTAATATGAGTCCTCCACTTTTAGAGGAATTCAACGGTGTATTTCTCTAACTTTGAGCATGCTGCTACTCTGTCCCGTAGGCATAGGCAACAACCGAGTAAAGTTAGGATTATCTCACATCTTCAAACTGAATGCAGAGCGTATTTGGCCTAAATATTTGACGTACTGTTAGAGCTGCTCTTATCTTTCTGTACCACTTTAAGTCTACTCTGCTGCTGCTGTGCAGTTGTTACCTAGGCTGTTCTACGTTCCACGCTGGGCTGCAGAACCATGACTGAAGGGAACACAGTTAAAGGACATCGGGGAAATAACAGAAATCCAACTGACGGCCAGCTTTTTACTGCTCATCAGCTCTTTGAGCTTTTTATAGTATCTGTGTGCATACATGAGAGGAAACGGCATTCCAGCAGCATCTCAAATCCTCCCTAACTCAGTCTATTTTGCACCCTAATCCTCTTTGCTAGGTAGAAAAGAGCATATATGGCAACAGGACAGGACATTCATTTTTGCCATGTCCACAGATGGTTACGTCAGCTAAATTATGGTAAAATGATAATGTTTATCCCACAGTTACATGACAAACATGAAGATATGCAGAAAACAGTCAAAACTATCAGGATGTGTCCAGTATACACTATGCACAACGAAAAGTTCCCTCCATCCAATATTTGTTGTACCCCTCAGAGTTAGTTACCTGCATTTATAATGACATCTACTTGACTAATTTCCTGTTAGGAACACAAAAATGCAGGAGGACATTAGTGGTTGAGCACCAGGGGGGAGGCCATGATGCCAAATTAAAGGGCTGGAGTGGAGTGTGTACTTATACTCACTCATGATGTGCTCTGTCAGGCCTGCTGCTTATAATGGCATGAGAAGGGCCACTTAACTCGTAATCACTTCTCTCTCCCCCTTTGGCTCTGTCCTCCTCTCTACATCCCACCCCCACCCCCACCCCACAACCCCCACATGCCTGATTTTCTGACTGTCGGCTCTGATCTCTAATCAAAAATGAACTGTAGACCAAGAGCAGGGACAGTGGTCCACACCCCCTTTCCCCCTTGGCTGGGATCCTGTAATCACAGGGCTCTTGGCGTGTAAGAGGCCAACAAGCCTTTGAATGAGAAATGACTGTACCTCTAATGCATCAGCCATTTCAACTTTGAAGAGCCATTTTCTGGCAGAGGGAATATCACAGGTAGGAAATCAGGTCACCACCACCACCATCATCTCTGCGATCATTATGTCCAATCTCATCCAGTGGCATGACTGAAAGTGGGAACCTTTTATACAATTATTTTCATTTGCTGTACATGGCCTGAAAAGCTAAACTTGCCACAAAATGCCACAGTGATAATCTATGGCCTGTGGCACACTATGATTTACCCTTCCCTCACAAATACTCAAACAAAAAAAAACACACACACACACACACACACACACACACACACACACACAAAGACGATCTAGGTGGTGCAGTATACGCTGCATGGAGACACAGGTCAGCCATTCTGGCACAGGCCTTCCTGTCAAGTGCTGCTACTTGTGCCGAGCTCTGCTAATGGACTGCTAATAGAAGTGAATGTTGCACTGTGAAGCTCCCCTGTAGTTCAGAGTGTCACACTGGGTGATTAATGACACACTCTCCTCTCCTCCCCTGTCCGTCCCTGTCCTCCTCGCTCCACACCTTGCTTTCAACCTTCTCTCTTTCTCTCTCTCTCTCTCTCTCTCACCACTTCTACCTTCAGCTCCCTCTCCTCTCCACTAATCTTTCTGTCCCATTTGCCTCTTTTGTGTCCTTGCAATCACCCTCTTCTCACTCCTACTACCGCACCTCTTTTTTTCCGTCTTTTTCGTCTGCCTCTCAGGAAGGAAGGGAGATGATAGCCCACAGGAATCAGTAATCACTATTATAATCTCCAGTAAAAGTTAAGTCAAGTTTGCTCGAGCTCTAGTTTCAAATGGCTTCACAATGCCAGCAATGTAAGAGCAACAAATAAAGATGACAGGGGAAAAAACCACATTTGGAAAAGGAAGCGGAAAACTTTTGGTAGGTTACTCAAAGAGGCATCCTTCCACCACAGAATAAACACTAGGGTGAACCACTCATATCTGGTGGCAAAAAAATATATAGGAGTCATTTAGGAGCTACAATAAAGGCCATAGCTACCATTGACAATGACGTCATGTTCTCAGCATCGATGGGAATCTTTTAAAACTTTAAGAGTTCACATTTCATTTTTACACATAAATTGAATGTGCCGAGTTTTGAGAGCTGACTGGATTCACTCTTTTAGATTAGATGGATTTTAGGCAAAACAAATTCAATTTGACTTGAATATAATTGAAGGATTTCTTTTTTTTTATCACAATTACATCCTACAGTGCGTAGAAGGCTCTGAAAATGCATTAAAACCATAATTTAAGAGGATAAAAGTTCCAGGAAATACAACATAAACATACACTACATATCATAAAATTTCACCTGCAGGCAAGGTTACACTGTGGGAATTGAGTACATCTAAAACCCTGAGCTACAATGACAGTAGCAGTATGTGCTTCCACCAGTGCAGCAGAAGATATATCCTCATCCACCAGATGACTGCAGAACTGTTCCCAGCCTTAAAATAGCACCGTGAATATTTTCTGCCTTCACAACATTAGTATATGACATCAAGTCGAGCAGGGAAGCACACTCAGCAGCCACTTTTCACAGTAATTATCACACCCTAGTCCCTACCATGCTCCGTCTTTTTGCTCAGCTAGTAACCAGCATGCACCTCTGACCCTGCTCGACACTATCAGACCATACTGTACATACTGTTTACTTTGCCCTCTTCCTTCACCTGAGTGTAGGAGGTGTGTTACTGAATCTTAATGCTCTTCAGTTATATGGAAATGCCTGCATGTACATTATAGTAAGTGTATCATATTGGAGGCTTGTGCATGCAGGCAAAGGTCTATCTACAGTAGGAGGTAATTTATAAGTGCAGCTCCTTATGCACAATGTGCTCATTGTGCATACAGGTCCTGTTTATAGAATGACCGCAGCGGTTGTAATGTAAGCGGCCTCCAAGGAGCCAGTTGTCAGGCCACAGGGAAGCCCGTTAGAATTATAATGATAGAAATAACATTCGCTTTTACCTGCATTCTTAAAGGCAGTGCTGGCATCAATCTCAAAAGAGGGGTTGTGTGCAGAAAATATAGCAGCAAAGTCTTACCGTGCACTGAGTCACGATATTTTAGAAACCATATATATTAAAGATCCTTTAACTTTTCCCTCCATAAACAATCCTCAGAGGACACATCATCAAAGAGAGACATAAGAGCAGCATTGTGGAAAAAGTGAACTAATCCGAGGAAGGCCGACATGCTGAAAGTATCCACAGATTTATAGTGTCAGAATATCAATGTTAAGATATACATTTGATATAAATATGATTTTCTTTGAGTGTTTCTTCTCATGCCTTGGAGTTTTTCTTAAGTATTAGAAATGCTTCTTAAAATACATCTTTTTTCCCAACTCCTTTTTCCTTGTAGACAATTTATGATGTGAAATTGGTGGTATTTTTTCTTAATACTATCCATTTTTGTAAGTTTAAGTGTCTCATATATTCCCATAACAACTTGACATCCTCCATCAACTTTTTTAAAACAACACACACATGCAGACACGGACACTGCACATACTGTACAACTCTGCCGCTGTGCTGGAAATACCAGAAGTACATCTGTTCTTGCACCAAGGGTTTCCAATCACGCTGCTGTCACAGAGCTCTCAGCTACCTTTCTGGCAGCTCCCAGCTTATATCTGTCTCAACCTGTCTCCTTCGTCGAGAGTTCAGCAGGTTAATGAGCACTCTTATTACCCAGGGCTCGCTTTTTGTCTAGATGGGATAAGAGCAAGTCAGTGTCCCCTCAAATGGCAAAGTCAAAGAGTAAAAATAAATGTAGAAAAACTATAATGATACTGAAAATATGTACAAAACAAAATATGCAGGAAAGAGGTACAGTAGTGTTGCATTTTCAACACGGAGCGCCTGCGTAAGTGAGCCACTTTAATCACCAGTAGTTTTACATTGAAGAAGTGACTCTCCAGCGATTTGGAAATGAGTAGAGCTCATCAGTGCCCCAAAAATAGCGGGACCCATTAATTAGTCTCAAACAATGTTCTCCTGGTGTATTGACTTCTTAATGGACAGAGAAGGACCTTGTTCGTATTCCCATCAAGTCAATGACACAGGGCTCTCTGGGACTCTGCAATGGGTATTATGTCATCTCACCCTGCCCTTTAGAAACCGGACCTGGGCTGTTTTTTCATTCTTCCTCTCATCTCTTTTGCTCATTAACTATGTAGGAGTAAGATGAAGGTCTAGAGCAGCTAGATGAGGTTGCTCATAGACCCTCAACCATGTCTAGTATATGTGCTCGGACCTCCAATTGAAGCCTTAACTTCCAAAGAAACATGTGTCCCTTTTCTTGTAGGAGATTGAGTCTGTCCTCTGCTGGCAAAGCCCTCCTCCAATCTAATCATGTTATTCAGCCGTGTACTTCATTCGAGAAGGAGCAGACCACCTACCTCAATTCCAGAGGCGTACACACTCGGCATCTGACACACTACACATGCACAATCACATATTGAACATTCACCCTCACGCAGACGGTTTTTCCTCATAGCTTCCTTTGTTTGACAGACAAACCGACTCAGGAGGGAGGAGATTAAGTAAATGGCTTCAGGTGTGTGTGTGTGTGTGTGTGTGTGTGTGTGTGTGTGTGTGTGGGGGGGGGGGGGGGGCATTATCTCAACGCTCTCCATAACTGACAACTACCACAGTTTAAAAGAAAATATATTTCAATGTACGACTCTACTCAAAATGACTCACTTGTCACTTAAATACAGCCAGAAATAATAATAAGTAATTGTGGGAAAATGTTCTATTGAAAATGAAAAATTTCCTCTTGAACTACACTTATCAGTTTTTTAAAATAAATACAGATTCGTCACTCCTCATAAATACCTGTCTTCTGAGCAAAGGTCCACACTATTTAATAGCTTTAACAGCTTTACTGGACTTTACTACCATCCATCATTGGCAGGTGTGCCTGTTTCCAAAGAATAGATATGTCATTTTTTTTTAAAATTACACTTTTCATATGTGTGTGTGTCAAATCAAGACCGGCTCAAGAATGGATCATTGTTTGAATTATTGTTTAAAACTGGAAACTGAACAGTAGTGAACATTCAGCTACAAGGTTTTCTCTGAGTGAGCAAAGTCAAGATGGAATTAAATTAACAGCAGTATGAACTGGACAAGAATTCATAAAAATTCAAGCGAATAATAATCTTAATGTTATATTTCACCCCTTATATTTTTGCCATTAATCAAAATAGGCTAATTAAATGTTATATATATATATATATATAAATTTAGTAAATCTACTATGCCAGACAATCCCTATGAATCAGTTGAAGATTTAAAAGCAGACTAAGTATGGGCTGCATTTGAGTACTTTTGATGGTATCTCAGAGACTGTTTTGGAGCACAACAGATGGGATACTTTCAGCAAATACCAATTGTGGTTTAGATAACTGAAATACGCACTTTCCAATCTTTCAAATGACACTTTTTTATATGTATTCAATTATTCCCATGTACAGCCTGAATCCCAAAAGGTGAGTAACTTTAATAATCTCTACCAATTAACAAAAGCTATTTTAGAAAAGCGTTTATTCAGCCATTTATGCTTCATCTTTCCATAATATAACCCACATACTACTCAATAGTGAAGGCCTTCTTGCTTTGACACTGGCTACAGACTGGATTTATCCTTCGTCTTTTTTAAATAGCTCAATGAACTGTTCTCTCGTGGTTTATCCAGTCCACTACACTCCTGCTGTAGCATACAAGAGTGCACAGAACTTTTGACGAAAGTAAAAACCAAGTTCAAAGGTCAGTTAATACACTTTTTTAAATTTTACCTTGAGCCACTCCGATATCCACCAGGAGAAAAAGAAAAAGCCAGGATACGGTCAGCATCTCTGGAGAAGATCTCGGCACTCTTCCTCTGTCTCGGTCAGTTTGTGCACCGTGCCCCATGATGAGGAGTCAAACTCCGCTCTGAGGCAAGTCCGAGTCACTGAGAAATTGCGCTCGAGCACACAATTGTCGCTCGTTGTGCGCCCGCTGCAGTCCAAATATCACCCCTCAAAACCCCGCGCGCAAAAAATGGCTTTGGAGTAAATATATCCAGCACTGTGTTTTTACACACATAAGAACGGTGTGACAGTTTAAGGAATAAAGAGGCGGGTTGCGCCCTCCGTCAGAGAGGATGTTGCATTAAAATCTGTCTCCGTTTGCTTTTCCCTTGAAAGGTTCACTTGGCTTCTCTTGAGATGTGGATCGATGTCTTGATGGCAAATTCATGCTCCGCTTAGTCCCACACCTAAATCAAAGTCCTCCGGTGAGTCCCCTGTCTGTCGCACCTTCCACGCGTGCAAGCGAGTCTGTGCGTGCGCCGTGCCTCGCGCTCCACTGACAGGACTGAACCGGGGTAAGGAGCAGTCTCTGCGGGCTACCTTGCTCCTTCAGCCAATCCAAGTACTCCGGCGAGTGGCGGCGCTGTATCAAAACCTGGCCCGGACAGCAGCGAGGAATGGATGCTGTTTATCAATTGCATGATTGATGGAAACCTTGGGATCAACGTACAGGAAAATCATTGAAGTCAATGGTGCCTGTAGCTCTAAAGTAGCCTGCAGAAAGAAAACATTTTTTTGCAAAATGGAAAATAGTCAAACTCAGTTTTCTGAGCTGTGTCTCAGTCTAAACAATTTTTTTTTTTTTTTTTTAGAAATGCAATGTATATTCCATGGCTATTACTGCAAACAGGTGCTTCCATTTTCTGGTAGCTCTGTGTTTTGAAAACATAAATCGTCATTAATTTAACACAGGCACTGCAACAGGAGGGTATAATTTATCTGACTGGGCCATGCACTCGGCCTTGTTTCTGCCACTCTAATTGTTATTTAGAATTAATAGCATGTCACAAAACCTGATCAATAATGATCTCATGCTAACCGACACACCCTCAAACACACACACACACACACACACACACACACACACACGACTTTTTGCTTTGCAGGAGAAAATTTGTTTCAGTGATTCTGATAAAAGGCTGATGAGTAATTACATATGCATGACAGATGTCTCTGCAATGCCCCTGACACTTTGTGATTAATGTGAAATATGAGCTTGACACTATCTCTGCACCAAAATGAAACGTGATAACTTTTAAAAATGTGAATCTAATTTAAGAAGCATGGTATTCTGCTCCCCTCCATCACCATTTTATAACGTACAATGATGTCAATGGGCAACTGTCATCTTGCTGGCATTCCAATTTCAGGCAGGAGATGCAGGAAATTGCTTTTTTCTGGACTCAAACTCTTTTAGGATGAGAAAGATAAGCTGTAGTTTGTAGTCTCTAAATATACACACGGTATGCTGTATGTTTCTAATGAGATAGGAGCCAATTTTGCCAATTTTGCCATGTGATGGAAGCATAGAATTAACAAAGGGCTTGCAAACAATCCTCAGGGAAGTTTGCTCCATGCTGACTCCACAATGATGTATTCATGGTGCTATCAACACGTTGCACATCATCCCAAAAGTGCTCTATTTGGTTAAGATATACAATAATGGGAGGAAACTGTCACATTCCTTGATGCAACACGTGCATGTGAAATGATGCTGTGACCGTGAAGGCTGCATCCCGACCCTGGTACCACCAATATGCAACATCACAAACCAGGATTTCATGAGATTGCGGTTTATTTTTCTGCCCCTCGGCCATCCCATGTGATGTCTCACTGTCTCACATCGCTTCATTTTCTTGTTCTTTGCTGACTGGATTGGAAAGTGCCGTAGCCCTCTACTGCTGCAGCTCATCCAATTCAAGGTTAAATGATGTGTGTTTTCTCAAATGTCCTTCTGCACTCTTCTGCTGAGCCGAGGTGTCATTTATTTGTGGCCTGTTAACTCGAACAAGTGTTGTCATTCTCCTCTGACTTCTCTCGTGAGCCACTGAGGTGGAGGTTCTGAAAGGAGTGAATAACATCCTGAGCTGTCAGTCTGCTTAAACCATCATATCCCTTTTTTCTTTATTGTGTATCATTTTTTTTTTTGTTAGCATCATTTGTGAACTGTCCAATAAAGCAGAAGAACATTTAAAGGACATTTACTTTATCGCAAACATATTTCAGGCTAGTAATGGGTATTTGTATGTACCGTTTATCACTAAATCACTTATATTTAATCATTTCTTGTTTGTGTCTGAAGCTGTAAATTATATTTGAGCATCGTGATTTTTGGCAAATACTACTGCTAGTCTGAAGGAGTGATATGCATTGTTTTTCTGCACAGACTTAATAATAGTAAGAGGGGAGATGTCTCCTGGTTTTACAGAGAAGAGGAGAACATTCATGTAACCTTAACCCTTGTGTCGTCCTCCCGGGTCAAATTGACCCAGGTCTGTTTTGACTGTTCCTTCCTTCCTTCCTCCCTCCTTTCCTTCCTTCTGCCTCCCTTCCTTCCTTCCTTCCTTCCTTCCTTCCTTCCTTCCTTCCTTCCTTCCTTCCTTCCTTCCTTCCTTCCTTCCTTCCTTCCTTCCTTCCTTCCTTCCTTCCTTCCTTCCTTCCATCTGTCTTCTCTTCCTTCCTTCATCCCTTCCTTCCTTCCGTCCATCTTTCCTTCCTTCCATCCATCTTTCTTTCCTTCCTTCCATCTTTCCTTCCTTCCTTCCTTCCTTCCTTCCTTCCTTCCATCTTTCTTTCCTTCCTTCCATCTCTCCTTCCTTCCTTCCTTCCTTCCTTCCTTCCTTCCATCTGTCTTCTCTTCCTTCCTTCATCCCTTCCTTCCTTCAATCCATCTTTCCTTCCATCTTTACATCTTTCCTTCCATCTTTCCTTCCTTCCTTCCTTCCTTCCTTCCATCTTTCCATCTTTCCATCTTTCCTTCCATCCTTCCATCTTTCCTTCCATCCTTCCGTCTTTCCTTCCTTCCTTCCATCCTTCCATCTTTCCATCTTTCCATCTTTCCTTCCATCCTTCCTCCCTTCCTTCCATCCTTCCATCCTTCCATCTTTCCTTCTTTCCTTGACTCGAGGACAACAGGAGGGTTAAACACACACTGCTGACCTTTGTAAAATTTTTGAGAAAGGATATAGTGTGTGTGCTCCAGGAATAAAAAGCTTGAACATCACAGAAATACTGAGGTGTAAATGCCCCCCAGGTTGTTAACATGCCCCCTTTCAGCGAATAACTCCCCTCACATGCACACCTCTGGGAGGAAAGGAGCTTTGTGCACAGGACTGCTGCTAGATGGATGTTTTAGTCTCACAGGAAACTTGACACTGTAGTGCATGACAACCCCAGGAGGGCAGCCATGTCTGAGATGCTGGAAGTGGAGTGTCTGGAGCGAAAAACCACAGCAAGCTAAAAGTCACTTAAATGTCTTGTGCATTTTATTGTAGCTTTCAGTTTAAGAGCAAGTGAACCCCTGAACTTTAACTGTATGCTTTATGTCTCTGCTTTATTTATGTGTGACTCACTGTCTGAGTCACTTAGCTGTTTGCTTAGATTGGAAGAAACCTCAGATAGATAGATACAGAGAGTATGTGTTTCATCTTCATTACTTCCAAAAAGGGAACTGTGGAAAAACCCAAAGTTCGCTGAAATTATATAATGTATATTGGATGTCACATTTGTGCAAGACATATTTCTGGTAGGAGTGTGCTTATATTGTCAGTGACCGTAGGATGGGAAGTAATATGTTGTGGAAGCCATCAGCTGTTAGCTCTGTCCTTCTCAGGAACCAGGTAGATAGCACATACCCTCACATGATTCAAACATTTACTAACCTTCCCTGACATTCATCAGATTATTTTATGTGGGAGATATTGGTGTGGGTGCTTGTTTTGGGTGAATTTCTACTGATTTTAGTTTGTTCTACTATGCAGATGGTTCCGAGCATCACAATGTCGGTCAGTCTGCCACTTTCATTCAAACTAAAATATCTCAGGAACATCCAGATTTGTTGCCAAGTAATTTGGTGCATATATCCATGGTGCCCAGAACATGAAACTCAGTCTCTCTGGTGATCTCTTGACTTTTCATGTAATGCTAGAAGCAAGTCAAAGTTATGACTTATCCAATGAAATATCTAAACATCTATATTTGACGGATTGGTACCAGATTTTGTATGGATATAGCTCACAGGTGATGGATCCTGATGAGTTTGGTTACCTCGGGAATTTTACCCTATAGTGCCACCATGAGATTGATTCATGTCCTTCTCATGGATGAGCACCGCAGCGTTTCATATGACGTATGACATCATGTGCCACCTCCAGCATCCAATAGTTAACAGCTCACTGCAGCACATCAACAGAAAGACCACACACACATTGTTCTACACACATGAGACACAGCGACAGCAAGAGGTGAGAAGAGGAGGTCAAGCTGCCATGGGAGGGGATGTACTGTACAAGCGGGGAGCGAGTGGAGTTTATTTATATTTTTGTATATCTATTTATTTATGTATTGCCCTGTATACACGGGCACAAATGAAATAGTTATAACTACTTTGAAAAGAAAGCAACAAACTAGTAAATAACGTCTGAAGTTGGGCCAACATTGTATTGAAGTAGGAAACTGTTTTTTCAGGGGCAGCGAGGATGGAAATAGGACAGCGGTGTGAAGTGTCATGGGGGCAGCACGTTGACAAGCGCTGGCACAGTTGTACACAGAGAATAAGGACGGCTGTTTTGATGCATGCTGTTCGGCGCCAGCTTATTTTGGCCCTTTACTCTCGCTACCACATATATATACTGTTGAGAGATATGTTTCTCAGCACTGCACATATCAGACATCCCATATTCTCTCCTGTCGGGCTGTTGATCAATGGAACAGAGTGACAGAGAGTCAGACTGATTGATAGGCACACAAACAAACAGAAAGATAGGCAGGCAGACTGATGATAATGCACAGACAATGTAATGCAGTTCCTGTGTGGGACCCACTCTCCAACCTCAACCCCATCCCCCCTCCCTCTTCCCATCACCTCACACAACACACACAAAACGGCCTCGCCTTCTTTCTAATTTTAAAGATAAACATCACTGAGTGAAAAAATGGAATTGGAAATTAATCACAGCTATAAATTAAGTCACCTTTAGCGATATTCTTCTTCCTCATCCACAAAGTTACAGGTAGATAGTCTAAGTTACTCCGTGTGCGGGGCTGCAGGATAGACAGGAATCTGAATGATGACAAATGGCATAATATGATTTGCACACAAAGCAGTGGTCTGTAAGCCACAGAGAGACAGTGAATGGTGGCGGCGATAGTATGTGCCACACAATAAAGCTGCTTTCCATCGCTTTGGGCACACTTTACTGCTGCTCTTGATATCGGTATTAAAAGTGATTTGCAGCTCCGTATGTGGCAAGGAATCAAAACTTAATTTAGGCAGATAAAGATGCCATTTGGGAGAGAGATAAAGTGCTGCATCATGGGAGATGTGTTCCCCAGCCTGCTCTCAGCTCCTCACCCTTACAGCGCCCTCAGATTTACTAGCTCTTTTTTCCTGCTCCATAAAACAGCAAATCTGCTCGCCAGGCGACACTGGCAAATGTTAATGGATTCATTTGTCAAGAACCTTCCACTTATTTACAGTCCTCTTCCATTACCATCGCTTCTCCTGTAAGGGGAAAAAACAGTGGCCAAAGTCAAAATATCGATTTTGCCTGTCCGTCACGGCTGTGAGTCATCCTGTAAAACACACAGCAGCCAAAGACACCGCTGCCACCAGGTGTGTGTTTCAACATCACAGTTACACAATCAGTGCACAGCCCTTCTTATCTCTGCCATTGCTGCAATTATGTAATGTAATACTCACTCAACTAAGAAATCAATCATTTTTTGTAATTGTTTAAAATAGAGCATATGTTGGCTTTAAGCATCAGTGATGCAATGAGAGCAAATAATTGGTTGCTGAAATGTTGTGTCCTGCAGACACAAAACTTCATTTCTTGGTTTCAAATCATCTAACTGGAATAATTTTTTGGCCTTATAAAATTAATGAACTTTACACAACTAGCTGCACATGTCAACATGAGGAATCTTTCATTTATTCATTATTTTTTTGTTGTTGCAGATAGCGTTCAGAGTGAGGCATGGAGGGCACATCTCTTACTGATGGAGTGGATCAGGGCAAAACTCTGAATTAAATACAATACACCTGAATAGTACAGGTTTAAAACAGTTTAACTTGAAATGAAAGGTTTGTGGAGCTTCCAGCCTGGAGAGGAGTCATTAACACTGTTTGTGCTTACCAGATATATTGTATTAAGAGTGCTGGTATTGTTTATATTTGGCATGCTGCTGCATCTTAGACCACCAGGGTTGTTCCAGAGTCACTGCTGACGCAAGCCAGACCTTGACCCTCTGCACCAGCCACTGATAGGTCAGATTTCTCATTTGAAACACTCAGCCTAGGGGAAGTTGAGAGCCCTGCTGTGCCACAGACCAGATACCCCCCCCCCCCCCCCCTTCCTTCTTCAACACATCTTATATCTTCTGCACTGCCCAGGTTGGGCCTCTGGATCAAAGCGTCAAGTTCCACTCTGTTTAGTATCAGTCCAAGCCTTCCTAGTTCAAATCTGAGCCAAACAGGTACAACAATCTGAGCAGAAATTCAACCAAAACATTCATAGCTGCTGAAGTAGCAGCCTAGCTGTAGTTGTACTTCATTAATCCCTCCCGGGGAAATTTCTTTATCACAGAAACATCAAAAGCAAAGCAAGAAAACATAAAACATAAGCAGGTCACACACAAACCAAGAGCTCACACATACAGTATGAACAGCTAATTGACTGATTCTAGGAAGCATCCTGCACGCCATGCAAAAATAGGATTTGTGCAAAATACACCCTTAGAGAAATAACAATAAATCAATTGTTTGTCATCTAACAGTTTTCTCACTTTTCCCATGGAGCTGAATGTTAACATACAGACTGATGCACTCATGTTTGTTCCTCTGTGCTTAGTTTTTTCTGATCCAATTGTTATTTTTACCAGCAACTGGAGCTCATTGAGCCTCTTTAGAATACATTCACTCGAAGAAAACACAACTTAAAATAGCAGATTGGACTGGTGGCATTTCAACAGGAAAGGCAGTTAAAGGATGTCTGTGATTCATGGTTTAATAAACACTGTGTATATCCTTGAAGAAAAGTATTTACTCTCTTTCCCCTGCATGCTGTGACTCAAATCCTCAGAGCTTTCTGCATGGCCTTTCCTAACTATATAAAAGCCCTCTGATTATCACTTGCTCACCCCCCACGCAAAGGCCAGACTCACATGGCATATATACTGTACAGCACTGCAGCTTCTCACAGTCTCTCATCCTTACATCTGTTTCAACCCCCCCCCTTCATTTCCTCTTTCCTACTCGTCCTTTTTCCCTTTTTCCCTTTTTTCCACAATCCCCACCTCCCATCCGGGGAAATGGCTTGGCCTTTCTGAAGTAAACAGGCATTAATCACTCCTTGAGAGGGAATTGTCTGAGGGACAGCCCGAGGCATTTGAAGGGGGCCACACAGAGGCACAGGGGACCGGGAGATAGATGCTGTAGGGGTGCGGGGTGTTACGGCCCCCCTGTGGGATGTGTATAGCACCAGCTGATGGGGTCAGTGTGTCCACCTTGGGTAAGTGTGTCAAGGACATGCGAGGAGGCGGACTTTGGCTCTGGGTAAAAATCTGCTGCTGTAAACTGGAGCAGGGAGAAAATTCTTTCCTTAAATTCTCTTTTCTTTTTTACAAGAATACAAGGAGTTCACACGTGTGGGTAAACATAAATTAATGAGTGATCTGTGATGAATATGAAAGAGAGCGAGGGGGAAAAAACATCACAGATTTTTTCTAGATCTACTGTGTACTTTCACACACAACATTAAGATTATTATGTATTCTTTGACATTTCAAATCTTTGGTATTTGCCACAAAATCTCCTTCTTCTTCTTCTAAGTAGAAAAAGCTTCAAACTAAAGTAAACCCCATCAAGATAAATGAGAATGGGTATGTATGATTTCTGTGTGTTCATCATTAGTTCTGAAACAGATTAATAACAACAATCTAACACAGTTTATGAACCATGAATGGCAAGTGCAATTGCCATTTGAATCATAATTACTTATATTAAAAGTGTATTTTTATTTGTTATTTGTGCATAATGTAAAATATGATTTTTCATTACAAAATTGGAGGATATTGTTGACTGTTAATTCAGATATAATGCATATTTTTAACAGAATGTAAAATGAGCCTAATAAACAATTACAAATGATATTTGTTTAATGGTTATTCCATATTCATCCAAAATGTACCACTATATTAACAAAAGAATTGCATTTTAAACACATGTCACTCTTCCTGTAATGAAAACTAATATATGGGTTAGGGTTAACCAAGTCAAGCATATTCTAACACTCGGCTACCACTGGCATTAGCAATCTAAGCTAATTATACTCATGACATGTTTTATGATACATTATGGCGTAAAGATGCCGCTCACTGACCACAGACCGTTGCTATTAATTATGATCATCTGCTGTTTAATTAGAATCAACAGTGTTTGCCGACCACAATGTCCTTTATGTAATCCAGTATTATCCGGTCCAATCAAAGCTCTGGGAGGATTTATAAAGAGCTAGAAGAAGAAGAATCGACTTTCATCAACAGAAATTCAGTCTTAACCCTCCTGTTGTCCTCGAGTCAAGGAAGGAAGGGAGGGAGGGAGGGAGGGAGGAAGGAAGGAAGGGAAGGAGGGAGCAAGGAAGGAAGGAAGGAAGGAAGGAAAGGAGGGAGGAAGGAATGGGGGAAAGGGAAGAAGGAAGGGAGGAAGAAAAGGAAGGAAGGAAGGATGGAGGAAAGGAGGAAAGGAGGAAGGTAGGGGAGAGGAAAGAAAGAGAGAAGGAGGCAGGGAGGAAGGGAGGAAGTAAAGGAAGGAAGGAAGGAAGGATGGAGGAAAGAAGGAAGGGAGGAAGGTAGGAGAGAGGAAAGAAAGAGAGAAGGAGGCAGGGAGGAAGGGAGGAAGTAAAGGAAGGAAGGATGGAGGAAAGAAGGAAGGGAGGAAGGTAGGGGAGAGGAAAGAAAGAGAGAAGGAGGCAGGGAGGAAGGGAGGAAGGGAGGAAGTAAAGGAAGGAAGGAAGGATGGAGGAAAGGAGGAAGGGAGGAAGGTAGGGGAGAGGAAAGAAAGAGAGAAGGAGGCAGGGAGGAAGGGAGGAAGTAAAGGAAGGAAGGAAGGAAAGAACGAAGGGAGGAAAGAGAGAAGAAGGAAAGAAAGATAGAAGGAGGCAGGGAGGAAGTAAAGGAAGGAAGGGAGGAAAGAACGAAAGGAGGAAACAGAGAAGAAGGAAAGAAAGATAGGAGGGAGGGAGGAAGGACAGACGGAAGGAAGGAAGGAAAGAAGGAAGGAACAGTCAAAACAGATGGGGTCAATTTGACCCGGGAGGACGACACAAAGGTTAATCGACAGATAATCCAAAAGGAAAAAAATGCATCACATTACTGATCTTTTAGTGACCTTTCAGAAGCACCACAGCAATGATTTCTACAATCCAGAGATGTTGTCAAACTTTATTCTGAGGAATACTTGAATGAATTAAAATAGGCGCTGCTTCATGACCCTCGACAGAAGTATGAGAGGAAGTTTGCTGAGTCTATGTATCGGTAAGAGCTGCTCACAGAGTGATCTAACCTCATCCTGACTGTATAAACTAATACATAGAAGCTGGACATCATCATTATTATTGTTATTGTTATAATTAGTATTATTATCATCAACCCCTCCCCCCCGCTGCTAGTTATGATTTACAGTGTAAATAAACAGGACTGAATCACTGACGGAGGAAACCTGGACTCGACTGATCCTCTTGAAGCTCTGACGCTGTGTGGGAGTATCAATGAAACACCAAGGAAGGACGTAGCCCATCTGATGACCCCAGTGAAGTGTTTACACCTACCCCCCCCCCCCCCCCCCCCCCCCCACTCAATTGTCAGTTGTTATTACTATTATTACGGAGTTGTAAAACCAAGAGCTTTTTCCAAAACAAGCATTTTTCTATAGGTGAGTTTTTTAGGCCTCCAAACTCCATCAAAGTGGAGTTTGGAATAGATTTTTAATGTTAAAGGGGACATATCATGCTTTTTATGATTTTTTCTGTTATTTGTTCCACTGTTATAAGCAGACGTCTGTGTTAAACATGTTCAAAGTCTCAAAAAATGCTTCCTGCAAGTCAAAAAGCAAGGCCTCCAGTCTTTGAACATTTCATTTGTTGAGTTTTTTTCAACTGTTAATCTTGCAAAGATATATCAGTAAAGCCCCAGAATATACAATTACCCTTTAAATATTCCAGTGACACATTTGACCCACCATAAGTATCTACAAGTATGACATACATAAATACAGTGATGCAGTCTTGGTAGTTGTTTTTCCCCCCCTGCCATGCCATGAATCAGCTCTCTTGATGAGGGTCACATTCACTTGCAGTTCTCCCTTTTAAATATTGTCTGCATTATGTAATTGTTTGTGGTTTGCCAAGTTCTGTAAAAATTTCACGATACTATCCCAGGGCTTAAAGCCATTATAGCTTCTGTTGGTCTCCAGCTCGTTACACACGTAGCACTCAGGGAGACATATGTTCCTCATTTTAAGTGATGCTTTAAAAGGTATTGATGGTTTAAAAGCAAAGCCACTAAGTGATCAATGAGGAGACTTCTTTGTCTGCTTCATCATGATGGTACAGCAGGATGGTGGACGATGATCAACCATAAAGTGAAGATTCTTACAGTCAGAGACGTGCATCCAAATGTCCTCGATACAACGGTTGTATACGTTTCAAACGCATCATCCTCAATGCTATACTTCACTGGTGTGTGTTGCTATGGTAAAGTAAGGTAAGATCATTTATTACAAGATACTTCAAGCATAACAAACAAGAGCAATAACATAATGAGAGTGAAAAAACAAATATAGTACACCTCCATACATGTCAATCAATATGAACACAATCCTGCTCCTTTGACTCTACAGCTATAAAACATAACTGAGCATTTAACACAAACACTCTGTTCTGGTATATATACAGTAGAGTAATAATAAATTATAATAATGTATCATTAGCCTTAATATTTTGACATTGAAATGAAAATGTGAAATGTGAAAGAAAGCAGCATTAAAGGTCCTTTGCCGAGGCTGAAGTGACAGTTGCACAACAACTGTTTTGGCAAAGCGGGAGCGACACTCTGATTACAATCAGCCAGATGGCTGCCGAACAGTGTTTGGATGTAATTGGGAAGGAGGGGAAAGGCAGATTTCATACTTAAAATTTATCTTTCATGTCTTTAATAACCTAAAGCTCAATAAAGCTGTTAAACAACTTGAACATTTTATGTTTCAGGTTTTTCAAACACCCCTCAACATGTTTATGCAGAGCAAAACCCACTGTTTGAAACCTTGCAGTGCATATTTCAATATAATTGTACATTATTCAGTATCTAATAATAATCATTTTAAAATGAGTTTTCACAAAGAGGAGGGTTTTTTCTTAAATAATAATTAATGTATCTTCATATGCAACAGTCATCTAATAATTAGACTCACAGCAGGCTGAATCACTCTCAGTTTAGCAGGATCATGCAAAAATCCAAATTCCTTGTAGATGAGAGAAGAAAGCATGGCATAATGTTCTGAGGTATAAGTGCTCTCCACTTTCACTAACGTTCTTTCATCTCACTTGTCTTAAAGTCAGGCCTGTTGTTCTTTGTTAGGGTGTGAGTTTCAGCTATGTTTTGAACTGACAAGACACAGCCAGGGTTGTTTGTACATCCAGCGTTTGAATTACGGAGGAGTAAAGGCCTGTGTGGTGATGTATGAGCAGGATGTCAGATCTGTCTGTTAACAATGATTTATGAACGCTTGAGGGGGGGGAGCAATGCCAGATTGTGGTAATGGAGTCAGAGTGAGAGAGCTACTGTAAACACAGTGTATGACACCTAATGAAGGCTTACACAGGAATCCATTACACCCTTTGCATTCCACTCTTATGATATTGCATGAGAAACTCTCTTATTCCAGGGCATCAAAGGGCCAAAGTACTTAAACATCCCAGAGATGTTCTGACTACACTGACTCATGGTAGAAAAAAAAAAAAAAGTTTTCAGATCTTGGTGATCAAGAATATATTTTATACCATTTGTAAAATTAAAAAATCTGTTATCTCTATACTCTTATGATGCTCAGACCAACAGAGTCATCTTGAGTCGGGTGGAAAGCACGGATCGTGTTCTCCTGTAACCCGAAGCTCTCACTCATCAAAGAAATTCCAATAAGCAGTAGAGACATTTCCCAGAGAGCATCCTGTGGGGTTCCTGGTGGCGAGCAGCACTGATGCGGGTGGGGTCAGTGTGTCAAACTCCAATCCGGCCCCATTACTCTGCACAGGTCCCATTAATGTATCGGCCATCTGATCTGCACAGCTGCAGAGCTGGGGGGGGGGGGTACATGTAAACACAAAGAGGGAGAAGGAGGTGGACATAGGGAAGCCAGGTTTTACAGCCTTGTTGCATAAAGTGCAAGCTATTACCACTCCTTACCCCTGTAATGTAGGCATGGAGGGAAACTGTCAGCATAAGGTCAAATCAATTGAAGAACAGCAGATTTACTTTGGACTCTCTAGAGGTCATGAATGAGCAAAGAGAAGTGTGGAGAGAAAGTCTAAGCACGTGTGCATGCAGTATCATTGTGTATGTGAGCATTTGTGTGTGTGTGTGTGTGTGTGTGTGTGTGTGTGTTCGTGCGTGTGTGTGTGTGTGTGTGTGTGTGTGTGTGCAGTCAACACAAAATAGGGCAAAAAGTATGTGTCTATTCATGTGTAGTCGCATGGTAAGCATCCTTTCTGGGAATGACCTGCTTGTCTCATTAATAGGTTGTTGCCGGAGGAGAACAATATGCAAACCAAGCAGGAAAAATGGAAATCAAAATATTTTCTCCTCCCCCCCCTTCATGGCCCCACACACTCTCTGACACAACACACACACACATACACACACACATGTGCTACCAACAGAGAGACAACACCTACTGAATCATACTTCTTTGGCATATAGGCTTTTTGTGCTGTTCCATTCATGTAAAAGTAAGTGACCAAAATGTGTTTTAGTACTAAGCTTTAATGCACAGTGACGAGTAAACACGTTGCTTGGTCCCTGGGGTTAATGAACAAATGAAAAAAAACGTCATGAAAAATAAAAAGCAAATGCTCCTAAATCCTATTTGGGCTCACAACATTTTAGAACAGCATATATATAAAAATGCTTCAGACAAAATGCACCTGCACAATCCTCAATGTTGTATATTACGGATGACTGAGAAACCGATTCATACCAGCAGCAAGCAAACAGAAAGATGTTGTTTCAGCTACCGAAGAAGATCATGATATTGATCCTACTGCCCTAGGAGAAGAAACCAGACCTTTAATCGGGTGTTGATGAAAAAACAAAAGATGTCTTTAATTCCATTTTTCGTTGTTCCTCGGCAGATTGGTGCCCGGAGAGCTTTCCACCGGACCCCTGCTGAGATGGGCTATGGTGGGAGAGCTCAGGCAAGGGGAGAGGGGATCTGGTGGGGTCCCTTCTGGGCAAGGGGCGGATGATATCCCAGGACCCCTGCTCTGTTTGTGCTCCAGGTTACACTGGCTATAGCAGGGGGGGGGGGGCCTCCCTTTCCAGTCCCTGAAGGTTCACTGTACCCTATGGATGAACCTCAATTAAAAAAAGGTCGAAATCAAACACAGACAGAACACTTTCCTCATCAACCAGCCATGAAAAGGACGAACTGCAAGAAAGCAGTTGTTTTTAAATTTTGGATTTCATCTAAATCATGTGTAAATTGAATTCTGCTTAATGTAGAAAGACTGATATATAAATGGTATTTATCATTTATAGAAGGTCAAACTAACTGGTTTAATCTAGACAGTATTCTTCTGTGTTGTCATACTGTAATAATGTTGGTGGAAATAATCTCACAGCCACTTTTTAACTGCAAACAAGTGATTTATTTCCATTCAAATTCAAAAAAGTGCAAATTCTGAAAATGTGCCATTTTTTTTGGAAAACAGTATTTAAAATGCAAATATATGCTTACTTGCAAGTATTTCAAGTAAATAATTTGCATTCAGTTTGGCTCTTCAAGCTTTGTGATAGCTACTGTTACTATACTGCAGTTTTAAACCTCTCTTCCCACCCACACCTCTTTCTACTGTTGGGGTTAGCTATCTTGTAGGTACAATGCAAACAGCGTTGGTCTCAATTTCATCGACATTGTTGCTACACTTAAGTGCAGTAACCTAATCCCTTCTGAAACAGAAGGGTTTCAACCTTAGCCAGCGGGCTGGGAGGGGAGGAGAAATGAGTGGAAGTGGAGGAGGGTGTTGTCACCGCACTTTACGACATTATGGCGTACTGTAGAAGTGGCAGGGGCCTCGGGGTCATTTAGATAGGGTTCCTCTAGCCTGAGGTGTTAAATTCAAAACCACATTTATTATCACAAAAAAATGCTTTTCTTTCAGCATCTGCTCACTTAACTTTAATTATAGCTTCCTTTCAGAGGAGAAAGGCCATTAAGCTGGGTTGGGTCTTTAACTCTCTCTACTCAGTGTAGTGTAGAGCACCGTGTCCTGGCTGGATATTGCTCTGATATACTTTATGGAAAGGTGAAATTTATTCTTCTTCACTGTGCCAGTAAACACTCCACATGAGTTAGCCTGAGATCTACAGACCCAGAGGATTGAGACAAGCATTTTGAAGTAGAAATTTCAAAAGAAAAAGAAAAGTAGGCAGTGATAGGAAAGGCTTGGTCTGTAAACACAATCCATGTCTTAAAGACTATACTAGTGTATTTCGATTTGTGTGTGTTAAGATGCACACGTGTGCACTTTTGTTTGCGTGCCTATGTGTTTATCCTTCTATAGGCCTCGTGCACTTGGCCCATTTTTCCCTCATTGTGCTGCGAGTACCACACTGGGGAGGAAGACGAGGGAGATTAACTATGTTTCCTGTTGGTGAGGCTTTGATGTTAAGTCCTCGGGGAAACGCTGTTCAGTCACATTTTCCCTTCATCTGCTGTGTGTCATTCAGCATGTACAACCACCTCCAAAGTCCCCAAGTCCTTCATGCTGCTCGCTGTCTGCATTTACAGACATCAGTCGTGTTATAAGAGCAGCCCAGAAGTTTGACCTCAACTTGGTGGAAAAGCTGTTTTTCCTGTTTTGTTTTGGGTGAGAAACTACAAAGAGCTTTACTGTAATACAAACTAAACCAGGTTTGGTGAAGCAGTATTATTGCAGACATGTCTGTGCATGACGGTATATTGCAGTAATATTGACTAAAAGACTGCAAATGAGTTTATTCAATGTGTATTATATAAACTCATGAAGCAAGAGTATAGTTGTGTGGTATAGTTAAGTCTTTGATAGGTCTTTTTTCCTCCATATATTTTCATCTGGTTTGTTTTTCAAAGCTTTATTGGTCAGTCTGTTACCAAACTTCATGTGTCATCTCAGGCCATGCCGACTGGCCTCTTTTCCTGGAGGACTGGGAGGACTGGGAGGACTGGGAGGACTTTGTCTGGGCTTCAAATTACATTATTGCACTTCATTTTAGTGTGAATCATTTTTTGAAGTTGTTGTAATGGAGGTATTATTATATTATTACACTTTTTTTGGGGGAAGTCCAATCTAAATCTATCTGTGCTCCGATGTAAAATCTCACCTAGAGCATCAACATAGCCAGGGCCGGTCCTGGCTGCTAAACATAAAGCTGTGAGGATACAGTCCATCACCAAATGAATCAGATCCATATTACATCTGGATTACAATTATTACATTATGTACAATCCTCTGAAGGAGGTGAAGAATATTGGGATTTTTTTAGTATGAGGCTTGACTACTGTAGAGTTCATGTCAGAGCATGTTGAGAACATCAGTAAAGATTTATGGTGAAAGTGAGGACATCAAAGAGGCCGAAGAGTGAGAGGACATTAAACTGAGCACGGCTACAGAGGTTCAGGATTGGTTGAGGATATCTTATCTTATCTTATCTTCATGATGTAAACAAAACAGAAAGAAATACTGCAAAGTATACATTTCTACACAATACAGTGTTTTTCTCTTCTTTGGTCACTTAGGTCATTAACTCCTCTTTACGGTCTCACAATTAATTATAATTCAAGCAATATTTAGAGATAACTATAAAGCATTTGTCCTCCGTGGCAGCTTGAGCAGTGTGAGAGACGAGCTGTCAGTATGATTGACGATTGAGACAGTACATGAATTTCAAATCCTCAAGGAACATACGAGGCTGGCAACATAAACAGGTACAAAGCTCCAGTAATAGGTGTAGGCAATTAAAAGCTCTAAATGTAAATCAGCTGCATGCACCGTACCGTACTCCCACTTTTTCCGCCTTGTGGATGCTGCTGAGCTACAGTAAAGAGACCCCCCCCCCTCTTTTCTTCTCGTATGTCCAGCCTCCCTGCTCAGTCACCAGGGACCGGCTGAAGAAAAACACAAGGCTCCAAAACCCTTTTCATTCAATTACGGGTCATGTTTAAATCTTCCAACCCTAAAATAAGAGCAGGGAAATTCACGCTAGAGGCCGGCTAATGCAGACAGATACACAGACATATACACACACACACACACACACACACACACCCTGTTTGGATATCTGAGCATTGGAGTGAAGCCAAGCATGGCTGTGATCACTCCTTTTCACACATCAGCAAACGCCATTTCTTCTGCATGAATATTGGCTTCATGTTCAGCAGATATTTTCAAATATGTAATATGTTTTGTTTTCCTTTATATATTATTCCTCTGTTTTGTTTATTTATTAAATTTTACAGGCTGTTCAATATCATTTTTTAGATCTTACCCTCTGGTCAAAGTAGCTTACTGATGTCATTTTTTCGTCTTTTTGAGAAAAGACTCCAGATTGGACAGAGTTGATGAGAGGACTACAATTTACCAGATGGCACATTGTGTGTTCTTGTTTCTTGGCAGTCTGACCCTACTGAATATTGAGATGAGAGACCAGCTTGGAATATTTGAAAAAAAAGTGTGAAATTTCTTGGAGTGACTGTGTTGCCTATCTGTCACCTTCTGCATCAGACTGGATATGCATCCACTGACGGTAGATGTTGTATCATATTGTTGGTGTAGAGCTGTAATTTGATCATGTGAATGAATAATAATAGTGAAGTGATAATTAAATCATTCAGATGTTCACTTGAAAGAACATATTTAAAAAAGAAAGATGTTACTTCTCTACTTTATATTAATTTAGACTTTTAAAAAATTGCTGAGCCAAAGATCTAAATTATTCAAATCCTCTTTAACTAATAGGGCTTTGGTGCTTAAAGGATACATTCACACATTTTCAGGTCTATCTTTAAAAAATGTTTGTGCAAAAAATGTATTTAAAAGTTTATTTCAATTTAATATGAGGCATCAGCAGTGCACATTATTCAAAGTTAAAGTCTTTTTATTTTCCCTTTTTTGTTACTATTGTTCCTCTACAGTTTAGCAGGAAAACACTAAGACACTAAGGTATTATTTGAAAGTTTCAGATTATTTTTTCCCCCAAACAAAGACTGTGGAATTTGCCCCCCATCACTTCCACTGTAAGGACGATCAGAGGGTAAAAACAGGAGGAATGACCTGTGGGAATCTATTGTTTTATGAAAGACTTTGAACAATTGTGAACCTTGCAGGATTTACATACATAAGCTAACTTCCATCTCAGGACAGGTTGTATCGTTGCACTATGACCTCCGGACCCTTCTATTAACTCTTAAAACAGTGTGAGAGACATCAGGCAGCTTTTGGCGTCTTATGGGCACAGATTGGGAACAGCCATGTGTTTGGCTGAGAGTGTGAAGTTGAAGAAAACTTGGATGTGGACAAAGACAAAGACCCAAAATTAAAACACTTACTACATGATTGATTCCTAGTGTAGAGCACTGGAAACTACATGATACAAAAAGCTAATGTATTTGATGCTTATAGGCACACTGTTACTGTCCAAACCAGTAAGCAAAACATTTTAATTATGAATTCTTTATCTATTTAGTTATAATAATAATAATAATTATAATAATGCATTATATTTAAAGGCAGACTGTCCTTTAATTAAGCCAAAGTCGGTATACAGGTCATCAGGTAGCGAGGCAAAGGTACAAAGACGGCAGGCAAAAAGGGTCCAAGGCAGGGTCAAAAGCTAGCGACTGGTCAAAAACACACCTTACAAAGGCACAAAACACATGTCAACAGTACATCAAACAATATAAATCAGGTAACATTTAGTGCAAAGATAAAGAAATAAATATGAATGTGACTATAAAGTGTATCAGTACAATAAATAAACAAGAACGTGATGCATAGTTAGTGTGAGACAGAGTATGCCACTCTGAATAGGAGCGTTTTCAGGTGGGATTTAACCCTCCTGTCGTCCTCCCGGGTCAAATTGACCCTGTCTATTTTGACTGTTCCTTCTTTCCTCCCTCCCTTCCTTCCTCCCTCCCTTCCTTCCTTCCTTCCTTCCTTCCTTCCGTCTGTCGTTCCTCCCTCACTCCCTCCCTCCTTCTCTCTTTCTTTCCTCCCCCCTACCTTCCACCCTTCCTTCTTTCCTATGTGCTTCTTTCCTTCCTTCCTCCCTCCCTCCTACGTTCCTTCCTTTCTTCTTTCCCTCCTTCCCTTCCTTCCTCCCTTCCTTCTTTCCTTTCCTCCCTTCCTCCCTCCATCCTTTCCTTCCTTCCTTCTTCCCTTCCTTCCTTCCCTTCCTCCCTTCCTTCTTTCCTATCCTCCCTTCCTTCCTCCCTCCTTTGCTTCCTTCCTTCCTTCCCTTCTTCCTTTCCTTCCTTCTTCTTCCCTTCTATCCTTCCTCCTCCCTCCCTTCCTTCCTTGACTCGAGGACAACAGGAGGGTTAAAGATGGAAACAGAGTCAGAAGTGTGAATGTCTGGTGGGAGAGAGTTCCTGAGGCGGGGGGGCAGATCGGCTGAAAGCTCTTGACCCCATGATGGTAGTTAAGTTGGCAGTTATATCACCTATCTTTTGCAGTTTGTAGTATTCATCACAACAGAAAGGCAAACTGCTTGTATGTGTAAACCTACTTGGCAATAAACCTGTTACTGATTCTGACTCTGAAAACAGATTTTGGTCCGGACACAGACGTGTGCTCGGCCAAATTGTCGTGTTCAGAGCAGTGATCCAGTTTGTGTTGCCAGATAGACATTTTACAGTTTATGAGATGTTTCTCAGAGGGAAGTCAGGCAGTGTCTGGGCTGCCACCTGGAGGTTTACACATGTACTTAAATGTATTTTGTCATATCTGATTAAGTGAGATACATCAGAACATGTGGAGATAACTTCATAAATGATAAAAAATGTTTTCTTTATTATATATTGAAGTTCACAAGTTGACATAAAATGATAAAATAGGTTTATAGAGAACATTAAGTGAGGATGAATGAATAAAATCTGCAGTGTGGCAGATGTTGGACCAGCGAAATAAACAATAATAGAACTAAATGAGAATGGCCACAGAGACTCTTTGTCATGTTTGAATGGAGCCTTTAAATACCAATGCCTTTGGAAGGGGTCGGTGTATATCTCCAACTTTAATAACTCAGTGACTTTGCTCATTATGATTCAGCAAGCACCCACTGCATCATGAACTATACTGTAGATGTACTGCAGCCTCCTCTGTACCAGACAAAGTGAGCTGATGGGAGAGGGCTGGCTGTATGTCACGGTTAGAGACGGCGGAAATGCATCGAAAGGTTCAGCTTCCGACTGAATGGGACACATCCTGGAGAAATTTATAGAAGTATTAAACATTAAATGCTCTGATGCAATTGCGATTTCATGACAGGGAAATGGGATAGTTAATAATTGTCTCGGTGAGAAGCTTTCTAGCTTGAGATGAGCCACAATTAGGTCAAACTGGCTGGTGCATTAGCAGAAGGACAAGAGGCAGTTTCAGGACTTTTCTACTTTGGAATGGGTGAAACGCGGCATTAATCACAGTAATGTTGCTGCAGTGGCGGTAGAGACAGCCCATGACGCCTTCTCTGCATAATATCCTAAAGTGAACACTGCGTTCTCAAGCTAATTTATGTACTGCCACCAGGTCTGTACAGTAAAGCCTTCTGAAGATGCTTATTGCTCTATAGCTCACAGAAAGGATGAGAATACATTTGGCTCACTGCATAGAAACTTTGCTGTATTGTTTCTACTGTAGTTTTCTATCTACAGACTTTGATGACGTCCGCAGTGCATCAGGGGTAGGGGTGAACTATGTGAAGGCTCTGCAAGTGTAAAACAACAAGAATCAGGAACTGGAAGCTGATATACAATGAAACATAAGAAGTGGTAGCGCACATTAACTTCAGGACAGAGAAAGAAGCAACGGCCCTTTTGTTACTGTTCTGCAGCAACACACTTCCTGCTCATTAATCGCGATGCCATTTCCATCTATTACTGCTTATTTCCTCATTTATTTTAGTACCATTTAGCCTGTACATTAGATAATGGAGTGTGCTTTTAAGAGGAAAATTAACTTCCACGACGTTCACTCTTACGCTTCCCAACAACTCGTAACATACAGTAGATGTTCTTATTTACTATGAAGCAGTTATTATTATTATATATCATTTAACATAATAATAATAATAATAATAACTTCCTAAACATGTAGCAAAAAACTAAACACACACACATATAACACGTATATAATACAGATGGTAAAAAAGATTTTAGACATTTATACAAAACCAAATAGTCTAAATGCTTCATGAAAATGATAATAATACGAATGTTCCATATTAAATGCATTTCACTGGTTCTTCAGGCTTCATGGCAGAGCTCAGGAAAATACACCTCTCTTATTTAATAGATTTGGCTGATGTTAGTCACACCCTGGGAAAAATTCAAACAAACAAACAACTACAAACGGAAGGAGAAAAAGGCCGCTAACAACGTGGAAAATTTTAAATTCTTTCAAAATTGAAATGGTAATTGGTTAACGCTGATGCTGATTTCCTTATTCCACACAGAAATATGGTCAGAAAATCAAATATAGGCCTATTTTTAACAGCTGCGTGATTCATTTGAACAAAGCTGCTCTTTCCTCTCCTCAGTAAACATTGGGTGGGTCTGTGTCAGTAAAGCAAGATGGCTTTAACTGCACACTACAGATGGCAAAACATGAACACAAGACGATGTATATTGAAATAGCTCCAATAAGCCATTCCATGAATAAAGCAATATTGCACAATATGAGAAGATCCTCAACAAAGATGCTCTCCTTCTCCACTTGTCTGCATGGGAGAGGACGATACACTTTCTGCTATCCATCAGATCTGCTGAAGCAGCAGTGTACCTCTCGGTGTTTCCTATGTCCCATGCTGACAGTCAGCCTGATATGAGAACCAGCAAGCAAGAGAGAATCAATTAGTGGCCCATACAGAGGGGATGGAGAAGATTTAGAGAGAAGGGGATTGGAAGATTCTCTGGAAATTGTCAGTGAAGCAAAAAATAATGGCGATAAGGTGGATTCTTCTTTACTCCAATCACTGACAAGAATCTTTAACATGTGCACACACACACACACACACACACACACACACACACACACACACACACACACACACACACACACACACACACACACACACACACACACACACACACACACACACACACACACACACACACACACACACACACACACACACAATATGTTTCTATGGACAACAAGTAGCTGTACTCTGCATGAAAAGCTAATTCAGTGGTGATGAAATGATTCTGTGGAGGTGACACTGCAGAAATAGGTAGCCATTGCACTACTGAGGATAGAGTGATGCTGTTTCTGATATAATAAAGACACGTTCACGTTCATGTTATAATGACATTTTTCTCATTTCAACATATTTGCTTTTTTATATTGAATTATTACATCGTGACATTACAAGGAAATAAAGTTCAGGATGAGAAGGTCATGAATAAATCTGCTTGTATAGAGAAAGAGTTGTTCATTAACCCTCCTGTTGTCCTCCCGGGTCAAATTGACCCCATCTCTTTTGATTGTTCCTTCTTTCCTTCCTTCCTCCCTCTATCTTTAATTTTTCCTTCGTTCTTCCCCTCCTTCCCTCTTTTTTTGCTCCCTCCTCCTTCCATACTTCTTTCCTCACTTCCTTCCTTCCTTCCTTCCTTCCTTCCTTCCTCCTTTCCTTCCTTCCTTCTCTCCTTCCTCTCTCCCTCCTTACTCCTTTCCTTCTTTCCTTCCTTCCTTCCTCCCTTCCTTCCTTCCTTTTCCTCCTTTCCTACCTCCATTCCTTCCTCCCTTCCTTCTCTCATTACTTCCTTCCTCTTTTCTTCCTTACTCCTTTCCTTCCTTCCTTCCTTCCTTCGTTACTCTTATCTATCTTTCCTTCCTTCCTTCCTTCCTTCCTTCCTTCCTTCCTTCCTTCCTCTCTTCCTCTTTTCCTCCCTTGACCTGAGGACAACAGGAGGGTTAAAAGAAATAAAATGGAGTAAATGGAGATGAAGACAAAATAAAGACACAAATAAAACATACTGTAACAGCTTATTCTGTATGAACAAACAGACATATGATCATGATATATCCTGTTCTTATCAACCACTATAGATATAGGTACACAAGAATGTTGAATGTATGGCAGTGGTACAAAGGAAATTGCCAGTCTGAGCTCTGAGAAGTGGCACCATTCCTCATTGATGTGCTGGAGGGAGTCCTAGTGCTGAATAACAAATGAATATTCTACAATGAGGATTATATTCAGTCCTAGACTTGGCTCATCTGTGATCTGGAAACCCTTAGCAGGTTTATCTGTGGCACTGAAAAATTGATTGAAATAATATCGTAACACAACACAACAAACCATGACGTGCGTCTCAAATTCAAGGACACGTCAACGCTGTAAACACTCAATCTCTTCCGCAATTCTCTCTGCATTAGTCCTTAGAAATAATTCACTCTTCCTAAGTGTACAGTACATGAATTTTAAAAAAGTGCAAATGTTTATTTCCAGTTGATGACAAAATGCTGAACAGCCATCATATGATGCATTGTAATGTGCTGCCCACCAAGGCTCAATAAATGCATTTGCTGCTCAGTAAATCTCTTTAATGGATGGAAAAGTAGGAAAAAACACATAGTAAAACAAATAGAAATTAGTGAGCTGCCACCAACCACACTCAGGCACTAACACACTGTCCATAGCTCTCAAAACGTGTTATTCATTAACATAAAAGCATTAAAAGCTACAGGCCTGTTTGTAACTCTATGGAAGACAAATGTATCATAAAATGCTGCGTAAAATTCTTCAGTTGTGAAAATGATGTGCTCCTTTTGCACCCAGTAATAAACGATAACACACACACACACACACACACACACACACACACACACACACACACACACACACACACACACACACACACACACACACACACACACACACACACACACACACACACACACACACACAGACACACACCAGTACCCAGCAGGACGGGTGCTGCATCAAAAAATTGCCTTGCAGAGTTAATCAGAGTCTCAATGTGTCTGATCCTGCTATAACAGCTTGTAATAATTCAGTACACCAATATCGTGCCAATAGAAGTTTCTTGGTATAAAACATATTAAAATTAACAAAAATAATATTGTGGCATTACCAAGAGGGTAAGCATTATAGAAAGCCTTCCACCATGCATGACAGTGACACGTTTATAGCTCTCGGTGTCTGTTTATTCTTGCATGTTTCTGCAGAATTATCGTGTTTGACCTTTGTTCTAGTGCTCCACTGTTCCTACAAATGATTGCTATATTTCAGTGAATATTGGGAGCAAATACAGCATGGTTGAATCATGAGCATACCTTGTTGAAACTTCTGTAGAGTTCAGTAGAAAGGCATTAGGCATAATGAGAGTATAATGAAAGGTCTTCTAAAACAGAATATTTTATATAAGATGTATGTTGCCATAATAAAGCTGAGCTGATCTATCTTCCTTCAAAGTCCACTGACTTGCTTATTCCAGGGTCTTTATTAGCGGATGCAATTTGCTCAGTTGTCATTGAGAAGGCCCGGTGTCGTCATGTGACCTACGAATAGTGAGATGCTGTTAAAAGCCCTGAAAAAGCCAGTAAGTGGTCCATAAATTAGGATTACGGTATTTACTACTATTACTACTACTATCTCCAAGATCAAGAATAAACTTTTAAAAGTGTTTTACTTGCCTGTACTGTTAATGAATGAAACTATAGACCTGTAACATTATGTTACCATAATATACACACAGTGGTCTTTTCTTCCCAGAGTAGGAGGAAGACATATAGTATTGTTTATATTGCAGTGACATGACATCCAGATGAGTGGAGTAAAACTGTAAGTGATGCTTACGAGATCCAATAAAAGATCTACTTGCTGGCAGACATCGTGCACAGGAAGTGCCTTGGTGGGCTGTGCAGATCTGTCTACATGGTTGAAACGCAACAGATGTGTGTTAATCTTTATTGCACTGACATGCTCTGGAGTTTTGGGAATAACACAGAGGATGCTTGTAAACTATACTTGAAAAATGGTAATCGCTATAATATCCTGTACTATACATGACTGAAATGAAACCAAAACAATAATAGAGATGGAAAAATGTGAAGAAGAAGAAACACCAAAATGATGAAAGCAACTTTTTACAAACCTGATGAATTAAAACCAGTTTATTATGACTGGAATCAATGATTAGGTAATTTGACATGGTGCATATTTGTGAGATCAATTAATGACATTGAGTCATTCCTACATATTTTGACATATTTTTGATCCCCTTATCCTTCTTCTTTGGTTTTACTGGCTGTAGAAATCGTAATACTGATGTCATTTTTATAGCAGTCTGTATAATCTGTAGTAAAAAATGAATTGGAGGATTTTAAAGCAAACATATTTTTAACAGAAACCTAAAAGGTAAACTGCACCCCCTCTTTCCTTCTTTGCAGACCAGCTAGGCCGATGCTGTCTGAATAGCTAATGTGTTTATTGTATTTGTCAATTAAAGCTCTCCTCTTTAGGGAGAGCGAGCAGATGGGATTACAGCTGTGTAAAGTCAGGAAATAATCTTTTAAATTATTATTCTAATCTGTAAAGCAGACACAAGTCTTCTGGTGTGTGCAGCACATAAGACCACCCACAACTATGTTTTATCATATGCTACATTAAACTGTCATACACTGCCCACAATAACAATAAACTGTCATTGTATGTGGATGAGAGAGCTGTGTCAATTCTATCTGTCCGTCCTCTGAAATAAAAAACACAATTTTCTCTTCTTTTTTTCTTTCAGTCGGACTAGTGTTATCTTCTCTGTTGATTTGACTATCGCGTCCATGCAGAGACACTCTGCTAGTGTGAGTCACACAGAAGATAAGACTGCTCCATTACTGAGGAACAGCTCAAAGACAATCAAGACTGTCCGCTTGCCCTAGCTTTGTTTTCTGCATGAATAAAATGCACAAATGCAGTTAAAAATGTAGAATTTCATTAAGGTGCAATTACAATGCAGGAAGAAAAACTTGAATGCAAGCACTGTATTAAATAGGTTAACAGGAGTCAAGTAAAAAAAAAAAAAGGCACAAGCTGTTATCATATCAAGATGCAGATCAATACTTATATGATTACAGTGTTTTATGACCTCTAGTTCACAAAGTTTACTAATGAATTATATAATTTCCAGTTCCGTTAAGTATGGTCGTTAACCAAGTTGCTGTGGCGCCAGTAGAGAATATGTTTGAGTATGATCTACACACATCTTAAAGGACCATACCTTGTGTACTTTAATGATGTAACTATTTACTACAAGGTGCATGTACGGTACATGCTTTACGTTATTGCTAATCAGGCAACCATTACTTTACATTCATTTTCACTGGTTCACATTAGAAGTCAGTCAAACACTTTTGTACATTTACTCTGGTTCACTGTTGATTGAAATTATTTCAAGTGGTTGCAGGGGTAGAAATGTCTGAATAGTATATCTTATATTATTACACGACAATGTAACTGAAAATCAGTAGCGTGCGGTGGTGTTTCAGTCAGGGCCAGCACCAAAATCCAACTCCCCCCCCCCCCCCCCCACCCCAATACATACACATTGCGAATCCAATGTAAGGCAGGCGGGGAGTTCTGGTCCTCTGAAATGATGCCAACGCGGAAGTAACTTAAAACTGCATTCTATCAAAAGGCCACCAGGGGGCGACCGTTTTGGTGTCAAAAGGACTTCCGTCTCTATACAAGTCAATGGAGAATTCACCAACTTCTCACTTGATTTCTAACCTCAGTAAACGTTTTCAAAATGTGTTTATGGTCTCAATCGCTAGTTTAAAGCCTTCTTCAATGCAGTATGATGTTCATTTGTGGAATTCTGGCCTCCCTGATTTTATATTTGACGATAAAGCAGGGTATGCATTAGGGCGTGGCTACGTCGTGATTGACAGGTTGATTGGTTCACAGGTTCAGGAGGGCCGCTCTTGCTCCTCCTGATGCCCATATAAGTAGAATCCGTGTTTGTTTTTTTTACCCAGCATGCACCGGAAATGTTCAAGATGGCGCTGCTCAGATCCGAAACTATTGGCTTCCAAGCAGCAGTCCACAAACCAATGGGTGACGTCACGGATGTTACGTCCATTTTATATACAGTCTATGATGTAAGGCCACTATTATGCAACAGTACTTAATCGACACCAACATGACAGCTGATCAACATCCGCAACGCATCAAGACACCACTATGCAGCATCGCCATCAGATCATCTTCCCTTACGTCACTGCTCACTTTACAATGCACATACCACGTGACACAACATCAAAAACAGCACATACTCTTCTGCACCCTTAGAGGAAACTTCTAAATCACTTCAAAAATCAAATCAATTTCTATAACAGACACAAACATGCTCCAAAAACGCTTCTAAATTTACTTCACAAAGAGAGAGAGAGAGATATTAGCCCAACAGCAGCGCCAATCTGGTCCAGAGAAAGTTAAAAATAAAATAAAAATAAAAAAAATAACTAGCACTCACCGATGACTTGTAGATGAAATCCATCCTGCGATCCTTCATGATGAAAAAGGCACCCGAAGCAGGTCCGCAATCATATCTTTATCTACCGATCTTGACGTTAAATCAACCGCCATCACCTTTCCAGAATAACAGACAGTGCGTCATCACACACCTGCCCATGGGCCAATCAGAAGAGCTCATTTGAATGACGACGCCCAGGCCAGCAGTTTAGGGCGTTCTGTAAATAACACATCAACATTTGATTGGCTGATGATACGTCACTCAACGTTACGCACCCAATAGCAGCGTCCAGCTCGATCAGAGGCTAGCAATGCAACTACTGCTGGCCCCAGCAGAGGAGCTGTGATGCGTTTATAGGACATAGGAGATTTGAGCTCCACAAAATATAACCATTCGTTTTCTGGATAAAGTTGCATACTGAACAAGTAATTGACTCCAGATACATTTCAGAATGACCTTTTAATTATGGAAAAAACTGAAAAAATACATTTTTGACAGGGCTAGCAGTGCTAGCCTTGCTGCCCCTGACTGCACACCACTGCTGAAAATAGATATTTATGTCGTTCATTGTGATGGACTGCCCATAACAAGCAAGTTTCAAGTCACTAAAGATCACTTTGAATGAGTAAAAGGTAATAGCTACCGAAGGTGGGCAAAATATTTAAAGATCCCCTCCAGACAAATTTTAGGATATAAAAATGTTTAAAAAAATACTTTGCTTGGAATAATAATATGTGACTGATATGGTTGCCACAAAAGTTCACTTACCTCACTAAAGTCCTTAAAATGACATTTAGGCTACTCCTTAATCTTCATTGAAAAAATCCAGAATCTATGAATATGAAAATATGTTAATTTCAAATGTTTAGGAGATAAGATGTCTTTTATTTGACTGAAAAGTCATTTCTCAGTGTGTGTGTGTGTGTGTGTGTGTGTGTGTGTGTGTGTGTGTGTGTGTGTGTGTGCGGCGCTTCAAGTTTCCACATCACTCTTGTGTAAGTTGCACTGGACCGCGATTAGTAGTCCTCAGAAGAGTTTGAAAACAGCCTTCTAGTGTCAGACTCTGCACATACATCATTCTGTGAGCCTGCCTTCCCAAGAAAAACGACACTAAAGGTTGTAAATTCAGTTGCCAAAAACAACCTATAGTTACATTTAAATGACAGACACCATCTAGCAGCCATAATAATAATGACCCAGGGAAGTGACGTAGTTCAGATGAGTCAATATAAGGTGACTTCCTTATGAGGAGGAGGCAGGTTGGTGGAGTTAGGTGCCAAAAAGTGGAAAAAGCTGCCTGTTCAATTCCTGTTTCCAACCACGACTGCCATGTTTTCTACCATAAGTGCTGGCTATTGCCATGACAACAATGATTACCACATTTAACCACATTTCAAGAGCTCATTTTAACCTAAACCATGACCTTTCCCTTACCATAACCAAGTGGTTTGTGTCCCTAAACCTAACCAGATCTTAACCACAGCGTTAACCATAAAACATAAGACTTTCTCGTTTCAAATATGTTTATTAACAGGAAACTGATCACATAAAGAAATTGACAGTTAACAATTATGTTTCCATGTTTTTTACATAAGTAAAAAGTAATCCCTAACAAACCAGACTAAAGACAAAAACTGTGTAACAAGTAACATCAACAAGCAGATAAAACAAAACAGACAGGACAAAAAAAAAAAAAAAAAAAAAAGGGCAGTACCGTGAGTACCCCCACCCCACCCCACCCCACCTCACCCCCTCCCCCTAGGAGAGCATTCAACTAAGGACTCAATCAGATTGTCTTTCGAGATGAGAGACCAAAGGTTGCCAGATTTTATCAAAGTCCCTCAACTTGTCTTTCAGAATAAATCGAATTCTCTCCAAATGTAAAGTGTCTGTCAAAACAGTCAACCATTGTTTAAATGAGGGGACCTCTTTCTTCTTCCAGTTGAGTAGGATCAGTTTTTTTGCTGTTATAAGGCCATATGCCAGAAGTTGTTGTTGTGCACTCTTTAGCTTCTTTAGCCCCTCAGATGTTCCCAGAATTATTAAACTAAGATCAGGGTCTAATTGAATCCCCAAAATCAATGAAAAGAAATCAAATATTTCATGCCAATAATTTTGAAGTTTGGGGCAGAGAGCGAAACTATGAGATAGGGTACCCTCCATGGACTCACATTTCTCACACAGGGGAGAGACTTCAGGAAATATTCTATGCAGCTTTATTTGGGAGTAATGAAGTCTGTGCAATATTTTAAATTGAATCAAACAGTGTCGGGCATTTATAAAACATTCATGGATGTGCTCCAAACTCTCTTCCCACACATTGGGAGGAATCAGGGCTCCGAACTCTCTTTCCCATTCTTCTTTTATTCTATCCATCTTGGGAAGGCACATGTTTTGTAAAATCCCATAAAGTTGTGAAATTATGTAGCGTGGATTAGGGAACAGATTAAATAAACTCTCTATTTTGTCTGGGTTTGCCTTCTCGAAATTAGGGAGGTGTGTTCTGACATAATTCCTAATCTGAAGATATCTGAAAAACTGATTCCTCTGTAAATTAAACCTTTCCTGGAGTTGTTGGAAAGAGGCAAAAGTCCCTTCTATGTATAGGTTACCAACAATACCAATCCCCAGTCGTTTCCAAGAGGAAAAGGCCTCATCCAGAGCTGAGGGAGTGAAAGAGGGGTTTGCAGTTATAGGTAGCAGAAATGAAACTGCCTTAAGTTTGAAATGGTTCCTTAGTTGTTTCCAAATCTTAATTAAAGCAAAAATTACAGGGTTATGTTTAAAACAAGATCTATTGACTGGAACGGGAGATAGTACAACAGCTCTAATAGAATAGGGTAGACAGTCTTCCCGTTCCATCTCTAACCCATCAAAGGGTATTGGGTTATCATCTAACCAATATACCATAGAGCGTATCCCAGTAGCCCAATAATATAAAATAAAATTAGGCAGCGCCAGCCCTCCATTAGTCTTGTGTTTACAAAGATGGTCCTTCTTTATTCTATGAGACTTGTAATTCCACACAAAGGGGAGAATGATTGAGTCCAATTTAGTGAAAAAAGATTTGGCAAGGTAAATAGGTAGATTATGAAAAAGATAAAGTAGCTGGGGGAGAAAAATCATCTTAATAGCATTCACTCTGCCCAGCAGAGAAATGGGGAGTGTTTTCCAAAATTGTATATTGTTTGCTAACTTATTTAACAGGGTGGGGAAATTGGCCTTGTAAAGATCGTTATACTTCTTGGTAACTACTATCCCCAAATAAGTTAAACTGTCTGACGCTATTCTGAGGGGAAACTGTTTGAGCCAATCTTGATCTATAATTTGTACTGGAAGCAACTCGCTTTTACCCCAGTTAATCTTGTACCCCGAGAAACTGCCAAAGAGTTGAAATGTTTTCAAAATTGAGGGAATTGTAATCCTAGGCTGCGTGACAAATAACAAAATGTCGTCCGCGTACAATGATATCTTATTCTTGGTGTATTCTGTATTATAACCATGTACATCTGGATGCAAACGAATAGTCTCGGCCAGCGGTTCTATGGCTAACGCGAACAGTAGAGGGCTAAGTGGGCAGCCCTGCCTCGTGCCCCTACCCAGCCGGAAAGGATCAGAAAGAGTTTTATTAGTAAGTATTCTGGCCCGGGGGCTATTGTATAAAAGCTTAGTCCAGGACACAAATTTATCACCACAATTGAATTTCTGCAAGACCGAAAATAAGTATGCCCATTCGACCCGGTCGAAAGCTTTTTCAGCGTCCAAACTGAGGATAATAAGGTCTTTTTGGGGAAATCTGGGAGAATGCATGATATTTAAAAGACGTCTAAAGTTATGGAAGGAATTTCTTTGTGGGATAAACCCAGTTTGGTCTGGGTGAATCAGCTTGCACATAAATACATTAAGTCTTCTAGCCAATGTCTTGGCTAGAATTTTTTGATCCGAATTTAATAAGGAGATTGGCCTGTAAGAACCCACTTCTTCCAAATCTTTCCCTTTTTTGGGAAGGAGGGTGATAGTGGCTTCGGTCAGCGTCTGGGGCAGTATTCCGTCCTCGTACGACTGGATGTACATTTTACGCAGATAAGGAACCAACAATCCCCCAAACCTCTTGTAAATCTCATTGCTGAGTCCATCAGGGCCGGGACTTTTACCGTTTTTTATTGAACCAATCGTCGCTAATAGTTCTTTACATGTAATGTCTGCCCCTAAAGTATCGCAGTCCTCTTGACTCAGTGACGGGAGATCACATTTATCTAGAAATGTCTGCATTGTTTCTCCTACAGAATTAACCTCAGAAGAGTATAGTGTTTCATAAAACTGTCTAAATCTGTCATTAATATCCTTGGGAGATGTAAGGACATTTCCGGAACTAGATTTAATTTTGTGGATAGTCCTGTCGTTCTCAAGTTTTCGTAATTGTCTCGCCAGTAATTTGTGCGGCTTATCACCGAATTCAAAATATCGCTGTTTTGTAAAAATAAAGGCTCTGCAAATCCTATCTGATAATATCTTGTTAAGTTTATATTTAAGAGACGATATTTTAGTATGTTTTTCTAATGAGGGGTGCAGAGCATTCTCCATATCGAGTTGGCGGATTTCCTCCTCAAGTTCTAATTGTTTTGCCTTATTACGTTTCTTGAGAGAGGATTGAAAGGAAATAATATGCCCTCTCAAGTAAGCCTTAAAGGTTTCCCATAACAGAGTGGGAGATGTGTTTTCAATGTCGTTAGTTTCAAAAAATAACTTAATGTTTGATTCCAGATATTCACAGAACTTTTTATCTGAGATGAGTTGAGGATTGAATCTCCAATTTCTCTGGGCAGGTGCATTCTCGCCAAGCTGTAATGAAAATGATGTCGGGCTGTGATCGGAAATAATAATATTGTGGTATTTTGCATTGTAGGAAAATGGCATTAGTTTACCATCCACCAAGAAAAAGTCTATCCTGGTATAACTATTGTGTACTCTAGAGTGAAAGGAATATTCTTTACCAGAAGCATTAGAAATCCGCCACACATCAAAGACATTCATATTTTCAATATAAGATTTCAGAAGATTAGAGGCCTTGGAAAGTTCCACCCTCTGTGAAGAAGACCTATCCAAATAAGTGTCCAAAACTAAATTAAAATCCCCACCAATTATTAGATTAGTACTGGAAATATCTGGAATCAGATTTAAAACCTTTTTGAAAAATTCTGGATCGTCATTATTTGGTCCATATATATTTAATAATGTTACAGGTGTAGAGTAAAATTCCCCCACCACCATGACATACCTCCCATCTTTATCTGCTATTGTGGACAGATGTTTAAAGGGCACCCCTCTACGAATTAAGATGGCTGTACCACGAGCCTTAACTGAAAAGTTGGAGTGGTATATATGTTGTATCCACCTACACCTGAGCCTAGCATGCGAATCGTTCTTCAGGTGGGTTTCCTGTAAGAAAATGACATCAGCCTGCAGGGATTTGAGGTGAGCGAGTACTTTACCTCTTTTAACTGGCTCGTTAACGCCATTAACATTCCACGAGCAGAATGTTATATCATCCCTCCTGTTGTTACTATTATACATTACGTAGGGTGGTTGCAGGCATCCATCCTTAGACTCTCTGTTGAATATGTGTAACTATAAGTTAAATGACACTCCAATTCCCGCCCCCTCCCACCCAAGACACAGAAAAACAGAAAAACAAAAACATGAGAAATACGTAGTCTAACCTCTCTAACAGAGAAGAAACTCTCACAACCAACTGTGGTTGAACTCTTAATCCTACAATAGCTAGTAGCTCTACAGTTGTTAAATTTCCAACAAAACCTATTCAGTTACAAAAGGGATTCAAGATCCCCCCTTAATAGCATTGAAAAGATATGTAAACTTCCACGTCTTAACAGACCTTATTGAAATAAACACAAAACGTATTCGTAAACCCTTAGGGTTAAAAAAAAAAATGTCCCCTCGTCCGAGTGACTTAAAGCCATGCTGTCTCTGCAGTGCAATAACGTCCAAGGAAATAATGTAATTGTTCTGAAATTAAATCGTTCAAACTACCAAATGAAATATGCATTCTAGCAGACATGCAGGCTGAAAACAAATAAATAAGCAAACTAAATAAGAAGAATTTAAATAAAAATATTTCACATTATAATAGGGAGAGTGGGACTGAAATCCAAGCCTATGGCAGTCAGAAATAAAAATATTGATTACAATATCAAGGCATCATTGTGTTCCCTCTCAAATTCAGTGACCATTCTGTCAAGGTAGTATTGTTACCATGGTTGTGGTTATGTTATTATTTGTCCATAAGTGGTTTATAACAATACCTCTGGTCTAGTTGTCATTTACCTCCAGTCTCAATCAGAAGTGAATGGGCCATATTCTTAGATGTGCACCTCAGGTGCCACCCTGACCAAAGTGGCGTTCAGCATACAGACGGGCCTCTTCAGGGTCTGTGAACGTGGTCTCTTTACCATTATGTGTCACTCTCAACTTGGCTGGGTATAGGAGCCCAAATTTGACTCCAGGCTGGTCCCGCAGCAACTTCCTGGCCGGAGTGAAGGCGGCTCTGCGTTTGACGACAGTGGGTGGAAAGTCTCTGAAGACTTGGATTCGCTGCCCTCGATATGTGAGATTTTGGGATCTCATGACCTTTTGCAGGATGCTCTCCAGCGCATGACAATAGTGCACCCTCAGAATCAGGTGCCGAGGTGGCTCGTTGTCCCCGGGACGCTGCCTCAGGGCTCGGTGGGCTCGGTCGATCACTGGTTTTTCATCCAGTTGTAAAACCTCCATAAGCAGCTGGGCCACGAAATCCCTGGCTTTCTGGCCTCTTTCTTCCCCTTCCTTGACTCCCGCGATTCTCAAATTCTGACGCTTAGACCGTCCCTCCAGATCCAAACACTTCTCAGACAGTTGTTCAACTTGGCTGTGTAGCTGCTTTACCGTAGCTTCGAGGTCCACAACAGTGTCAGAAGTAGCATTAGCATTAGCTTCCAAACTTTTCAGCGTCTCACTTTGGGAGTCTAGTCGGCTGTTTACACAACAAATGCGCCGTCACTTTCTGTTCTCAGAGCGTCGATTTCGGATCTCAAAGCCGTACTCACAACAGCAATCTTCTCGTCGATTTTGTCGCAAATGTCCGACTTAGCTTGGCACAGCTCCGTTTGCAGTGATGCTATGGCGGCCAGTACAGCTTGAATGTCCGTGTTCGGAGTGCTCGGCACCGGGTCCTCTCCCTCGCTCTGGACCGGTGCTCCAGTCGGGCCTTCATCTTCATTCGGCATATCCCAGGACTTTCCCGCCCGCGTCGGCATTTTTCGCAGTGCCGTGGGCACTTGAAGAGTTTAGGATGAAAAATACGGTAACCAACAGTCGGAGGTTACACAAGTTTTGTTTTAAATGTAATTTTAACGTGAAATCTGTAGGAGCTACAGCAAGACGCGTCCTATCTCCTCATTGCTCAACAGCGCCCTCCAACATAAGACTTTCTCAACAGTAATTTGGTGGAAAGCAGCAAATTATGCTCCAATGGGTCTAATGGCTATGTGGTTGTTTAATTTGAAGGACTTGTTGCTTTCTGTACAATGAAGCTCAAACATCCATGTAAAGGAACCTTTAAAATGTATAAAACCATTAACTTTTGTAGGACATGTGCTAAAAAATGTAGAATCGTTGTTATTGTCTTTGAAGTGATCTAAGTTGTGGGTAGAGCCAGATAGATTTTTAATTCTCTCCTCTGTCTAAATATCAGAAAATGCCTCACAGGGTGCTCCTCACCTGAAGCAAAGGGACATCTTTTTACATCTATGGACATAAAACCCTGATATTATTTGAATTTTACTGAACTGGATTCTGTTTCAATAGCCAGTTTGACTATTCAGAGTGAACTGTTTAGGCACTGACACTTTCATCCAGTTGGCTAGAATGGTTAGTTTCCTTCACTCATCATTTCTCCCTGACACTACTCATATGTTCCCATTCCTTCACAGCGTGCTGGGCACTTTGGATTGCTCTCGAAAACTTCTTCGGGGAGTAGGACTAAGACAGCCACACTCCCCCTGCTCGACCAGACTGGGGTGAAATCCACTAATCGGATTTTGTGGCCAAACGTGATAAAGCTGCAGCCAGGATCAGGCCAATTTACAGTGTGCCAGTTCTGTCTGTCCCATGTGAGCTGCATATCCACCGAGCAGCAGCTCAGCATCCTCCTCTTTAAAAAGATTTCATTACTATCAGGCCTGGATTGGCAGAATCTTGTGGAATAACCCCATTGTGAAGAGAGCCTGCCTCACTCATTTCTACAGCTGGTGGCTCAGCGGAAGTGGGGGGCTAAGATGGTGCTCTTCACTGTCTCAGTGTGGGGTCCCTTCAGCAGCTCTGCACATAAGTAGAGCCAACTGTAAGTGCCACAACACATCTGTGTAGATAGTGGTTGATCACACACACTGCTAACGACTAAATAGGGTGCATTTACTGTTCCATCCTTTAAACCATTATTTTTCCTTTGATTGACAAACGCTAAATAAATCAACAGAATTTAGCTGCTATAATGGGAATAAAAATGTAAAGAACAGTGATCATGTTTTCAGTCTACAGAAAGAGGGTCCATGTATATCAAATGCCACTGTGCATGCAGGAACATGGCTCTGTTTACAGAGCTTCTGTAGCTTGTTGTGCAACATATCACAGAGGAATATGATATATCAGGCTTTGGATAGACACACAATACTTGTAGTAGTAGTATGGATCCATTGTTGGTTTGGCTCTGCACATAAGATTTGCTGACAATCAAAAAAATATTTTTAAAAATCACCCATGAAAATGAGCATGAAATTGTTATTTTCATGGAAAGAATCTCAAGACGCAGCCTGGAGGGACTATGGGCCTGATTTACCAAAGGTTTGCGTGTGTAGTAAAAAAACAAAAAATGTGCAAGCTGATCCTCTAACGCAGCGCACTGAGGTTTGCGTCTTTCAACTGTGCAAAAAGATAATACACTCTGTCCATTTAGTACGTTTACCATAATGAATGTAATATGAGAAGTTTCAACCACAGTGTGCAAAATACAGGGAGGAGAAAATGCAAATATGTTATTTAGCACGTGCATTGTGATTTACCAAACCTGAAGGTAATGATTCTGACGCTAACTGCGTCTATAAATAATACCTTTGAAGGACAGGTATTAACCGGCTGTTGCTATGGAGACAAGGAGACGGAGGCACAGTTTTTCCACCTGTGTTAATCATGTTGGAGTGGAATATTTTTGGTTTTTCTAACAGCGAATTCGTCACTAATACTCTCCCATATGTGGGTTTTTCTGGTAATATTAGTTTTTATTATAACTCAATATATTAGTTAACCTCTTCCACTAGAACCTGATCACATTTCATTTTGTGCTTGCAGCTTTCTGCTCGTCCAAACTCTCCATAAAGACACAAAAACCCTCGTTTACATACTGCTGTCTCCACCCCGTTGCACCTGTTTTCATTTACAGTTATTCTTAGTAGATCACCTGCAAAACGCACGCTAACGGCACGCGCAATCTATTGCACCGTGCACGCAATTTAGTACCCACTATTTGGGATCTTAGTAAATCAGGCCCTATATATCTCTTCTGTCCTGGGAACACTTTGGGATCCCCCAGGAGGAGCTGGTGAGCATTGACGGGGTGAAGGATGTCTGGTCAGGAGAAGAGATGGATGGCTGGATGAATGGATGGATGGAAAATCGGCAGCCTGTCCTTTAAATATAGCCCATAGTGCTTTGCTTAGAACGTGTTTATTGGTTTTGATATGAGTATGGTATATGGCAATGAGTACAGAACTGTAGAAATAAGACTTGAAACTGGACTTGGGTTGGACTTAAGTCACAAAAATGAGGACTTTACTTAGACTTACTGCTACTGAGAGTCCTAAGATATCTTTGATTTTTTTATATTGACTTTAATGCAAGAGACCTTTCTTTATTGGAAAAAAATCATTTAATCAGCCTTGAGAGACTTGACTCATTTGAAGCTTGACCCTCTATTGACTTGATATGACCTGAGCCATGAAAGCAGAAAAACATTCAATTCCTACGCTTTGACCAGGCGCAGTATTGTGCCAATAAGTAATAAAATGAAACAATGACAGGCATGTCTGGCATGGCTATATACCTTGAGAATTTAATGATGAAGCCACTGCCTTAAAAAACCTTGGTCTCAACAATGTACGGGCAATATTAACACAGGTTTGAAAAGATAATGTCATCCGCTTGGTAATCATCAGAATTCAGAGACCTGAAAGACTTTGAATTGACGCTCTTAACAGCTCTAGTGCTGGATACAGCAGACTTTTCTTTCACATCAACATGAATAACAAGGTCTCCCTCCAAGGCTCAACAGTGTTTCTCCAACAACACTTTATTATCGTGTCTAACACCTGACTTCTTTCAATACTTTCAGGCGAGACGAGTTTCTTATCAATTATGTACCTTGGATGTCTCGGTTACCTAAGGCATAATGTTATGTAACACTGTGAGAGAATAACCAGACACAGGGATGTACCTGGTGTTTTAATCAAAAGAGAAAAAAAATCTTCAGAAACAATCATTACAAAATACACAGAGGAATATTTAGACCCAGGACAACAAATGAGTTTATAACACTGCTGGGAACAGCAGCAGAAGGTGTAGATCAACAAGGACGAGAGGCTCTTTATTTGGCTCTTGGACTGATTAATACTTACAGAATACTTAAAATTTAGACGGGTTTAGGGCTGCAATTAATCACAAGCTTTATTGTAGGTCTTAAATCAAAAGGGACAATTCTGGGCTCAAGTAATTTTTTAATATATTGCTATCATTATTTTTGCACAGTTCCTATTTTTCCCCAAAGCCTTTTTGTGGAGAGCAGTTATCTCCTTAGCTGGAGTGCACACTGAAGCATCTCAGGTGTTGAATTAAGTGAAAGGGCATGAGGTGTCTGCTCTGAATTAGATAAGGAGATGCTTCAGCCAATATACTCAAAGACAATACTCCAAAATCGTTATGATTGTGGTGTTAACATTACGCTTTGCTCTCAAAAGGCCTTGATGTCTGCAGAGTCATACCATCATGTGTATCATAAAAGAGATACACTGCCGGTCTTAGAAGAGTAAAATTACAATAGAGAAACATCACTGCATTACTAGTTTGTTCTTATATTACCAATTTTATCTGCACAAAAGTCATATGGACATATCTATTTAAGACATTCTCAAAGTAAAGAAGGACTTTATTAATAAAATAAAGCAAAGAAAGAAAGAAAAGCAAAGGTATGGCTGAATGGATTGTGAACAGAAGGACTGCACGATGGCTCTGACATCATTTTCACATGGGGTGCCAGCATGCACAGATTTCTGCCTGGCCCTGGAGCTCAGATATCACACGTGTAGATGCAAGAACCCTGTGCCCTGTGGGTAAATACACAGTACAACCAGACTGCACATTAATATCCTCAACATATCGAGTAATATCCGCTCTCTGGTCCACTGGGAAAAAGATGTCTCTTTTTTTTTAGCTCTTTACGGCATGTGTTTAAGTTTGCAGTGCTGTATACTGTTAACTGCTTGTTTAGTCCACAACTAAATGGTTAATTACTGTTGGGCTAAAAGAATAACTGAAAATGACAGATTATAAATAAAAAACAAAATTGTGTTATGTGCCAAATAAAATCAATGAAGGATGGAGGTTTTCAGTTTTGTTTTGTTTTTTTCAGTGGTGTTAGTTATGAAGTAATGCTGCTTGGCAAGTCCTTCTGCCTTCTGTCAACAACCCAAAATAACACCAAATCTAACATGCTTGAGACTGTGCAGTCAGCTGACTATAATAACCATAAATAAACAAATCATAGTGACTAAATAATTTTCTCTCCTCTCCTGCTCAGTCTTTTTTATGCAATCTGTCCATCACTATTCCTGTTATCCTCCAAATAACTACCACTTCTTTTGTTATCCCAGTTCCTCCGCCTCTCTCGCCCTCCCTCCCTGCTAACTTTTAATGATCCCTCTGTCTCCCTTCGGTCTCATTGCCCCATGCCCTGTTGTGTCTACCTTTCCATTCACAAACACACTGCATGTCCGTGCTCAGGGGCGTCCTCTTTGTCATTGGCAGCGATGACCTCCACGTTTCCCTCTGGCACAGGGTCAATTATTCACTGCGCAGGAACCACACCTGTGTCCCTCGTGAATCTCCCCGACAACCAGCCGCCAGAAAAAAATGAGTCTATTACCATGGTGGTGCCAGGTGATGGATTTCATGTTCGCTAGTGGAGTGCAGGTAAAAACCTGGGGAAGCCACTGAAGGTGACCTTCACAGCTAAGGCATCTTTACCAGTCGTGCGTGCAAACATACAGACTCCCATGAGAAAGTATCAAAGGAGGGAGTGCAGCATTGGTTTCCATGTCAGACTTGTTTGTTTGTGGTGGGTTATTGTTGTGTACGCTATAAACCTGAACAACCTTGAGCTGTGAATTCCTCCATAAGACATTCCCTGGTGGAATATAATGGCTGTGTAATATCTATCAGACCAGTAAACACAAAGTTCACCGGCCTTTTGCATGGGAAATAATCTGTTGCATGTGAACTGTGACATAATAAAACAAGTTTCACTGAATATTTGTACTGTTTGGATCATTTATGTACTGTTTTATGTATCATTCATACTAATAAGTACAAAACTTGATCATAATAAAAGACTATTGTTAACTCTTGCATTTGAAAGCTGGGGTCTGCCAGCCGTGAAGTATCACCTTTCACAACACATTCCCAGTGCCCACTAGTGAGGTGGCATCTGCAGTGCTCAAGGCAGGATGGCAACCATGCAGGATAGCACCGAACCAAGCTGTTAGGCCTGCTGTCTGCTAATCCATTCCAGTGTGGCAGCACAGTCGCTGAACCCCATGCAAGCAGCACTTCAGGTCAACAGATATGGTCAATACATGTGGGCAGAACATGTGGTCAGGACAACAGTGTTGTTGGACCGTGACTAACACACTCTGTGATAGGCTGGTTGCTAGAGTAATGTGTGTGTTTCTCTCTGTTTCTCTGAGCATGTGTTTGTCTACCTCCCTTCCTGCTTGTCTGTAGCTCTATGTCCTGTGTATGTTTGATGCTGTATATCCTTTTGTCTTTGTGCTCTTGTGCATGTTCATTGGGATCGTGTTGCCAGGAGACTTGGCTTCATACATGAGAGACAGGTGAGACATGTAGTGGGGACAGGCAGGTTTTTGGAACAGCGTCACCTCTCTGTAACTTTGGACCGTTGATGTATCTGTCTTAATACCAGCGTGCGTCAGCTGTCCTCAGCATGCAGAGGCACTGGAGTGTACAGCTCCAGTCTGCTGCTCCTCGGCTCCTACTTGTTTCCCACTCGCTCCGAGGCTTACCAACCAGGGCAGACATGGCAGAAGACAGAAGAAGAGCACCACACGACTCAGGCCTGGTCACCCGGCTCTTGTTTTTGTTCAAAACCTACACCTGTTTTTGCTTTGCTAACAAATGAAGGTATTCACTATAGATGATTCACCTTTTTCTTACCAAAGTCTTCTGAATTTATCTTTATATTTTAGTGGTATATCCAAATGTTTCATAAACTATGCTGCTTGGAGCCAAAATACACATTATTCCAATAAAGCAACACTTGCCCCTCCCCTATTACCTCCACTGAGATGCCTTTGAACAAGGACTTTAACCCACAGCTACTCAGTGGCAAATCAGACTGTGGTTGTACTGAGCAGCTTCCAGGTGTGAATGTGATCAGGGTGTTTCTGCAAAAGAGAAAAAAAAGTGACCAGTTAGGGAGTGACTGTGGAAATTAGAGCACACAGTTATGAACTACACATACTGGGGGTTAAGAAAAACACAACTGTGAAACATTTATAGTATGCTTAGTGTTTTATGGGGGGTTTTATTGCTCATCTGCCACGAGCACAGTAAGTAAGTGCTTGAATTTACTGATATGTACAAACTACTCATTACGATATAATTAATTGCACGGTTTATATAATTGAATTATTTGCTCCCCTTTGGTATTTAATCCTCATCAAGAACAAAATAGTGTTATTTTCCAAAAAAAAATGCATGCAACTGTTGTTAATGCACATTTTATAATCTCTGCTGACATGTTAATAAATACTCTTACACACTATTACAAAAAAATCCTTTTATCCTTTAATCTTGTCGTAATTAATGATGTCTAATTTTGAGCATGTGACTCATGACTAATGATCCTGTCCATTAATGAGACAATAAACATACGCGGTATCCCCCATTAATCACAAAGACCAAGGTCATGTGATTTGGTTTTATTCTCAAAAAACTGAGAAGTCCAGAAGGTAACACTACCAAAGGCATCCAATGAAGAGGTACGTTTTGAATTATGAGTTAGATGGGAACTTAAACTGTCTTTATTTAACTTGATACCACCTTTTTGAATATTTTAAAGCATTCATTTTTTAATATATATACATTTTACGATACATTTTCCTGTGATATCATGTCTGGCTCCCAGCGGCTGTACAGTAACCTTGTCTGTGCAGATGGGAGGAGGGAGTGGGCGGGCAGAATTTTCAATCTGTGCCATATAGAGTAGAGTTGAGTAAAATAGCACCCCCTGAAGGTGCAAAGATAAATGATGAATGTAAATGCATGTCTCCACACAAAGCCATTGCACACCTACTCACTGTCAAAAATTACCACAAGGTTTAAGTGTGAAAATATGCTTTTATGTGTGATTTTAGTGAAATGATCCTGTATGAACAAATGTTTTGTGTTATAAATCTATTTAGTAGTGATTGCAGATTCCAATCCTGTATTTTGGATGTTAGTGGCAGAGGCTACCCTTTTATTTACATCTGGATCACAGATTGGGCCTTTAAACCTCGTCCCTCGAGTTCTGGTAATGAACTTACGTGTTAAGACATTTAAACAGGCAGGTCTGTACAGCCTCTCATAACTCAGAAAGGTTATTCTCTGGAAGCAGATATAGATAAATGTCAGCAACGTTGCAGAGGCTTTACTGAAATAGAGCATACACAATGCTCACTGCTGATATTTACACAGCAGAGCCGCGTTTGAAAGATGGGGGAGAGGGTGGCGGGGAGCATGGCCTGCTGACAAAATCGCTTCTCAAAGAAATTCTTTTCCAGCGATGGAATTTGATGCCAGAAAACAAACAGAATGACCTCCTCAAATGTCAATCAAGTGTTTTGTCCAGCATATCATGCAAAAATAAGCTGTGTTTTTTTCATGCATTCATATTGTAACATAACTGATACATTAAAAAAATTGCCCTCAAACTAAATTTCAGTCAATTTAACATTTTCCCCTCTACCCAAGTTGTGCTGACATGGGTTGTGCAGACCAAAGCTCACCTCAGTCTGCTGTCATTAATCCAGAGAGAACCTGAGGCATGTCTCTGCGAGAGAGAGGTTACCCCCAGAACTCAAATGAGGGATGGGAGGAGGAAAAAAGGAGGAGAGAACAGAAGAAGGCCAATTTGTGTGTTAGCCCTAGCAGCAGGACAGACAGGCACTTAATTCTGTGGAAGCGCATCATTATATGCACCATTTACCAGATGCCCATTTAACATGCAATAATTAGATCACACAGTTTGGAGTGGGGGGGGGGGGAAAAAGCGAAGACGTAGGCTACTTAAATAAGGTCCCTTGCCATAACATTAGCAACCCCCCACAGGGTCACTTGTCAAAACTGTTTGAGAGAGATTAATTCTTTTGTGAGTTGTCAAGGAGAAAAATGTATAGGCTGGCTCTTTTTCTGTTTCTGTCCTTTGTTCTTTGTTCTACAGTTTCCAGTGCAGTATGCCAAGCACCACATATTCTTACAAAATTAGTAAAAGTGTAAAAATGTTATGCATATGAACTATCTCGAGGTTATGATCGACACAATAATGAATAATAAAGAAGAGGAAATGTCCCTTTATGTGAAGTATGGCCATCAAAGAGACAGAAAGAGGGAGCGTTTTTTGGAAATGCTTCTCTTTCCTCTTTGATTCATTTAAAAGGATTTCTGAAATATGTTTTTCAAATCTTTATGGAAGAAGCAAATCCCATAATTGGCCTTTATCAAACATTTACTCTAAACAGCAACTTCTCTCGACTCTTTGTCTTTTATATTGATTCCTTTATGTCACTGGTCATCACATTTTTTTATTCACCGCTGAAGCTACTTCTTCTCACTGTGAACTTGTCTCTCAATCTACCATTAAATAAATGACTTTCATATTAGTAAAGTCTGCCTTTCTCTGCTGAACTCACTTCTATTTGGCTTGTGTTAACACTGCCCGCCCGTCTCAGGTGGAGAAACACTTCATTTCTCTCAGAAGCAACTTTTTCCCAGTTCATCACACACACACAGCTCGTAGAGTATTTTTGTCTCAACCAGGGAGCAGATAATAAACCGAGGAGCTGGTCTATTCTGGGCTACAGACCCGGTCGCTCTTTGTGTGATGGGGCAAAACGTGAGCGCTCTGTCAGTCTTGAGGGCCAGATGTTGAATCCTCCGCCTTTACTGGTGCCGTTATGGAGATGTTAATGGAGCCATCATAAGCTTTCAGCCCTTTCATTGTTCCTGTGTGTGTGTGTGTGTGTGTGTGTGTGTGTGTGTGTGTGTGTGTGTGTGTGTGTGTGTGTGTGTGTGTGTGTGTGTGTGTGTGTGTGTGTGTGTGTGTGTGTGTTTGCATGCTATGCTGAGGGCAGCCATGGAGCGCTGGTACATCCCCTGGGCTGAGGAGAGTGAGTGGTACCTGAGGAGTTAAATGGTCTGAGGCGGACACGGTCCACCATGCCGGTATTGTGTAAAGCTCCACAGAACATCTTAGTACAATGGTAGAGGAAAGGGTGTGCTTCATTTATGTCCCGGAAATTCATGTTAGAGACTATAGTCATGTGCTGTGCTGTCATCCAAGATAGAGGATTCTGCAGCACGTATGATATACTGCAGTTTATATCTAAAATAAATAGATGTGCATCGAATAAGCTTTGAGCTGCACAAAATGAGAGCTTGATGAAATCAGCCAGCCTGAACTTTATTCCCTTATCAGCCACTTCCTACTCTTTTACATTCTGTTACTTCACAGATGTGTAAATTGGCTCCTTACGACATCATACAGAAGACACTGGCTTGATTACTTTCCTTATAATAAATAATTAATACTCAAACTAATAACACTAACATGCTACGGCTATTATAACCACTACAAAAAAAAGACTCCATTTAAAAAACATCATAAAGCACTGTCACTTGGATTGACAGTAAATCAGCTCTTCTTCACTAAGAAATTAAAGGTGTCTTGTGAGTAATGCAGCCATTGTCATGTAAACTGTCAGTGTCAGCCAGAGATGATATACCCATTTAATAATAGAAAGAGCTTTTATATGACTGTGTTCCTGGGATTGGCAGACTTTGATTGGCTAGCTAGACCATTTCACTTTGCAGATAAAATGAAACTACCTTCAATATAATTTATAGATGCAATTCTGTTGAAGCTCATATTAGATATCAGTATTTGAAGGTGTATGTGTGCGTGCGTGCATGTGTCCACGTGCACTAGATTAATAAATACAGAAATTATATTTTAAGACAGTTGTCAGCTGTAAGATATGTGATAGTCTGCTCGATCTGTAAGAAAATGTTTCAAATGTCTTCAGGCTGTCTGAACACAGATAAAGACAATATTTTCACATAAGACAAGTCACTTCGATCGGTTTCATACTGCGTCAATCATCCAAAATCACTCGTTAAGGTTAACCACAATCAATCTGCACAAATTGGTGACAGTGACCCCTCTACGACCTGCAGACCCTATGGTCACCCACACAAAAACACATTATGAACACAAATGAAAACCAATGTCACGATGTAATGAAAAACACAGACTTTGAGAAAAAAAAAAGCATGAAAGACTCAAGCCTCTATATCTGCTGCAAATTTCACACCAAACTGTTAACCCCCCTGTCATCCTCCCGGGTCAAATTGACCCTGTCTGTTTTGACTGTTCCTTCTTTCCTTCCTTCCTCCCTCCTTTCCTTCCTTCCTTCTTCCTTCCTCCCTTCCTTCCTTCCTCCGTCCCTCCTTTCCTTTCCTTCTTCCGTCCTCCCTTCCTTCTCTCCTTCCTTCCTTCCTCCCTCCCTCCTTCCTTCTTCCTTCCTCCCTTCCTTCCTCCCTCCCTCCCTCCTTTCCTTCTTCCGTCCTCCCTTCCTTCCTTCCTTCCTTCTTTCCTTCCTCCCTTCAATCTCTCCTTACTTCCTTCCTCTTTTCCTCCCTCCCTCCCTCCTTACTCCTTTCCTTCCTTCCTTCTTTCCTCATTCATCCCTTTCATCTTTACTTCCTTCCTTCCTACCTTCCTTCCGTCTTTCCTTCCTGCCTTCCTTCCTTCCTTCCTCCTGTCCTTCCTTCCTTCCTTCCTTCCTACCTTCCTCCTGTCTTTCCTTCCTCCTTTCCTTCCTCCCTTCCTTGTCTCCTCACTTCTTTCTTCTCTTCCTCGCTCCCTCCCGCCTTATTCCTTTCCTTCTTTCCTTCTTTCCTTCTTTCCTTCTTTCCTTCTTTCCTTCCTTCCTTCCTTCCTTCCTTCCTTCCTTCCTTCCTCCCTCCCTTCCTTCCTTCCTTCCTCCTGTCCTTCTTTCTTTCCTTCCTTCCTTCCTTCCTTGACCCGAGGACAACAGGAGGGTTAAAATGCCATAGAAAGATATTACCACACAACAGCACATCAGTATGAACAAGTAATGAGAATGAAAGCTAATGCAACTCTTTCTGCAGGTGTGCGGAGAAGAGTACAAGCCTCCAGGCAATGAGTGACACTTCTTTCCTGATCCATTAAAGTTCAGGGAGAACCTTGTTTGGGTCACGAATCAAAGAGGAGGAAATTGACCAAAATATCTGTGAGGCAAAGACATTCATCATCCAAAGATAAAAATGTGTTCTCTCAATGTGGCTGTAATATTTTACAGCCACACGGAGGGCTTTAGTGTCCACAGAGTCTGGTTCACACAGCTTTTGCAACAACCAATTTGCACAAAACTGGACTGATTAGCATGTAGCCACCTCTCTATGAAGCCGTCCATATAACCTTGCAAAGTTAAACCACTTTTCCAGCACCGGAACAGATTCCTTAAAGCATCTATTATGTGGAGCACTAAATGGCAAATTACATGAATTCTACACAAACATGCTGTTCCAGAATATAATATTAACGTATGGTTTGTGCTGGGTTCTCTTTGGAGACTCTGCCCTGTGGACCAAAGGGTCCTATTACTTAAATGAGCTCTATTAGTGTCTCTGCAGGGACCTCTGCGTCAACCAAACTCACCAACCTGCTCACAGACTCAAAAACAGCTTTTATTATGCCACCCCTCTATTGCCCTCCAGTTTCTTACTGATTTACATACAAATTGATCTTGAGGTAAATCAGATGTCACTTTTCTCCGGGTCACGGAGAACACGCTGAGATAATGAAATCAGGGTCCGCTGAGTGCTACACTTGCACAAGCTACCAGATGGGTCTCTCTCCGTTAATGCAATGCCTCAGTCAGTGTGTGTGTGTGTGTGTGTGTGTGTATGTGTGTGTGAATAGGTGGGTGGGCACACATGTTGGTGTGAATGCACGTACATGTGTGTAAGTTTGTGTATGTAAAAAAAAAAAAAAAAAAAGACTTAACATCTTCTATTTATTTTGCCAATGAAAAAGTAAATGTGTGTGCTCATGTGTGATCATTCATTTGACAGCTGTGTATAGAATACATGTTTCCCCCGGTGGGTTCGGGGATTGCTCTGATTTGCTTGGTGATAGCATTTTTGTGGTCGCAAACTAAGGTTTCTTTCTCTCTGGTGAGACAAAAATAACTCGTCAACACTGTGGTGAAGCGTGGAGTATTGTTGTTGTTAGGTGGTTCCTTTTTCTTTGTTTACTGTAAAGTTCAATTCCTCACCTCAGACCAATTAATCACTCCATGAATGGATTCCTCCGTGCTTTCCACTCAGAATAAATGACGGAGAATTCAGCTTGAAGAAGGGACCACAGAGGTGACAATTAGAAGGACAAGAACCCGATGGACCATCACATCCCATTAATGTGTCTGGGGGTTGAATTAAACAGCAAGGCAATATGTGCCATGTTTCTGTAGTGGATCAGACTGGCTTTGGGGAGTGTCTATGTGTGACAGGTGATTAGTGTGGATACAAGGCAAATAATAAGCACCTACAATTATTTTCAGCATGTTGTTTTAAAGATAAGCAACATCTGAATGACCACATTAACCACATTAGAAGGGTTATAAAGATCGTACCTGTATTTTAACACATTTGTAACACAATATATGCAGTTTTATATCACTGCCTATTTTGTGCATTATTGCATATCACAGTATGTTGGATTAATGCATGTGGCAGCCTTAGTATCAGCTAATTTTCTTAATAGTTAATTTGCTGAAACATGTTTGAATTAGACAGAGTACAATGCACTACTTATCAAATATGTGTCTGTGTGCATCATCCTATTTGCCTACTATATATTAAATAGTATGACTGTAGGATTTTTAATATTCTCTATTGACAAAAATTAAATTGATAATTTAAATTTTTTTTCTAGATCATCATAGCTCATGAATACGGTGCTGTTTGGTAGCTTCATGTTAGATGTCAGATGTCAGCTCCCAGAATGCATATCAAATCAGCACACAGAGATAAATAAAAAGAAGAAAAGTTCCTTGTAATGGATTTAACTATGTCAAGCAAGTTTCAAGTATTTGGAAAATGTTTGGAAGTTGTATAAAGCACACACAAATACACAAATAGATTTAAAAAATCATTTAATTTGTTTTTTGTATTGTTTAAATGCACATGTCGTCCATGAGAGGTTGACAGTCAAAAGGCGGATTTAAAATAAATGGAGGGGAGTCTGCAGACCTTCTGTGTTGTAATTCCTCTACTTCAAATCATAAATACAATGAAAAGAAAGAGAGCCATGATGTGAGGCCCCAAAGTCATCAGTCAGACTGACAGCCTTGAAATGGAACAATACCGTGGTCTCCTCCCCTCCTGGGCTGCAGACTGTTTTAGTATTTGTTAAATAACTCTGGTATTCATGAGGTAGCTTCCAAGCGCTGCCTCTAAAGCCATCGTATGGCAATCAAAGAGAAAGTGAAAAATTACTCTTAATGTGTGCATTTCAGATGAGAAAACTAGCCCATTACATGCAAAGCTATGAGTAAAATGAATACATACACATGCAATACATACAATACATGATTAAGTTATAATGAAATTAATGTTTCATTTCTGAGGAATTAATGAGAGCATATTGCGCATTATAGTAACTGGTGTAATAATTGTCTTTGTCCACTGGTCTTTTGATTGATACATTTTGCTATCAGATGAGTCAAGATGAGCCAAGACAGTTGAATGAGTCAGTAAATCTTCCTTCTTCATAATATTGTCATGAGAGGATAAGAGAGCTCATAATGGAGCAGTAGTTTATTTTACTCTCAGTGGGCAGTAGGGACAGTCTCCAGCCACTTTCAACGCTATGAGGGAAATAAATCAAGGGAACAATAACAAAAAATGACCAGAGACCTCTTAGGGACCACACTGCACTACTGAGGGTGATAAAGGTGAGTCCTGACGAGCTCTGAGCCAATTGCAGTGCAGCCTTGACATAATAAATTTAACACAAATTGCCTGCTTTAATTGGGTTCATGATCTGTGGACTGGAGTGTTAGGAGCCCTCCAGTAAAAAGGCCTGACAAATGGGACACACAGATTTCCAGCACCGTTTAATACTGTTATAAAGATTGAAAAAAATACTGGAGACGTCTGCAAATGGAGAGGAGTTAGTGCCAGGCTTTGTATCACCTGGATGGGGAATACCAGGCAAGCCTTATAGGGACTACTGTAGTCTATCAAACAGAGCTGTAGACCAGGAAAACAACCATATGGTTTGTCTAAAAGTTGCTGTCCATAACTAACAGACTCTACCAATGTGTTTAAGATCTGATTGTCTTCTTTGCATCATAAAACAATATAGCCATTATTGCCTTTTCTGTGAACTTACCTTTTATTCCTATGATCATGCGAGTAGTTTCAAAACAAGATCTTGGTGTGAAACAGACTCTGCAATTAAGAGCTATGGTGCGACTGATACCCGCAATAAGCCTTGTAAATTCATAGCTCTATTCAGCTGTGAACGATGTGTAGGTGTGTAGCCAGCCAGCAAGCATACTGTAGGAAGATAAATGAGTATATATCTGCCATATCCTTATCTTTAATGTACACATGCATATCTAATGTTTACAAAATATGCAGATGCAAAGTGAATATGCAGTTTAGCTCTAATTTAAAGGTTGTTATGCCTCCTGCATCGGTAGTTTAATCACTCTGTTGATAATGACATGACGTAATTTCAGTAGGATACATTTTTTTATGCATAAAATGTTCACACATTTTAATGATAAGCTTACCTTTGGACAGAGTATAGATTATATGTTTTAAATGTATGTAAACTAGCTTTAAATACACAGTGTTGTAATGTACTACATGTGCTTTTTTTTTGCATGTATCAACATCCTAGCCATGACCAGTGTCCATATTTGGAGAGGAGAAAAAAGCATCTCTTTATGCAACTGGTGTTTGTGCACTAGTTTGCATGAAAAGACTCCCAGATATTCCCAGAAAAAGAGGAATGAAAACATTTTTTGAAAGATTCAGAAAAACCTAAACTGGCTAGCACGAGGACAATCTGAGGTATGGTGACACACAACATCTGGAGACATGTGGGAAACAGCATGTACTCCCACGCCCGGAACCAGTAGGACCACTGTGTGACAGCTTGACACACAAACTAGATTTTCCTGGCCAAGAAGACACCAGCAGCCAGCACATGCAGCCAGTTGCTTACATCTGCTTCACACAAAAGGTCAACTCAATCAGATTGTGAAGAAAAGTTTGAGAACGACTTTAAAGAAGTGTGAATGACTTGCTTTATGGATGTAGATGAACAGAAATGGATACATTTATACTTCAGTAAAGGTAAGGCAAGGCAGTTTTATTTATATAGCGCATTTCATACACAGTGGCAACTCAATGTGCTTTATATAAAACAAACATTTAACAGAAAAAATTACTACAATAGAGCATTAAATATAATGTTGCAGCATAAAATAATGATTAGCTTTAAAATCATTAAAAGGACATAGAGTGCAAATGAAAGATTAAATTTAAAGTGCTTTGAAATAAAGAGTTCAATCATAAGCACAGGAGAAGAGAAGTGTTTTTAACCTGGATTTAACCTTTGTGTCGTCGTCCTCCCGGGTCAAATTGACCCCGTCTGTTTTGACTGTTCCTTCTTTCTTTCCTTCCTTCCTTCCTTCCTTCCTTCCTTCCTTCCTTCCTTCCTTCCTTCCTTCCTTCCTTCCTTCCTTCCTTCCTTCCTTCCTTCCTTCCTTCCTTCCTACCTTCTTCCTCCCTTCCATCTTTCCTTCCTTCCTTCCTTCCTTCCATCTTTCCTCCCTTCCATCTTTTTTCCCTTCCTTCATTCCTTCCATCTGTCTTCTCTTCCTTCCTTCCTTCCTTCCTTCCTTCCTTCCTTCCTTCCTTCCTTCCTTCCTTCCTTCCTTCCTTCCTTCCTTCCTTCCTCCCTTTCTTCTTTCTTCCTTCCTCCCTTCCATCCTTCCTTCTTCCTCCCTTCCTTCCTTCTTCCTCCCTTCCTTCCTTGACTCGAGGACAACAGGAGGGTTAACCTGATTTCAGTTCTGCTGGTAGTTTGTTCCAGTTGTGTAAAAGCTGCTTCACCATGTTTAGTCTGAACTCTGGGCTCCACTATCTGACCTGAGTCAGTAGATCTCAGAGCTCTACTGGGTTTATATTCTACTAACATGTCATTCATGTATTCTGGACCTAAACCATTCAGTGATTTATAGACCAGTAGCAGAACTTTAAAATCTATTCTATAGCTGACTGGGAGCCAGTGTAAAGACTTTAGAACTGGAGTAATGTGCTCTGATCTCTTTGTTCTGGTCAAAACTCGAGCTGCAGCGTTCTGAATGAGCTGCAGCTGTTTAATGCTTTTTTGTGGGAGTCCAGTCAGAAGACCGTTACAGTAGTCGAGTCTACTGGAGATGAAAGCATGAATCAACTTCTCCTGGTCTGTTTGAGACATAAAACCCTTCACTCTGGATATGTTCTTAAGCTGATAGAAGGCTGTTTTGGTGATTGGTTTGATATGACTCCTGAAGCTCAGATCTGAGTCTATATACCAGTGGTAGTTTGTAATTTGGGTGTAAATCTGGTCTGTACAGCACATTAACAGCATCGCCCTTTTATAGAGAGCAGACTGCGTGATAATGAGTATTTCAAAACAGAATGTGATCATGACTCTATTGTTTGTTTTTTACTGTGTTGATGACATTATGTCTGTTTTGTAAAGCCAGTCATAGTCCCACATTGTGCCTGCTGCTATGCAGAGACTCTCAACTCATCATCTCATAATTGTCACACAACATAAACGTTTGGTATAGCTTGACCTAGACTTGTAGTCAAGACCGCCTAAACCGAGACCAAGACACTACCAAGACCAGAGGGTATCAAGACCGAGACCAAGACGAGACCAAGACCAAGACAAAGTCGAGACGAGACCGAGACCAAGACCACAAAAAAAAAACAGCTAGTGAGCTAGTGTTACACCATAACTTGCATCAATTGAATAAGAGCAGCATACTGGGATAAGAGGTTCAATCCCAGTTTGAATTCAATTTAAGAAGGTGTTATTTCAACTACAGACAGAACAATGCAGAGACAGAGCATGTCATGAATGTGTGTGACTGGCAGTTTCTTAATCACAACAAAATACATGTATGTCATTGATTGGATGCATTTGAAAGGCGTGAAAGGCGAAATAATTTAATGTTGCATTATCGAATGTTATGTTTTGTATCATGGACATTATTTGTTGCAAATCTCCCGACCACTATGTCGACCTGAGACCGCAAGACCAAGACAATGAGTCCAAGACAAGACCGAGGGATCCGAGACCAAGACAAGACCAAGACCAAGACAATGAGACTGTAACAAGACCGAGACCACGTAAAAGTGGTCTCGAGACATCCGACTCTAGCTTGACCACAAAGACAGACTTGCGCATATGGAACGCTACCAGGATTGCTCCTCTGCCCTGAGGAGCAGCTCAATGTCAGTTTTACTCAGCAACACACACACACACATACACACACACACACACACACACACCTGCACCCAGACACACACACAGAGTCTGGACAGAGGTCCTGGGGGGGTGGGGGGGGGGAAGATGTGATACGGAAATCCCTGTCCACTGATATCTTCCTCTGATAACTATGTGTGAAGGTCATTTGTCCCCTGCTTTGGTAAGACTCTCCATAAATCACAGTGGAATTGGTATGATGGGTATTCACAAAGGCAGCTACTGCCTCCCGGTCTTTTCCACTCCCCCCTTCTTCTACTCCTTGTCGCCTATAACCAAAACAGATGTGTACAATAAATAATGACACATCTGGACAATATCATCTATTACAGTACGCTTGCAGCAGAGATACCAGCAGAGTCTTCATTTTTTTTCATGCCTTCCAGTATCTTGACACTTTGGTGTATTAAGATCTACAGTAGACACAGATTTAACATCCAGGAAAAGCAGGTTTAGTAGTGCTGTGTGCCCATTAACCAAGAACAGCATTTATAAACTACTTCAGATGATGCTCACTCCTAGTTAACACTATAAAAAATATTAAAATATTCTAAATTTGCCTTCATCAAAATCTCAAGTTTTTTTTATGACAAGAATGTATAAAATTATTTTTCTCTCTTGATTCTTTATTATTTAGAAATGATGCCAAAAAAGTATATTGTGAAATATTTAGCCATTTAACCTTTGTGTCGTCCTCCGTCGTCTGTTTTGACTGTTACTTCTTTCCTTTCTTCCTCCCCTCCTTCTTTCCTCTGTCCTTCCTTCCTCCCCTCCTTATTTCCTTCCTCCCTTCCTTCTTTCCTCCCTCCCTCCTTATCTTTCTTTCTTCCCTCTACCTTCCTCCCTTCCTTCTTTCCTCTGTCCTTCTTTCCTTCCTTCCTCCCTTCCTCTTTTCCTTTCTCTCTCCTTCCTTCTTTCCTCCCTCCCTCCTACCTTCCTTCCTTCCTTCTTTCCTCCGTCCTTCCTTCCTTCCTTCTTTCCTTCCTCCCTTCCCTCCTTTCCTTCTTTCTTCCTCCCTTCCCTCCTTTCCTTCTTTCTTCCTCCATTCCTTCCTTCCTCCCTCCTTCCTTCCTCCTTCCTTCCCTCTTTCCTTCCTCCCTCCTTTCCTTCCTTCTTTCTCCCTTCCTTCCTTGACTCGAGGACAACAGGAGGGTTAAGTAAAGCTCTTGTGAAATATGTCTAATTATAATTTTGGGCACAATTTGTTAAGATTGTGTCAAATAGTCAGAATATACTCCACACACAGTGATTGAGTTTTGGTTTGGCAGCAGATGCCTGATGCTCACTAGATTACAGTAATATGGTTTTCTACACATTAGAGTCACCACTGCTCAAGCTTTAACTCTGAGTTGTCTCCGACTGTCCATCAAAGGTCATGTCTCTTGTGGCTCATTACATACCAGAGGTCTAACTTGTCTGTGTCACAGTGTCTTAAAAAGTGCACTGATTGGCCTCATGAGGACATTTAATTAATGTATGATCTCATTTGATTGTATTTTGAGGGAGAATCTTTAATTTCTATTCTGTAGTGTGACATATTACACTGATTAGTGTTATAGGATCCAACAGGATAATTAAAGGTTTAACCATTCAGTGTTTGTAAGGCCACTGCTCCATTAATTACATTGCCATCAGCTCACATTGCAATAATGCATCATGGCAATATGAGCTGATATTAATATTTACACTACAATAAGTCAATTCCAAAATCTTTCAAATTGATTTCGACTGTCATGATTCAAGCTTTATGCCATTATAGAATACAGGATGGGAAAATGCAAAGTTTTCAAGGAAAGAATATAACAATAAAGTAAATAAATAAAGCAAAATACATGGTCACCAATAAAGTTGGAATAAAATATATTTTACCTCTTTCCATGAAATGATTGTGACAACGTGATGTATGCTTAATAGATAAAGTGTATATATTCTCAAAATTGCATTGATCAATCTCATTGCACCTGGTCAAAGGTGATTACTGATGTGTATAAATAGAAAATAAAAAGAGAAATGTGTCTGAAAACTAAATGATTCCAACTTTATGGGCGACTGTGTATATTCAAATAATAGCGATAGAAAGCAGATATAGTACAGTACATACCTATATACACACTGTCAATAACTGTTCACAACAATGTTGCATTTGACAACATAAATAAAAGAGCTAGAGTGTGTACTGAGTGATCTCACATCTAAAATCAGTCCTTTGTTTAACCTCTGCACCGTGATGCTTTTGCCTTATTTTATATACAACACAAAGACACACCAAAGGCGCAGGGGCAACCAGGCTGAACCAGAATCATTTCCTCACATGCTCATGCAGATGGCAGTTGTTATTTGTGCGTGTTGTGCATGCAAGCATGCACACATCTGTCTTTGTGTGTCTGTGTGAGTCTGTGTATGAAGGCACGCCTGTGTGGCTATATACGTGTGTGCGCGTGTGCATGTGTGTATGTGTGTGTATGTGGGCGTACTAAGAGCGGCAGGTTTGGCCCCCGAGGCGATGACAAAGCGATCAAACTCTATGTGTCACATATAAATTGCTTTGACCTTTTTTCCTCTCAGACTCATGGCTCGATGGCAACGAGGGACATTTTACCCAACTGGAAAGAGTGCTCAAGTCTGCAAAACATGAGGAAATGGCAAGCGAGGAAATTAACAGTGGTAAGTGTTTGTCCTCTACGGGGTCAAAACACAACCCTCTGTTCCCTTGTGTTTTTTGCTTCGCCAATTTCCCAAAAGACATCTAAAAAACCTTGAGCATTTATTTCAACACTTTGTGTTCTGAAAAGAAGTGATTGTGGAAATAAAATGTTACTCTGAATCACAAATTATTGCTTTAACAAGCAGACAGGTCAGCAGTGTTAATTCAGGTGCAACAGCGCTGCCCACTCATGTTGCATTTATCATTACACCTCTTAACCCTATTAAGTAGAGTGGCCATTTTGTTTTGGAGCTCTCAGTTGTCATACTCTTGACCACTTTAATACATTTCAATTCTTGATGGCTGCATAAGTAGACTTCATAAATGAACCTGTTGTCTATGCTGGCCATCTGGCCAGAAGTCATGTATATAAATGGACCTCTAGACACTTGACTTCTGTAGCTATCGGCTGTGATTACTCTCTTGGCCTAATACAATATTCATGCATTAGAGTAGGCATGCATTACTTTCTTTCTCCTCCTCATGCTGCCGTCGGTAATTGAAATTTCTGAAGTGCGGCATGTTTAATAATGGAATTAATTTCCCATGCAAAGTGTATATGATTTGCCATGCACAGGGAGCAGAGGCAGCATTTCCAGAGAGAAGGAGAAAATAGCAGACTGTGAGCCATATTGTTAGATTTATGAATTTATGATAGAAATAATGATAATAGCATTATTTATGATGATTTGTCTTTTTAATTTTTATAGACACTATATGTTACATTTATTTGCTTTACTATGGCAATGAAGACAAATATAATTAACTGCAATTTGTTAGAAATACTTTTTTGGTGATTGGATGGTAGTCAAGATGTTTTCTTCTTGCAATAAACAACTATAATAGCAAAGACAGTACTGTGACCATTATTTCATCAGGGAGCAGATACTGCACTACAGCTATGAATTTTGAGATAAAAAATTAGGGGGAAAGGCGCGGAGGTATGCAAAGCGCTTTCAAATCAATGTAAAAGATGTGGGAGTGAGACCGGGCTCCTTGTGAAGGCTAATGATCAAGCTGGTTTGACCTCTCAAGCAGTTAATGTGGAACAGACTGTTCCTGGCAAGCCGAGTCCAAATGACAGGCCATCACAGAAAAAGAACAAAGGATAGCTTTCACAAGAACACCATTCATCGCTGCATGGCCATGTTTTATGAGGAGGCAGGGAATAAAATCAAAGAGAGACAGAACGGGAAACGGTGTGTCCAGCTTCAAACGCTTATTCCTGATTCAGACGGGAAGTTTGCCCCATTCTGGTTTCTGTTCTCAAGACTCTTTGCATAGCTTTTTTTTCCAGCCCACATTTTGATTGCAAAGCACTTGTCCTCATGTCATCCCTGCAAACACTGACACTAGGAATAAAACATCTACATCTACAGTTCGTGGCCATACAGGATAAATCTAATAAGTTAATTCGTGATGAAAGCATAGGTCAAACACGCAGCTTATTTAGCTGTTTTCCAGTTGACAGCAAGAGGTGAGGTTAGCATGAGGGGGAGGGGTTTCCGCAATGAGAGTGTGAGGAAAACATCGGGCTCAGCACAATAATGTTGTATGTACCAGCCAAGACATATTAGGCTAATGAAATGTTCACAGGCTGTAATTGTTGTAATGAGAGGACAGATTGTGTAGAAGGAAGGGTGAGATGCAGCAACAGAGGACCATAGAAAAGAAACCAGACAGAGGATAAAGAATGTATAAGACAACAAAGATCATCTCTTCAAAAACACAGAAATAGTCTTGTTTTACATATTTTTTAGCCTAATTGATAGGCTTAATTATGAGGGATGAAGAGTTTTAAGAACCCATTGAGAGACATGTTATACATAAACATAAACATGAACTTCACATACTGCAGTGGCGTCTTCATTAAGAGCACTGATGAAAGGATGTTGCAAAGTCTCACTTAAAAAAACGTGAATCCTCCAATATGAGGATGTTTTCCTCTTGTTAATATTTTTTCCAAATCATGTATAGTCTCTGATCCTGCCCCAGGTATTTTATGAAAACAAGAAAGAATCTCGCTTTGAACACAAACATGTATATTTCTGTTTATGAAATGAAAAGAATAGCTTCATTTAGCAGGTACAAGCTACCGTCTAGTAATTTCCAATAAATAACCTCAATCGCTCCGACTATAAAAGATGTCACCCGTACGCTCTATCTCTGACAACTCCACACTGCAGAAATGAACACAGATCAAGAACAACAACAACAGATCATAAAATGCAAGGATGCGTTGAGGAACACAAATAATGCAAAAGGGGAATGAGTGGGTGGTGAGAGAGAGAGAGAGAGAGAGAGAGAGAGAGAGAGAGAGAGAGAGAGAGAGAGAGTGAGTGAGGGGGAAATAAAGTGAACAGGGAAGAAACACAGAAAAGGTGAGAAAGCATCGGTGAACGACAAGAGTGGAAGAGAGGGAGTTACAGAGAGCCATTTAGGGGAGAACTGAGTCAAATTCAAATACCCAATGATTACGTCTCTTAACATGTCAAGTACATTTCCATTTAAAGTGCTTGCTTAAACACCCATGAAGAGGTGTTCTCCAGCTGCTATGTACACAGTAATGCCTGGGGAGTCTCCTAAGACCCTCAAGTCGTGCAATTGTCACTTTCTTCCTCAGCACCCTTGTCCTTATCTGCCTCAGCTTTAAAATAATATATAGTATCTGGAAAAAACCTAGAACCTAAATGTCAGACAAAATGGCACCTTAAAGTTTCTATGTGTAGAATTGAACAATTGATGACTTAAGCGCCTCCTCACAGGAACTACCAAAAAAGTCACTGTAAACATTAAACCTGCGTTGACCATAGACTGTATATAAAATGGACGTAACATCCGTGACGTCACCCATTGGTTTGTGGACTGCTGCTTGGAAGCGAATAGTATCAGATCTGGGCAGCGCCATCTTGAAAATTTCCGGTGCATGCTGGGTAAAAAAAAAACACGGATTCTACTTATATGGGCATCAGGAGGAGCATGAGGCGCCCTCCTGAACCTGTGAACCAATCAACCTGTCAATCACGACGTAGCCACGCCCTAATGCATACCCTGCTTTATCGTCACATATAAAATCAGGGAGGCCAAAATGTCCCAAATGAACATCATACTGCATTGAAGAAGGCTTTAAACTAGCGATTGAGACCATAAACACATTTTGAAAACGTTTACTGAGGTTAGAAATCAAGTGAGAAGTTGGTGAATTCTCCATTGACTTGTATAGAGACGGAAGTCCTTTTGACACCAAAACGGTCGCCCCCTGGTGGCCTTTTGATAGAATGCAGTGTTAAATAACTTCCGCGTTCGCATCATTTCAGAGGACCAGAACTCCCCGCCTGGCGTTGACAGATTTTTTTGGCCCATTGGTGGCAGCAGAAACGCGTCAATACAACATGACATATCACTTTTAAAGGTGATATGTTGCCCTTAACAGCAAATAGTTTTTTTATTTACAGATCCAGCAGCAACATTATCATTAGTCTGTCCACCTGGTGATTATAACTACAGTATTCACTCTCTTTTAGCCCTGTTTTTGACAAATATCTGCTATCTGCTATTCCACTATGTTAAACGCCAGCTATAGTCCCAAAATGTATCTGTTTGCCATTTGATGCTGAGCAGGTAGTCAACAGTGGGATTTTGGAGCTTTTTTTCGCTGACGACAGCCGCCAGGTGCAGCCCAAAGCAACATAGTGAGACTGAACCAAAACAGTAAAGTTGCAGGTCAGACAGCTAAAAAATGAGCTGAAACTCATTATAAAGCACTGTAAAGCTGAGGGGCGCTGTAGGTTGGATGATAATTCTCTGTAGGTCCATATACAAGTGCCTTTGCCTTTCACATTGTCATTTTATATATTGTTAATGTGAAAAAAATATTGATTATTGCCATTTTAACGTACTATTACCCAGGGACACTGAGATAAATGGTCTGAAAACAACTCACACTACACTGAGTCCACAATGATCACAATAACACTAATTTGTAAGATGCTATAATTACATTGAATTCTACATTGTGACTTTAACCCCTCCTGTTGTCCACGAGTCAAGGAAGGAAGGGAGGAAGAAGGAAGGAAGGGAGGGAGGAAGGAAGGATGGAAGAAAGGAGGGAGGAAGGAAGGAAGGGAGAAAGAAGGAAGGAAAAGAGGGAGGAAGGAAGGAAGGAAGGGAGGAAGAAGGAAGGAAGGCAGGGAGGAAGGAAGGATGGAAGAAAGGAGGGAGGAAGGAAGGAAGGGAGAAAGAAGGAAGGAAAAGAGGGAGGAAGAAGGGAGGAAAGGAGGGAGGAAGGAAGGAAGGGAGAAAGAAGGAAGGAAAAGAGGGAGGAAGGAAGGAAGGAAGGAAGGGAGGAAGAAGGAAGGAAAGGAGGGAGGAAGGAAGGAAGGAAAGGAGGAAGGAAGTAGGAAGGAAAGGAGAGAGGAAGGAAGGAAGGAAGGAAGGAAGGAAGGAAGGAAGGAAGGAAGGAAGGAAGGAAGGAGGGAGGGAGGGAGGGAGGAAGGGAGGGAGGAGGGAGGGAGGGAGAAAGGAAAAGAGGAAGGGAGGAAGGAAGGAAGGAAGCTAGGGGGAGGAAAGAAAGAGAGAAGGAGGGAGGAAAGAAGGAATAGAGGAAGGAAAGGAAGGAAGGAAGGAAGAAAAGAAGGAAAGAAGGAGGGAGGGAGGTAGGAAGGACAGAAGGAAGGGAGGAAAGAGAGAGGAAGGAAAGAAAGAGAGAAGGAGGGAGGGAAGAAGGACAGACGGAAGGAAGGAAGGAAGGGAGGAAAGAAGGAACAGTCAAAACAGACGGGGTCAATTTGACCCGGGAGGACGACACGAAGGTTAAAGCAGCAATAATAATTCTTTGGCCACTTTGGGGGCAAACGAACAAGCTGACATATTGTCATCTTATAAAGTTCACATGATCAACAGGTGACTTTTTACACAATCATCAAACACACATTATCATTCATTACGAGTCATGTCTCAGATATTCACTTTCCTTGTATCTCTGTTTTTAGTCTACACTAATTCCTGAGGACAATATCTGGCTCTGAAGCTGCCAGATATTCCTTTATGTTCATCAACTGTTTGCCTTCAGCACTAAGCAGGTAGTTTACAGCTGCAACTTTGTGATCTGGAACCACATTCACCACAAAATTCCTGCTGACTGCATTCAGCATTGATAAACGTGTCACTCCCAACAGATCCACATATTAAAATGCAGCACTGATGTTTGCCTTTGTGAAAAGCCTTTATTATTAAAGTGCCCTCACCTGCTAACACATTATAGCCCGTAAACAACATGAATGATGTGCTGAGCACTGCAGCCTAACACACATTTATTAAATTACACTTTTCAGCCACACATCAGCTTTCTGCTTTGATTCATTTCCTTTAATGAGTTTGCTGATGTAGACTGGCATGCTGTAATGAAAAGGTAAAGACAAGCATGCTGGAGAGCCATAAATAAGTCTCGCAGCATGAGGAATAATGACAGGAGTTTAATGTCCAATTAGATTAAAAGGCTCTCTGACACAAAAGCAGGATGCTGAGTGCACTGCTCAATGAGCCTGTGAGCGACATTGATTAACGCTAAACGGATCTATTACTCTCATCCCTGGTACTGATCAACAGCTCTACCTGCCACTGCTCTAACACTATAAATGTGTGTGTGGTTGCATCTATATCTTTGCATGCAAATCCATCTACCCATCAAGTGGATTATAGATTAACAACTAATGTCTAAAAAAAAAACATAATCAGTTTGTGTATTTCTCAAGAACATCCAGGTGATTTTGTGTTTCTTACTGTATTTACTTATTAATTTCATTATGTAAACACAAGACAAGCTCAGCCAAGTAAGTTTAGCATCTTTTTTCCCTGATGTATGAGTTTCATAAAGCACTGGGGAGTTTTCTCATTGTAGCGAAGCTCAAAGCCAATAGCGCTCGACATTATTGGCTTTCGCAGAACAAGCATGATAGCGGAATGGGATGTCCATCTATCATTATACTTGTGTTCAGACACTCGTCATAGGCTTCAGCTGACATCTTCTATCTGAGCTTACCATTATAGGTGGGTTGTGGAGATGTTTAAATCTGCTCTGCTGCAGGGGAAGGGATCTAACTCATAGTTGTGGCTTCTCATTATTCTGCTGAAAGAGCTTTGTGGATATTTCCTCTGCTGAACAGAGATAGATGTGGGAGGGGGTATATAAACACCTTTGACATTTTACACTACTCTACATTAACATTCACAGTTCACAGGATCTGGTGTGTACCACCGAGATCAAAGAGACAGTATTATGTAACAGACAGTATTGTATGTGTATAATGTGTAGGTCTGAGGCTCCTATCTGGGATCTGAACAGTATTTATAATGAGCCAGAATCCAAGTGTGACTCGTCAAAAACACGTGAAAAAATGGTGTCTGTCTGCTGTGAGACATTACAATGCAAATGTGCTCTAAATCTTTTAAGAGTGACATGACCATCATTGTTTTAAGGCTCATTTTCAAATAAATGCAGTAGGTGCCATGTCTCATTTCCACAATTTACGCATTGAGGGAATATTTTTTCCCTCAGCCTACTGTTACACTAAACAGCAAGAAGGAGTACTACATCTGGCTTCTGCAAAAGACGATGAACTAGAGTGGCACAGTGATTTATAATGGGATAAATCAAACTGGGACACTACAAAATCACAAAGAATATCTTCAAGTCACTGTTGCAAGTGGAGTGCAGTCTTACTGTCAAACCAAAAAAGTAAAACACTTTGTAGGAGGCTCACTCCCTTAAACCACTGACTGACTGATTGGTGGTAGTTACCCTCATTTTTAAAACTAGATGCAGATTCCGCACTGAATGAATATTGTAATGCCTACACTAGTCATGTAGTATTTTTAATATAAAAAGGGGTATCGACCATAGACTGTATATAAGAAATGGACGTACCATCCGTGACGTCACCCATTGGTTTGTGGACTGCTGCTTGGAAGCCAATAGTATCGGATCTGGGCAGCGCCATCTTGAAAATTTCAGGTGCATGCTGGGAAAAATAAAAACACCACGGATTCTACTTATATGGGCATCAGGAGGAGCATGAGGCGCCCTCCTGAACCTGTGAACCAATCAACCTGTCAATCACGACGTAGCCACGCCCTAATGCATACCCTGCTTTATCGTCACATATAAAATCAGGGAGGCCAAAATGTCCCAAATGAACATCATACTGCATTGAAGAAGGCTTTAAACTAGCGATTGAGACCATAAACACATTTTGAAAACGTTTACTGAGGTTAGAAATCAAGTGAGAAGTTGGTGAATTCTCCATTGACTTGTATAGAGACGGAAATCCTTTTGACACCGAAACGGTCGCCCCCTGGTGGCCTTTTGATAGAATGCAGTTTTAAATTACTTCCGCGTTGGCATCATTTCAGAGGACCAGAACTCCCCGCCTGGTATCGGCACAGAAAGTTAAAAAAAAAAAAAAAAAACTTCATTGGGTATAAAACAGAGGTGGCTACAGAAGTCAAGGCTAAATTGACTATATCATTAAAGGTCTGGGTTGATTTTTATTTTTTTATTTTTTTTGTATGGCAATATGTCACATGTAAGAGGAAATGGTTTCTATATTAAACCAAGAAGGGTTTTGCTGTACACTGGCAACTTGTAGAAGTCAGGAGATACCAGACCTCAGTCCATTTCACAATATGCCTCATCAAACTGCCTCATCATTGATTTTGTAGGGAAAATAGACACAGAGCTTAAAAAAAGGTTAAATGTGGATGAACCAGGTCACTAGGGCATTTCTTTGTTATGCACAAGGACCACATCAAATTATACATTGTATAAGCTTTTTGTCATCGTATACATGGATTATACATGGATTAGCAGTCTCAAAACACTTTTTTTCCTGAGGGTCTTCCTCATGGCAAGGTATATAATTTTGTAGACACGTGTGAAAAGTGTCATTAGAATATATGTATAGTATAAGTATAAATAGGACCAAATTGCAGAGATCATTCATGGTACGCAGAATCTGCATTCACATTCACACCATGTACACTCATTTACATCGTCTCACGTATTGCTTAATTACAGCATGCCAGTCACATAATGTTTTGATTACATACTTATAACTGAAATTGCTGCTGCCACACTTTCACACTCAACAAAAGCCTGAAGCCATACCCACATCAAACTGCTCTGAACAGAAATTTGATCGGTACAAAATGCATTGTGACTGGTGGTTTTTGAGCACTGATAGTCAATCACGTCTTTCTCCAATATTTATGAACTATGAAAAATGTCTAGCATTTAAATGATGGAAACATTTTTATGGTATCAAGCTTTCTTTTGCTGTTATATTCGCCATCAGATCACTCCTATAAACTCCTGGGGCATGTTGTCTAAAGCTCTTGATGACAGATGGGGGCACAAACGAGAGCTTTCTGCAAATATCCCAAAAATAACCTTTGCACAGAAAAGTTTGCTCTTTCTCTAAAAGATGTCCAGGGTGAGTCGCCAATTGGGTGTTTGGTTGTTTCTCAAATCTGAGTGCTGAAGTAGAGTGGAGTATTTTTGCTCTCATGCAGATAATTAATGGCAGTTTGCCCACCTAATCTACAGACCATATGCTTTGGCAAGGGGTTTATGACTGTGTTCCCCAGATGCTTTGGATGAGGCTACTTCAGGAGTACTGAGGTCATTGTTTCACTGATTTGGTTTCTGTCTAACTTTAGCAAGAACTCTGTCCATACCTTGGAGAAGCTCATTTTCTGCAGATGTTGGACACTGCCATGAATGTACTTTGTCAGCTCTTCTGTATGTCATTTTCATGGACAGAAAGATGTCTACTCTTTCCATCTCTGTTTCAAGAGATTTATTATTTGCTCTCCTATAATGCTGCATTAATTGAATTATGATAAGTAGGGGACAAAAGAACTCCAAAACAACTGACAGGCACACAGCCATGACATATATAATCTTACAGAGAGTTGTGTCTGACCACAGTTCATTATTCACTCTCATTTTAGCTCAGTTTTTGTCATCATCAACATCTGCAAATAATATCTAGGTCTTAAGCTGCTAAATATTTGACATTCGTTTGGCGCTGGGCAGTGTACAGTGGGTTTATCACAGCTTGTCTACTGGAAACCGTTGCTTGCTACTGCTAGCAATGATGCCATTCACCAAAACATAACCAGGTTAAAGCTCCATAGAGTTGCAGAATTGGGTGATAATTTTCAGCTGTACATCGTACTGCAATTTTATGTTTGTACAAACAATTATTGATTAATGCAGGGTTACATGTATCTATGAAATTACATAATTAGATTATTGCCTCCAGTCCTTTCAATGAAGACGCCCTCACAGTCTTAAGTAAGCACTGTTCATGCACATGCATTCATTTTAAAAGTGTTACTGCATATGTTTGATTTGACTTCTTTCATCATTTTATTTATGGGGGGTACAGATAGCAAAGAAAAATATATATCACTGTAATTTGTAGGGCTCCTTTCATTAAGTTGATAGTTTTGGTTCATTGCTCTCAATCTATTAATTTATATTACAAACCATTGCAGGTATATGATTCTGAAATGTCTCAAACCTACTTTGTTTGTACAGCTTCTTGCAAGTATTCTAACCTTGTGGAGTCTAAATATTGAACAATGTGAAAAATTGCCAAATAACTGCAAAAAAAAATGCAGTATTTGCTGTAAGCACAGCTGCAGCAGAAAACCATTCAACCATATTTTCCATAAAGGTTTGAATCAATTTGTGTTTCCACTCTTCAAAAGTATCTCACCTAGCCAATGTTATTGCTTAAATCATTTCTTTGCAGTAGATACATTCACACACATACACCCACACATTTCTATATCTGGATCTTCTCTTCCACCTCTTCATAGCATATCACCAAGACAACTATGTGCTTAACAAAGTTTCTTTCACTTTCTATAAAACACTTTTAAACGTTAGATTTTACTAATAGGGTATTTTCTCATTTACTATTCATGGCATGTATCCATGTATGTGATTTAACATATTTTTCCATATATACAGCACAAGGCATCATAATGAGAAAAGAACTAATGTCTATCAAACCCTCAGTTGTTGTAGAGAATTAGCTTTGTAGTGGAGGAAAATCACAAGTTACACCGTTCTAATAGCAGAAAAACTTAATTAACTAGGTGAGCCTTGGGGCCTCTTACAAAATGCCTCCCCAAGCAACAGCAGAGAGCAAGAATGACCCCCAGCTACAACAGACCTGCTTACTGATACAGAAAATATGATTGCTTTTCATATTCCAGTGAATTTTCAACATTTCCCGTTTTACCTCAGGACACACAGTCGCTCAGAACACATTAGAATAGGTGCATTGCAGGAAAAGGGGCAGTGCATGTGGGCGTTATTAGCTAAATGAATTTTAATAAATAACACTGAGACATAATGAAACATAAGACAATATGGAAGTGGAAATTAAATGCTTGTTGAAGTATGCAAGACAGATAATGGGATACAGTCATGAAACAGATGAGTTTAAGGAGGTACGTAATACTGCATGTTCAATTTATATGTAAATCAATCCACCTAATAGAATGACCTCGACCAGGTGTCAGAGGATAAGAAAATGATCCCACCCAAAAGCATTTTTTGAATTTTGAAATCTCATGAGCTTTTATAGGAACAGGGTGGCAGCCTGGTGCTGCAATAACCCATTAGAGAACAGGCTAATGAGGTGATTTATTTGAGTTACATTGAGAGTATCGCACAGCGCCCACAACAGTCTGCACAATACACATTCAGGACTTTGTCTGCACACGGAGTGCCCATATACCTACAGCAGGAAGCAAGCTGCCCTTTTAACCCATGTGCGCCTGAGTATGAGGTGGATGTATGGGCGACAAACATACCACTACTATCTGTCACCATTCCATGTCACCTTCAGAGATATTACACATCTGTCACAGTGACTCTCCTTGTTAGAGAGACAGTAGAGAATAATCAGGAGAGAACAAATGATGTGCCACAAAGGCCCCTGCTGTGTGACCTTTGACCATGCACACATACACATGGTACATTGTCTGCCTGATGTCTGTGACATGAAACTATTATTGTGAAAAGTGTAGTTTACGATCAGAAAGTGCTATGCATAGTTTAAAAACTTGTTCTTCTGAAGGTTTTTTTCTTTTCAAAATTGGTATGTGGGCGTGGGCACGACAGTCCCCCGTCTATCAGTCACTAATCGTGTGGAGCAGTGGGTGTCCAGGACACCTGTGTCTGCTGCCTGATAATGAATATGATGAAGATGGATAATACTTTACCCTGTCTGAAACCCTGCTCTCAGCTAGGGAGTGATTACTGCAGTAATTGGGATCCATGGTGGCTGCCGCTGGAGATACTGATGATGAGGCTGTCACGACTAAAATGTAGCTAACATTGACATTACTCATATTGGACCTCAAGAGTTACAATTTCCCAAATCACCACTGACAACTTTGTAATCAAATCTGTGACCTGTTTCTCTTCATCCATTTATTGAAGTTTCACTGTATATTTGGGTTGTGTAATATTTTCATGAATTAGCTCAAAGACAAACAAGAGATAAAGCTTTCAAACATTGTGTTATATGTTTATAAGATGCATGTTTGGTTCAGGCTCACAAAGCATCACATTTGATTGGCCATTTCCTGACAAAGTCTTGCTACGATCAGCATAGAGTGATCACAGTGAAGCAACAGGAGCTAAGTGACTGGTGAAATCCTGTCACCTTTCCACAAAAATCACTTAACTGGAAAAAGAGGAAAGCACTGATGATATCATTGACTTTTTGGAGCCATTTGGATTCTCTGATCATCTCGGTCGTATGCCACAGGGTCTTACATATTGATTATTCTGCTACATGGGCCATCACCATACTTCATGCTGTTCTTTTGAAAGGTTTCAAAAAGTAATTTATGAGGACCCAGAGTGATCATTACCAGGTGGCCTTGTCAGGCATCACTTCTTTTTCTACGGTGAGGTTTTCTGGGATTCCTGAGGGATGATTGGTGTCCTCTAGGTAGTGTCCTAGTGCATAGAGGGTGCTAAAAAGGGGGGAGCCGTTAATGACCATCTGCTCAGAGAGCAACCTTTTTAATGAAGACGGATGTTGGGAGGATCTGACCAGGGGGCTCCGGGCAGGGGTCTAATGACACACACCCCTCTATGTCTGGACCTTTTAGGTTATGTTAGGCGCCCTGCCGGCTCTCACCACCACACTGGCACCAAGAATTTCAAACAGGCCTCCTGAAACTGTATCACATGCACCCATGATGGCATGTGATGTACCACTGAGCTCTGATAACTGCAACTGTGTAAGACCACATTGACACACTATTTGACAAAATATAAAAAAAACTGTCAGAGTGAGGCATTAGGCACATTTAAGAGCATTTTTACATCATGAAAACTGTTTATGTTAGTCTCAAATGCTGACTAACTGTAAGAATAGCATCATGTATTGATATCATCAGAGGTCATGTGGCTATGTAAAGAAGTTCCAGATCTTGTGCATAAATATAGAAAAAAAGTTCTCTGTTTTACATGTAGAAAAAAGCTTATTATTTTAAGTTGGGTCATTATTATCGCCTAATGCTTTGTCATTGAGCCACATCACGCTATGGTTGAGGAACCCAGATTTAATTGGATTTCGGTTACTTAAATTAAACTCTCTTTCACTCTTGATCCATATCTATTTTTTGTCCATTTTTTTTGTCTTTTCATTCTTTGTGTTTATATTGAAATCTTTGGAAATGTCTCTGTTGATTTGGCAGACTCAGATTAAGTCCTGCGATTGGGCTCCAGTACTCCAGCCTAATCATCCTCGATGTGTTTCCTGAGCCGCAGAGTTAATAATATCCCAAAAAAGGAAAGTGGGAGCTTACAGCATCCATACCCTTAGGCTTCACCCCGAATGTGCGCTCAAATTAAGAACAAGCCCGTGGCCTTAACGGCAGATCTAAACAGGGGGGCTGTTGTGTCAGCAATCTTTTATTAGTCATCCTGTTCGAAAACACAGCGGGAGAAGGGAAGAAAGACAGAGCCTGGAGAAGACATGAGCGCCTGTGTTCCCTGCTGTCCTTTCTTTTTTCATCACACATCACTTCTCTGCAAAGGTTATTAGACAAGTCAACTAAGATTGATGGATGGAGATGGAAGATGTTCAGATGCCTATCTCTCTCACACTCATCTTCATCTGAGTGTTGGTATTGACAGGTGGAGATGGATAGATGGGTCTTTTCTTCCTACTGCTTCCTACTATACCCCATATATAGTGCATGATGCTATATCTCCAAGAGCACACTGTTTATGGGCTTTTTAGCTTAGATGTCTTAACAAAACATCAATTTACCATAATTAGCTACAAAACAACACGAGCGATTTTAATGTTTATTGGAAACATTTAATGCAATCCCAGATATGAGTGTGCGTTACACTGTATTTGTCTAGTAATATACTGAGAGTATGTGAGGTGCCGCAGGCTAATAGAAGCCGTTATAATGAGGGATGATACCAATAAATTGATATCTCACTACGTTCACTACACTCCTCTTTACAGCTGCAGTTAAAAGGATTGACCCAGCCTTCACTAACCTTGTATTTGACTTGAACTGTCATTAGCAAATCAAAAGTAGATTAATTAATCACAGGTCCACTGGGGTATGCATTACCTTAAGTGACTATTGTAATATAACTTCAAGAGAAATCACCTATGATTTCTCATCTTGACACCAGAATGAATGCTGTGCCGCTTCTAGGAGTGCTGATGCTGTCATCAAGTCGGGGGAAATGGATTCTGTAAGTGGTGCAGAGTCTATTAGTGCATTAATTCTGCTACAAATGGAGCTCTTCAAAAATGGTCAACACTTACTGTATGTCTCATCTGGACCTCTTCAAGTCTTTTCTGCACCTTCTCTGCCTTTTTTCCTCAAATATTTCCTTAAAACATACTGTATTTCTGTGTAAAGGATGCATAAGAAAAAACAGAAGTGACATGTTTCAATTTGACTGAAAGTGTTGTAAACTGTTAATGTAATCCAGCATTAGCCATATACATGAAAGCACTGCTCCGAGTGGCTACATCCGTGTTGTTGTTCCGCCTCGAGCCCAGACGCTCTTCCATCCTGATACACTCTGACATTGGGGAACACACCGTGACTTGCTTAGCCGAAGGAAGAGGAGGCCAAATCACACAGTGGGACTGGTGGATCACTGATTGAAGCAAGCAAGATCTCTGGAAGATGTCAAGTATTTTATATAATCATAAAAACAAGCAGCAGTCTTATCTTCACAACCTTCACAAGCATCAGTCCCTGTCCTTTTCTTGCATCTTTTTTCCCATATCAGATTTCTTTTAGTGCCATTAATTGTGTTGCAAACAGCCCATCGATGTACTAATAGTATCCCCTGCTGGCAGAAGATGGAACATTTCACACACACACACAATAACAGATGGTGTAGATAAGTCTCATATTCTACTGCACATTCCTGTTTTCAGAAAAGAAAGCAATTAAAGTTTTTTAAAGAGGATTATAATTAGGAATGTAACAGTGAAAATTACATTATGATGAACTGAAAACACTGAATGAATTTGTATCCTACTTTACAGGCTGGGAGTGTTTTAATTAATTGTTGCAACCCCTGCAAGACCACCAGAGGTCACTACTACTTTATATTATTATTGCTCATCTGAAATCTCATGTGATCAGTCAAATGACCGAAGCACAATCCATATCACAAAATAATCTGATAGGTAACTTTTATAAACAGCACAGCAAAGCTAAATAAATTCCTTTTTTTTTTTTAGATAACAGTGAAATGCATCTAAGCCATGAGAAGTCACTGCACCTTACACTGCTACAATCCACCATTCTGATCAATGCAAATTTTCAGCAGTCATTGTGACTGATTGTATAATCCAATTAGTCATCCATCACTCAAGACACAGTGGTCCGCATTGTCTATTTACACATGTATTTATCTATCTAGTGCATTGTGCCTGTCAAACTATAAATTCCTCATTATTACAGATTGTGGTGCATGCAGGGCCCCTCCTCCATGTATGCTACCAAAGAACAGCTACCTTCCCTCCTCCTATAAACATGCTGGTTTCCATGCCAACCTGGAGCAGGATCCACAGAGCAAACACTCCAGCAGCCAGGAGAAAAGTGTTTAACAATGGGGTCTGAGCTGAGGTTGGAGGGTTGGAGGAGCAGGAGGGGGGAGGGAGGGAAACAGAGCAGGTAGCCAATTCACACAACACAAAGTCTCAAGCAAGGCTGAAATTATGAATTTGTTCAAAAGTTCAGTGGAATAAAGAACTGAAATAATTTTAAAAAACCTTTATCTAACAGTTTTTTTTTAAAATGAAAGTGTGTCTACATATTTAAATAGCCCCATTATGTCATTAGGTGAAATAATTGCAGAATTTTGAATTGATTTATTGCATTTTCCTTCCTTTTCAGAGTAGGTTTTAAATCTTTTTTACAATCTCATGTGAATATATTAAGTACAGTCAATCAAAGTACACTTAACATGTATTACTTAAAGCTAGGCCACTGTGAAGCAGGATTCACTCCCTACAGTCTTTACTCCCTGGATCACTGTAGGTACATTGTCGTTATTTTTTACCCAAAAGTCTTTTACTTTACAACCACAGATTTGATGTTTTTCTAATGCTGTAGTTACATCATATAGCCTGAAGCCAATGCAAAAATCCAACATATTAAATTACTGCCCTTTTTAAAATAAAGGAGAAAGGCCAGCGTAAGAAGAAATGGCACAACAAAGGAAATAGGGGTTTAAAATGGCCTAACCCTAAGTAGTTATTTTAAAATATTATTCTCATGAATACATAACTTATTCATGACATAAACTTTTCGTCTGTGCAAACAAAATATATATGAACAAATTATATAATAGGCTACAGTAGGAGACCTGATACAAAAAAAAAACCCAAATCTTTATTGTTACTTAGTCAGTTTGAAATGACATCATTCACCTCCTAAAGCCATGTCAAGGGCAAAAGGGTAATCGGGGGGGGGGGGGGAAGAAAAGAAGTTTGAAACAGAGGAGTGAGGTGGGACGTTCAAACTGAAAAGATTCCTCAGAGGCGTGACTTCTCTGCTCAGTGCACACCCATAACAAACTCTGAGAGAAACACGACAGTTGATCCTCCTGGTGTTCTCCAGATTACATTCACAGCTCTGTGGACTGAAGGAGCCATTCATCCTGACATGTCACTTTAGGAAAAGTATTATTCGACAACAACAACAACAGCAACAATAGGTGAGTGAGCATGCCATTGACAATAGCAGTATGATGAAAAACTTGTCTGCAAAGGTCACTTTTTTTTTTTTTACTGTTTGATAATAGACTTATAAGGACTTTTTAATTAATTTGTGTCCCTGCTATTTATATGGATGATAATGAAAACACAAAATTCTTGTATTGTATTGTGATTTTTTTAAATTATATTTTCCCCTATGTTGGTAGCCTAGATGTTGGCAAGCATTTATTTATATTTTAAAGCCTGAAATCATTTTATTCTAGTACTAACAAAACTAAACACTATTTTTCTTTGAGAGTTTTTCTACAGGTTTAGGGTTCAAAGTACAAAGACTGTGCATGGTTTAATAATACATTTCCTGTTTTGCAATTCCATATTTTGTTGATGCTGCCCTCCTTGTTTGAGAACTGTTTATTTAATCTTTTTCTTGTGTTTGAATCATCTCCTACTGTAGCTATGAGCTGTGGACTACCATCGACTGTGTAAAGAAAAAAACACAACTACTTGAATTGACTTCCTCGTGGACACAGAGCCTCTGAGGAATCTGCATCAGCCATGACTGGAAAGGGTTGTCAGCTCCTGGTGTCTCCGTGTAATGTGTCTCCATCACTGGGCATGATCAGAGGGCACCAGTCCCAATCCATCAGGATACCCATGTCTTCCCCCCAACGGGCCAATCTTAGTCCCTCCTCAGGTGTGGAGAAAGTGAAAAGAGGGACTGTCAACTCCTTAGCCTCTGGGAAACATAGCGAAAGCCATGTTGTCTTACCAACCCTGAGTCTCCGCAAACAGGTGTTAATCAATGGGAAACATCTAACCATGCCGAGTCCAACCCCACACCAGCAGGTACCTGCTCTTCATCCTCCAACCACAACAGTGACGGCTACCATTCAGACAGGACGCTGCTCCTCTAACAAGAGCTTTGAAGGTAAAAAACAAAAGTCAACAAAGGATACAAATATCTAATCGACCCAGTGTGTGTGTGAGCAAAATGGAGCTTTACTCTCCAGAGCAGTAGTTTAATACTACAGTATTCATGATGTAACATCCAGTTAATAACAAAATCTCACTACATTTTAAGTGAGACATCAGGGCACACAACCTATTAAATAATAACAGTAGTGTATATTGAGACAATCTTCATACTTCACTTATTCTCAATGTGCTCTTCCCACCCCTTACAGTCTTCTTGTTAGACCTGTGTTCTCTTATTTATTGATAATTAACCAAGCATGAAGCTGGTCCCTGAAATTTTCTACAGAGGAAAAAAGGAAGGAGGTGAACAGCTCATTGGTGATTAACAGAGCAGAAAGTGTCTCTGGCCCTCTTAGGCTGGTGAGGGAAATTCCACAATCTACTGTATAAACATTACTCAAAACTGACTAAATTTGTTGGTGTCATTGGATATGTGGAATGTGGATTAAAGTTTGTTGTTCTATAACCATCCTGGATATTCTGTTTATTAATTTCAAGGCTTTTTGTTGCAGGTTGCTCTGTGTCTGGACCCACCATAGAAGTATTTGGGCAGCCAGCTGGTGCTAACCTGACAGTATCCAGTAGTCCCATTACTGTTGTCAAAGGCCACCCGTGTACTGCAGGGCCTGCAGCGCCTCATCCCCCATCACATCCACAGAGCATGCAGGTTCCCCACACTGATGGCAGGTGGGCAATATCAATAACAGCATGTGATGATGAGCTCACTAAACCTTAAGAGTGTTACTAAAGTGTATAATAACAATCTGTTTCAGATCCTTACTGTCCAGAGAATCACTGGCATCCACTACTCTCAGTCTGTTTGAAACACAGTCAATGTTCAGTGGCAGACATGACTGGCCGTATGGCTACCGTGTCCTTCCTCCCCTGGGGCTACCTCAGTGCTCCACCCAGGCTAGCGAGGGCGGTGAGCATATCAGCCTTTCTCCTGGCACAGCCATGTCCGGCACGACTATATCAGGTGGCACAAGCACCTCTGCCTCCCTGCCCTCGTACCTTTTTTCAGCTGATGCCGGGAGCCCCAGACAATCTCGTGCTAAGAAGAGAGCTCTCTCCATGTCACCTTTGTCAGATGTGATGGGTATTGATTTCAACTCCATCATACGCACCTCACCTACCTCACTTGTGGCTTATATCAATGGTTCTCGCAGCTCTCCCTCCCACCCTACGCTCTCACCTGTCCAATCTGAAGGTTATGGTCATTTCCTGGGTGTGAGAGGCCGCTGTATCCCCCTGGCCCATTACTACAGTATGCCAGGCTTCTCTCAGGCTCTGGCCCCACAGACAGAGTGTGGCCGTATGCAGATGCTTGAAGAGGGAGGGGGTCTGGAGAGCCAGATGGCTAACATGGTGGTGGAGCAGCAGTGCCTCCCAGAGGAAGGAGGGGCACTGGAGAAGACCTCAGAGACCTGCAGCCAAACCGCCAATAACATGCTGCCATCTCTACAGTTTCACCCAGCTGCATTGACTACTATCCAAGAAGCTGCTACTCCACAGGGGCCTCCGCCACCCTACCACTCCCACCAGCACATCAACCTCGCCCGACATCACTGTAAAATAAAGACCTCTTCTCAGGACCCTCTCACCCAGGCTCCCATGGCTCCTCCCAGGCACGGGGTCAGCTTTTTACCCCAGATCCCAATGTTAGAGGAAGAAGAGGGAGAGCTGGAAGACTATGGGGCCCACTGCTGCAGGTGGTTGGATTGCAGTGCAGTCTATGACCAAAAGGAGGAGCTGGTAAAGCACATAGAAAAGCTACATGTGGACCAAAGGAAGGCTGAAGATTTCACATGCTACTGGGTGGGCTGTCCTCGCAACTTCAAGCCCTTCAATGCCCGATACAAGCTTCTTATCCATATGAGGGTCCATTCAGGAGAGAAACCCAACAAGTGCACGGTACACCATGCACACTACAACTGTGTCTCTTTTCATGCAACTGAAGTCTATATTTATTTTCATATAATACTTGATTCCTCTACTTCTCAGAAAGAAGCCTCCAGTAGACAGATAACACAGCTCCCTCTCAATCAGATGTTGTTTTATTCATTTGGGAGTCAAAAGCAGGAACATAATGAATGACAAGGGGCTCAATGGGGTCATTTCTCAGTGTTTCATTCAGTCTAGTTGAAGGCTTTCATGCCTCAGTCGAGGGGGGAAAAAAGCCATTTTCAGTGTAAATGCCTTTGTGTGCTCTGTGTTTACGGCCAAGGTTTAGATCAGAAATATGGCCTCGCTTTGCCTCTTAACTTTAGCCATAGAGTAATTAGCAGAGCTCTGTTATAATTGACATGGATATTAACTCAATTATGTAGTTATTAAATCAACACAAAGGAAGCATAGCACTTTAGATCTGGCATAGCACCATTGTGCTCTAGTAGCTACTGCCTGGGCCTGTCAGCAGCAGGGGGGGTTTGCCAGGCCACAGATTGACAGACTTGGCCGTGGTTCTGGGAAGGTGATGGCCCATAGTCTGGTTCTCTACAGGTCCGCTTCTGTGGCCAGACAGTTGGCGTTTACCCATGGCCTGATTGTTGATGAACTAGTATCCTTATTTCTCAAAGATGGATTATCTAGTTCTTTCAGATATGTTGCAATTGAATTATTGTATATATTTGTATATATTTATGTATATATGTATAAACACAGATATAGATCTTCTGTGTTAGTCCCACTGGGAAAAGACTTAGATTTAAATGAATAATGGACAAACCACTGCTCCATGTTTCTGCTTTCAACAAGTAAATTATTAACAGCATGCATACCTGTAGTCAACCTTTTGTTCTAAAATACTCACTTATTAGTAGAAACCAGCTCTGTTGCCATGGGGCTGAACGTATTGGATGGGTCCGTGTACCATGCATCCATTCAATAATGAGGAAAGTATACATGGTCGTAACCCATTGCTTAAAACAGAAATGATACCAAGTGACATCTGTCTCTTTTTGTTGTAAAGTAATTATACTAAAAACAAAACAAATTCTAAAGCAGAAATAGGAAAAGGCACCACATTAGGTCTGTCTTTCCTGGTCTTTAATGAGGCATTTTGATTCTACGTGGATTTTCTTTAAGGTTAAGTCTGAATATTTTGTCAAGATTGCAGTGATTTGATTACTTCTACTCCCTCTAAGGTCAAAAAAAGTTGTGCTGGAAATGCAAGATAGGAACATTTCGAAATCTCACAGAACAATTAGATTAAAAGGACTTTAATATTGAGAGAAAGCTTGATGGTCACTTGAAAGAGCTGAATTAAAAACAACTGCTCAAGGTGTAGAGGAGCACAGTTATTCCTAGGAAATGATTGGCAGGTGAATAAACTGATGATAAATGAAGTGTTAAGCCAGCAGCAGAACAATGAGGTAGCTCTTGTTACACAGTGAACATACAGGGCAGGCCCAGGCTTGTATCTGTCATTTCACAATCTGTTTGATGATAACTCAACAGTCTGTTAACATATACTTGACTCGTCAGTGTATTTGAGTATGTCGCTTTGATTTAAACATATTAAATTTGACAAGCGTTGTTTGAACTCGCAAAACCAAAATAACTGTGCGTTGATTATGATGTCATCGTAGGCTATTTCCATTTTCCAGGACTCTATCCTCACATAGCTATATATGAGATATGGCTTGCTGTTTGGTATTATTAATTTGTTTTCTACAACCATTCCACACTGAAAAATGCCAAAAAATGTTCTTTCAATTAATGTCAGTTACAATGACTGAATTAATTGTTTTTTTTGTTTTGGGTTATTAATGATGAACCCAAAATATAAACCGTTCAAGTAAAGCAATAATTTGCATGAATGAGAGTTGCAATGTTAAGCAAAAATGTACTCCATCTATTATCTTTCAGTATGTATTCTCTGATCAATGAATGAAAATTAAATCTTTAGTCCATTTTTATTTTTATTTTTTTTTGCACAATCCTCTAAATTTCCCAGCATGAGCAGCTTGTAATTCAAACCTTGGGCCTGATAAGATTTCAGGTTGGACAACATTTTAAGCGCTGTTGTTACTTACAATTGTTTGGTTGAAATTATGATTCAGCACCTGACATACATTTTCACATTATGGATTCTGTCATTATTCTGGAAATCAGGCTGCTGATAAACATAATGATTCCTGGGTCAATGATGTATAAGGATTTACAACAACTCAATTTTAGAATAATAAAAACAAGCATATCTAATGCAGTAGTTCAAACATTCACAATGTTGTGTACCTGAAAATTCATATTATAAATGTGAAAGTGATTTTAGTGGGTTTTTCAAGATTAATTGGCACTGGCCTTAAAAAAAGTCATGTGGTGCGACCATGATTCATCTTGAAATAAATTAATTTACTTAACACGCTTCACATCTTTTTTTTTTCTTTTTTTTTTACAAGTTTTCAGTAATATAAAGTGTTTGGAAACAAAGTATTTGCATTTTTTTTTTTTTTTTTTGTAAATGATGATTTTTTATTTATATAAGATATTTCAAGATGAATCATGGTCGCACCACATGACGTTTTTTTAAGGCCAGTGCCAATTAATCTAGAAAAACCCACTAAAATCACTTTCACATTATAATATGGATCTTCAGGTACACAACATCCTGAATGTTTGAACTACTGCATTAGATATGCTTGTTTTTATTATTCTAAAATTGAGTTGTTGAAAATCCTTATACGTCATTGACCCATGTATTACTACATAATTATTGAGGTTTCATGAACACTCACAAGTAGTGTCTTCTGTACTGAATAGTAAGTAAAAAGAGCTTACTGTACTGTAATTGTACAATCACTGACAGTTTGCTATGTGCTATTGTTTTAATTATTTAAAGCTTTTTATTATTTATTTTGTTGTCTGTAAGCATTTTGGCCCACAGTATGAGGAAACAGGTACAACAACAAAAAAGAGTAAAGAGGGTAGAAATATCAGTGTTGCAGGAGGGAAGAGCAGAGTCCAGAATGAATTGACCTCAGAGTAAGACTGGGCACTGGACAGACTCCGCTGGCACAGACTGCAGCTGTCATTGTTCAGCCAGGGCATGAGTACCTGCCAGGACCTGTCAGAGGCTGGCTGTAACACTGATCTACACTGAGGAGCCATGCTGCTTTCTTTTCAACCCAAACGTCCCTCACCAACAACTCAAAAAAGCCCTCCGTGCTTTATGAGAGCTTCATGAGACAGAGAAAAGAGAGTTACACAGTTACCCCTGGCTTGTCCTGGAGTTTTCGAGCAGTATTTTAGCACTTTGGTGCTGAGAGACGATTTATCTCTGGCAGAGGTTTCTGTTGTTAAATTCTCTGTCTTTATACTATATTTAGGATTGGTTGACTTTACAAATGTATCTCCTCATGAAAGAGCATTTACTGCATTAGAACAGAATCAGAAAGTGTGCCCAAGTGAATATTCACTGCCATGCGTAGGAAGGGGGTTATGAGAAGATATTGCTTTCTCATTTTGTGCTAATCTACTATTTGATCGGTTTCCAATTTAGTCTGGGGGTTGGTTTTTTTTTCACTAAATGTTAAGACTTCTTCATATTCAGCGCTGGTAAACGCAGGCCCTATGAATTTATATAATTTCCAGAATCCAACCACCATCCATTTAACAGTCACAACATGATCATAACACTGAATTTGTAACACTAGGTTTGCAGCAAAGAAAGCCTAGCTAGAAAGTCTTTATTTTCATGTTCAGTTTTAGATATTAAGTAGATGTTGACAGGAAATAGCTATGTCATGATGAGAAAGAATGGCAAGTATGTCCGCAGTACATGTCGAATTCAGAGGAATGCAATCAGTGAATCATTAATGGGAAGTGAAAAAAATTGGCTTTGGCAGTGATGACTGAGAGGTATCAGTATTTGAGAAATTCAGTGTTGGAGGAAGAATAACAAAACTGGACATGGTCTGTGTGTGTCCCTCATGAGGCTAAGTAAGGACATTCCTTCCTCCTTCCTCCCTGTACAGGAGGAAGGAAAGTAAAGTCCTGACTTTGATCATTCACATATCTTAGCTGAAGTCACCGTGGCTTGCATGATACTGCAAGAAAAGAGCTGTTTTTGTTGAGTTGGATTACTGTGGTATTGTCCTGAAGCACAAGAAGTAACATAGTAAAGTCTTGTATAAGATTCTCTGTGAACGTATTAAAAAATAGTCACTTTTTTGTAATTGATAGCTACCAACTGCTGACAAGGTGAAACAACATGAAATGACTGAAAATACAAAAAAAGGACAATACAATACAGTGATGTGTGTATGAACACTGACCCCTGCTGGTGTCACTCACCACCATCAGAGACGTATTTCTTAAATTATGATATATAAGCATGAAAGTATTTTTTTTTAAAAAGACAATGCATATATATATATATATGAACTGGTGAAATAGTAAAATAACAGCTTCACATTCATGTTGGAGTGTTATATACAATTTGCAATCAAGGGGTCTCAAATAATTAAACATGATGACACTTTAATTCTTGCATATATTGCCTGTCCAATTATGTATTAGCACAGTATGATGTATGTACAGTATTTGTATTAAATAGTAGATTATTTGCCTTCAATTCAAAAGCATGCTGACTAATATAAAGGCACAGTCATCTAAATTGTGTCAGACTTTACACTGCAATAATTCTGATTAGTCTTTCCTCCTCTTAATATCATTTTCTTGCATATTTTTGCTTAGTTTTATAACTTTTAGGGTTTTTCTACCTACAAAGTAAACCATTAGAATTGGCTAATGGTAAAAGCATTGTGGTTGTATACAAGCAATAAAATAATCTCCTCACTACTACCAATAGCCAGCAGTTCCAACCGTGTATAGCAAGCATAACATTGTCATAAAACTATAATGCACCTGTCTGTCGCTCTCAGGGCTTCGCTGCTTTATAGCTTCTTGTCTGCCAACCATGAAACTATCAGTGAGAAGTTAGTTCTTAGTGTTAGGCTTGAGTGTCACATCAGACTTAATGACAGTAATTTTTCTATTTGAAAGGTTTTTTTCTTTCCAGTCCCTCCCACACACTGAGGTCAGCTGCTTTGTTGTGTGTGGTGAGCTCCAGCTAATAAGCTCATAGCTCCAGGTATATCAGGTTGGAGATGTTCGAACTTATATTGAATATCACGATGGATGGATACGATACACCAACGTATAAAGGACCTAAAAAAAATCAATGTCCCCCACCCCCCAGGACTGTTTTTAAATGTAAAAGTGGAAGTAATGCCTACAGTATCATGGTGGCAATAGACTCCTTTAACTACTGTGTTCATATGCATGGTTACAGTTCGAGGGCTGCAAGAAGGCTTTCTCACGGCTAGAAAATCTGAAGATCCACCTGCGTAGCCACACGGGGGAGAAACCCTATCTGTGTCAGCACCCGGGGTGCCACAAGGCCTTCAGCAACTCAAGTGACAGAGCTAAACACCAGCGTACACACCTGGACACAGTGAGTGGCAGTCTTGCACAGACGATGCACCCACATAATTATGGATGGTATTTCAAAGCTTGTTTTGCCTTTTTCTGTGGACTCTTGCAAGTTTTCATATTTCTGTGGCTGTACAGAAGCCGTATGCGTGCCAGGTGCCAGGCTGTGTAAAGCGTTACACTGATCCCAGCTCCTTGAGGAAACACGTCAAATCCCACTCTAGTAAAGAGCGACAGTTACGGAAGAAGGTAAGAACTGCAATGCATGCTGAAACACAATTCAAATGGTTTTTCCTCCTTGAGAACAACATTTAGAAACATTGATTCTACACGAAGATATAAAACTGTCCTCCATTTGTGATGATTGCAAGTTTGCTATAGCATCACTTCTTGAACATCACAACCATGGACAAAGGGGGAAATCTACATTTACACATTTCACATATCTCATTTCATTATGTTGTCATTTGTCTAATTAGCTGAGAGTATTGTGTATATTCACTGTGGATGTGCTCTCCATCCCACTCCCTTAAGCTCTGCAACTTAACTGTTCGCAGAAACATCTAATTTACCTTTTACCTTCATTAACTCACATCTACTGTAAGTGTGCATGCAGTCAGATGAAAATATCCTGGCTTGTCAGTTTATAATCCACCTACTGTGTGTTAACACTGACAAGGCTAGGTCACAAAATAATACACATAATTATGTTGTTTCTCATACGTTGTCTCTTTAGTTCTTACTGAGGGTCATGTCACCATAGATACAATGAAGGTGGGTTGTTACTAAAAAAAAGTGACATTTTACAAAGTTTCCTACATGCACAACTTGTGAAAAATACCCGCTCTGAATGTGTTATACCTTTGTTTCATACTAAAACCACTGCAAAAGTATACCATACTGTATAGCATCCTAAAGCTTCTTGTGCAGCCTGCAAATAGCTAAATAATTAATCTGACTTCCTTATATAATAATGACCATTTGACCATTTTTATTATTATTATTACAGCTAATATAAAAGAGGTTTTTACGACAATGTTCAAATCTATTAGTACATCTAAAACCAGAAAGTATTCGAGGTGAAGCCTTTTATATCTTTCTAATCAAAAAACATCAGCACAAGACAAAATCTATTCAATGCAAGAGTCCTATTACTAATCTCTTTACCAATGTGCCATTTCTCCAGATGAAATCCACAGCTGATGGGACCCAGGACACACTGACAGAGTGTTTAACCATTCACCCTCTGCATCCGAGCCTCTCTCCCCTGGCAAGGATAGACAACAACTTGAACCCATCCTCCAAATCATCTCATGAGTCATACTCTGGTATGTTTTCAGCTCTGGCTCTTTGTATGTGTATTATATGATGCAAAAACTAGATACGTAAACACATCTTCCTGCAACTACGTGCGCATAATAGGTTATCCGTTAGATTTAGGCTGTGGTGGACAGCCCTGAAGTGTCTGTCATCCCTGTTCTTCAGCTGCTCTGCAGGGACAAGACTCCTCCAGCAATCCGCACTTGGCTCTGTTGTGCTCCTTACAAGATAATTACAGGTACAGAGGATTTTTTTTCTGTTATTCTGGGGGACTGTAGGTCTTAGATTGTGAGAGAAAGTTTCAGAAAGATGAAAAAAGTCTGTATCTGTATCCTTATTATTCTTTAATGTATTAAAGGAATTCAAACTGTTTTTTACGTCATTAAAACCCTCTTGTTGGTCATGTACTGTGCATGGGTCAATGACGTATAAGGATTTACAACAACTCAATTGTAGAATAATAAAAACAAGCATATCTAATGCAGTAGTTCAAACATTCAGAATGTTGTGTACCTGAAAATTCATATTATAAATGTGAAATTAAGTGATTTTAGTGGGTTTTTCAAGATTAATTGGCACTGGCCTTAAAAAAGTCATGTGGTGCGACCATGATTCATTTTGAAATAAATTAATTTACTTAACACGCTTCACATCTTCTTTTACAAGTTTTCAGTAATATAAAGTGTTTGGAAACAAAGTATTTGATTTTTTTTTTTTTTTTTTTTGTAAATGTTGACCTTTTATTTATATAAGGTATTTCAAGATGAATCATGGTCGCACCACATGACTTTTTTTTAAGGCCAGTGCCAATTAATCTTGAAAAACCCACTAAAATCACTTTCAAATGTATAATATGAATTTTCAGGTACACAGCATTCTGAATGTTTGAACTACTGCATTAGATATGCTTGTTTTTATTATTCTACAATTGAGTTGTTGAAAATCCTTATACGTTATTGACCCAAGTACATACTGTGTTTGCACGCACATACCAAAGCTTAACCCTTTTCATGCAACTCTTTTAGAAATAGTGTGCAATTTAAACATGTGCAGCAACATAAGAGTCAACAGTTGGAAGTTTACTCAGCAAGCCAAGTGGTCGTTTCTTTTCAGTTTGTATTCCCATTGGCACGGTTAGAACTTTAAACCATGAATAAAGTAAATGCTTCACAAATCTTTCTTTTTTTTCCTCAATCAATCACAATCAACTTAAACACTAGTTGTCATGGATTCATGGCTATAAGCTCATAATTAGGAATAATCAGTTTAAAAAGAAAGTGCTAGTTTGAATGCTGAGAAAAGGTTTTTTTTTTGTTTTTATCAGTGTGTGTGTGTGTGTGTGTGTGTGTGTGTGTGTGTGTGTGTGTGTGTGTGTGTGTGTGTGTGTGTGTGTGTGTGTGTGTGTGTGTGTGTGTGTGTGTGTGTGTGTGTGTGTGTGTGTGTGTGTGTGTGTGTGTGTGTGTGTGTGTGTGTGTGTGTGTGTGTGTGTGTGTGTGTGTGTGTGTTTGCTACGGCTGGGAAGAGGCTTTACAGTTTACGAAAATGGCCAGAAACTCATTTGCCTGGTCAAGCCATAGGAAATCATCCCTTCATCTATATACTTCAAAGCATGTGATAAAGGATTTCTGTCATTCTGAGCAGCCAGATGCTCATGGCTCCTCACTGGCTGTGATTGTTCTCATATCAGCAGTAGGCCAAAGCATTCGCTGCAGGATTCTGGTCAGACAATCGGCCTGTGAAAGCAGACCTCGCCTTGCCTCATTGGTCTCGACCGCCGGTATTAATGGATGCTATAGCCACCGACAAGAGTGGCTAAGGAATTCAATAAGTGAATCATAAAATCTAAAAAATACCATTTAAAGTCCAGTGGGAGAAAAGAGACGCCGTAATTACTTTTTTTAGATGTTAAATCAATTGTGAAATCCTTGTTGCCATTTTCTGTACACTTTACTGGGATTCTTTCAGTTCCCATTCAGTCCTTGTATATTGTCAGCAAAACTTTGGCTCCTTTAATTTTCCCGTTATTGGCAAGTAGACATGTAAATGTGTTACTTGGCTAAAACCTCACAGCAGGGGTGTCAGCTGCCATGGCCACTGAACAATATTTTGATTTAGCTTAATCCTCTGCATTTCACAATGAGTTACGTGATCTTTGAAAGTAATGTTCTTGATTTTTTTTTTTTTAAATTTGACAATGAGCAACAAAGGTGTTAACATTGAGGTACAACCCAGCTGTAGAGAAAAAAACGTATATTCAATTCAATTAAACAAGCTTTTCTTATTTTGGCCGATTAGACGCACTACAGATGGAGCAGTCTTCATATATTATCTATACACTGGAAAAGGTGACGATGAATTGCAAGCTTAGACTTCCATTATTGTGTTAGAAAATGCTATAAGTGAATAATGATTGCACAGGCCATAGTGTATGGAGTGCAGATTGACATACATTAACCCTCCTGTTGTCCTCAGGTCAAGGAAAGACAGGAGGAAGGAAGGAAGGAAGGAGTTAGGAGGGAGGAAAAGAGGAAGGAAGTAAGGAAGGAAGGAAGGAAGGAAGTGAGGAAAGAAGTATGGAAGGAGGAGGGAGCAAATAAAGAGGGAAGGAAGGGAAGAATGAAAGAAAAATTAAAGAAAGAGGGAGTAAGGAAGGAAGGAAGGAAGGAAGGAAGGAAGGAAGGAAGGAAGGAAGTGAGGAAAGAAGTATGGAAGGAGGAGGGAGCAAAGAAAGAGGGAAGGAAGGGAAGAATGAAAGAAAAATTAAAGAAAGAGGGAGGAAGGAAGGAAGGAAGGAAGGAAGGAAGGAAGGAAGGAAGGAAGGAAGGAAGGAAGGAAGGAAGGAAGGAAGGAAGGAAGGAAGGAAGGAAGGAAGGAAGGAAGGAAGGAAGGAAGGAAATGAGTAAGGAGGGAGGGAGGAAAAAGGGAAGGAATTAAGGAGAGGAGGAAGGAAGGAAGGAAGGAAGGAAGGAAGGAAGGAAGGAAGGAAGGAAGGAAGGAAGGAAGGAAGGAAGGAAGGAAGGAAGGAAGGAAGGAAGGAAGAGTCAAAAGAGATGGGGTCAATTTGACCCGGGAGGACGACAGGAGGGTTAAGAAGAAGTCCCTCTAGAGTGTTGACTCTGTTGCTGCTTATATGAATTGTCAGGCACAGAGGATCAATCATATGGTCACAGAAACACTTAAGATGGCACTTTTTTACAGTATTGCGCAGAAACTGCAGTGTCTAGTTTTCAGAAACTACCAGACATGTGCCTTCAATAATATATAAAATAAATAATGTTCAGACTCATAGCGGAAAGCATCCTACTTAGAGTACACTGCTTCATTGCATTGTTGTACAGGAATTATGCAGTGCAGAAGACAAAGGGTTAAATCAGCTGGGCCAGAAGCCACCATGCTGAGGAAGTGAAGCAGAGGAATCCATGAAAGCAGCAATTCTCTCCTCATTACATGGATGCATCAAAAAGATCTGTAAGAGGAAGCTCTGCTGCATTCTTGTAAAGGATAAAGATCATTTCAAATACATGCAGCATTGTTTTTCCCACCTGCATCAGAGAAGACATTTAATGTTCAAGTAAAGCCAAAGGACAATCGCATGATGACAGTTTATTGTCACGGTTTGTGTCAGATTTCCTGCAGACCATGCAGAACTATGACCTCATCATCACCTGGTGGTGGATTCATTAATGTTTTATTTGCTGCTTGACTGTGCCATTGTCAGTGCATTTGTCTGTGTGAAACATGAAACCTGTGTGGCAAATATAAAAGTGGAACTATGCAGTTGTTGGCATTGCTTTATAGCATGTAAGAGTGTTTAAAGGATAATGCAGTTTGTGAGTTTGAATGTATTTCTGTAGCCTTTAATGTCTACAGTAAGTGGTTTAAAAGGAGAGTATGATGACCTTTGATGGTGATTTTTTTTGTTCCATAAGAAAATATCATAAATTGAATAATACATAGAGGATGGACACAACAAAGCTGTAGAGTGTGTTTCAGTACAGTAGCTCTGCAAAAAAAGGGCTTCAGGGCTTTTTAAAGTTTATAGCATTATTCGCTAGTTTCTAGGGTGTTTTCATGTGTGGAAAGTATTTTTAAATCCAGCCTCACAATTGAAAAAAATTGTTTGGTGCTTATAGAATTTTTAACATTCTTAGTTTTTGTTGTTTTGGAAAACATTAGAAGGATGTTCAAGGATGTTTGCACATGATTCACAGGCTACAAATAAGTCATATTTGTTTTGGGGTTTTTTAATAATAAAAAATAATTATTTTTCTTAATTCCACAAGCAGATTATTTACTTAAGTCTGAAATATTTCAGGTTTGTTGATCCTTCCCCTCACCAGCTGTTCCCTGGGGACCAGCGTGTGCCATGCTCTTCCACCTGCCTCCCACATCCTCCCAATGGGACATCGCTGCAGAACAGCCGAGATCTGAAGCAGCCCAGCCAGCTGCCTGATCTTGCAGATCACAACCCAGGTACTCAGAGGTCTATCATCTGTGTGCTGTCATGGTTTGTCAAAATACTCCTTCCATAGACGTAAATACAGTTGTATTTAACACTATGGTACACAGGCCAGCTCATGGCTGAAGGAGAGGTTCTTACGAGGATGCTTTATAGCGTAAGTTTCATATCTGAAGAGCCTATTAGCAAATGTGTAGGTGGTTTGACAATCTGTTTGAACAGATTTTCTCACATGCACATTAATCATGCAGTATATCTTTACGATGTGTAGCAGGTGGCAGGTGATTTTCTAGTTAGACGGAATCAGACAGCTCTACTCTATATCTTTAAATAGATATAACCTCTTGTCGCCCCAAGACTTGACAAGCACAGTGATGTTGACAAGGTTCTAAGAAACACACAAGTCAGTTTGAACTGCTGAGATAAAGGCAGGGTTTGACAAGACTGAAAGAAACACTTTGTTTCATTTAAGGGGTGTAATGCTGCTTTTACCCTATAATGTATAATTTAAGGACAAAAGATAAAGAAAGCTATAAAGTTGTTCTTCACAATAAGAATAAAGCAAGACTTTCTCATTTACTCTGTAGAGCTCCCCGGCCAGATAAAGATGTTATATTCTCCTCCACAATATGGTGGGATCATGGCACAGACCAGCTCAAGTCACCTGATGCAAGTTGATGCCTTTGGTGACAGCCTCTCTCCAACAGTCAATAATCCCAGTGGGGTGGCCGACTCACAAACAGCTCTTTCCTGTGTTACAGGTAATGAAAATACATTCAAAAGAAGATTGTGCTAGGATGAGCACTATATTGCCATTGCATTTCACAACTCTTGCTGTGCATGTGTTTCTGTGTGTTTCTGTGTGTTTCTGTGTGTGTTTCTGTGTGTGTGTGTGTGTGTGTGTGTGTGTGTGTGTGTGTGTGTGCGTGTGTGTGTGTGCACGCACTCATCTGCAGGATTTGGTGTCCAAGCACAAGATGTGGCCTCTAATCAAGAATTCCATGGAGGAGAGTGTTTCAGTGTAGTGGACCACTGCACAAGCCAGGTCGCCTGCATTTATACAGAGGGGTGATGATATCCTATTGCAGGTTTCTCTCCTTTGGACTGTTTTGTGTCCCCATTCCATTAAGTAAAATGGTCAATAAGAAGAACACAAGATGGCACTGCAACCTGGCGGCAGCTTCATTCAGAGGAATAAAAGACTGATAAACCAAGATGCAGCTGTCTAGGTTTCATGGAATCGAACAAATTGACTCTTATATTCTCAGTGCAAGTTTTTCTTTCCTCTCTTTTCAACAAAATCTCTGTAAATGTACTATCTGACTCTATTGTTTGGATTCTGTCTCCATAATCAATGTAAAGTAATGACTGAGCCTACAGGATTTTAATGTTTACTTCCTCAGTTTTTATACAGCTTGTGCATAACACATAGTAAGTACTTCATGTAGTTTCTTGTGACATTTTGCACAATATTCTACACTGCAATCAAAGTACGCTAGTGATCATTTATTAAGGTTTTTCTTAGAACTTTGTAACTATAGTAACAAGACAGCCTTACCATTTCACTGTAATGTTCATAGACACAACCTGTTGTTTGAATATAATAATGTGCTATGATTGCTCCTGTGCCTAGAGCATGAGGCAGTTTTGTGTTGATGACCATATCAGTGATTTTGCTTGTTTTAGTTTATGTACTACAAATTCTACAAATTCCTTTTGTAGAATTACACAGAATCACATTACATTTGATCATTTTTCAAAGCATTGCATAGAGCTTTAGATTTTTAAACCTGTTTTTGCCATTCATTTTCATGCACTATTGAAGATTTACTTCAACACTTGAAGTGTAAACCACCACAGTGATGACAGCTACTTCATTTGTTGCATTTGAATCCATTACATAAGTACAACTGCAAGTAAAAAAAAGCAGGCTTGACGTTCACTATGGGCTACACATAAGCAAACTGATTTTTTTATTGTGGTAAAATGACTTTAAGGATAAAATCTTCTGAAGCATGCTTTGAACAATGATCAGCAGCAACCTCAAGTATACATGATTTGTAGTATATGGGCTAAAATGCACAAAATTGCTGCTCTGGGGCTTTAACTTTTGAATATATTATTTGCACCCTAATTTGCTGTCTGTTTACCTTTTTTGACATGAAAGCGTGGTCATTTTTCCAAAGCGATTGATCTGCAATTGATAAAGAGGACATGCACTTATATTGAGAGAGCACGAAGCTCATTTTCACAAATTCTACTACTAAATAAAAATAAAAGAGTGGCCTCAGTGAGAGACCTTAGTTCTGATACTCAAGTGCAAGGACTCTCACTGATATACTGATACATTATGCCTCTAAAAGGTAATTAAATTGCTGTTGCCACTTAGCAACATGGATTTCTAAAAATGTTGATTCTTTTTTAAAAAGCAGCAGCTTTGCACACCATGAACCACATTTTCACAAGCATAAGTAAACTCATTTAATTGTTCTCATTGCTATCTTTGTTGATTCAGCGTGTCTATTATTATATTATTATACCATAAACCTCAACAAGTTAAAAGGCACAACAATGTAGCTACTTTCTGCTAGCGATATAAATAATTTAATATTCTGAAAGTCTGGAGGCAATAAGCTAAAGTAAATTGCAGATGTAGTTTAATTAGTAACCAATGCTGTGTACCTGAACAGTATGAAAAGCCTGTACAGGTCCAGCAGGCACCACTTTTCACAGCAGTGTATTTTTCTTGTTTGCAATTGAAAGGACAAACTGTTTTACTTGAAAATAATTCTTTTAGCAAAAGAGTGTCATGCTTCAGATGGGGGTTTCAGTAGTTGCTTAGCAACAACAACAGCTTTTCCAAAAAAGCATCTGTTTGCGAACCAAAAAAAAAAAAGTACTGCGCAGTGGACACAGGTGGTTGGTTGAGCTTTGTATCTATAGCCTCTTAACAATAGGGTCTTTCTTTGGTTACTGTTTCCCTTTAAGTTCTGCATGTTTTTAGTCCTCCTCAGGCTATGTGGTACAATATTTTAACTTGTGGCAAATGAGTACCATACTTTATATTTCAGTCATTTCAATGATATTTGCAAACACCCTTTTTCTACCATTAAGCACAATTTTAGTAATGTGGCAAAAATGTAAGAGAAGATATTTTTTTAAATGTTATCAACAATATTTTCTACGCCAGCAGTGTCCACTTTGAACTAATACAAAGTACTGTTTTTCCCCAGATTTAGGGTACTTTGCGAACCAGGTTGGGACTCAAATAAGGCACATTTTGATCCGCAAAATCCCTGAAGCAGTTGTCAACAGTCAAGTCACAAATACAAATGTGTAATCATTCAGATATAAAGATGCATTCATTAGGAAAGGTTTATTTTATAACAAAGTAAGACGATGAGAATCATGCTCAAAAAAAATCCAATATGATGGTCAATAAATACATAGCACAGAAGAACAACTGAGAATGGCATCCACCCTTGTCATACCCAGCCATCTGGTATGGTGAATGAGACATACTGGGCACTGCCTGTGAACACTTGTGGCGATAAATTCACACAAATACTTACAGCAGTGGTGAAAACAGGCCAACGAAAGGCATTGATACATTCCTATCATCAGAATTGTGCAGATAGGCTTTTTGACAGGTGGCAAGCATTTGGTCAGCCTTGATTTTAATCCATCCATCTACCTATCCATCCATCCATCTATCTATCTATCTATCTATCTATCTATCTATCTATCTATCTATCTATCTATCTATCTATCTATCTATCTATCTATCTATCTATCTATCTATCTATCTATCTATCTATCTATCTATCTATCTATCTATCTATCTATCTATCTATCTATCTATCCATCCATCCATCCATCATCCATCCATCCATCCATCCATCCATCCATCCATCCATCCATCCATCATCCATCCATCCATCCATCCATCCAGAAATGGCTGAAACACATTTAGACAAAAGTGAGACTTTTTTAAGATTGTTGTAACATTGAAGTTTCCACGATTTTTTGTGAAATTTCCTGAATTAAACTAGATGGATTACAACCTATTTCTGCCTCTAACAACAGTTGAAACACTATACAAAGGAAAAAAAGAAAGAAAGTAAGAAACAAACAAACAAAGACAAATAGGTGACACCCAGCTGAGGTTGATACAAAGCAAACAAGCTGATTTTGCATTTTGCAGCAGGATGTAGGTCAGGGCTGTAACCTCAGGTGTGCTAATATCAGATCTATTAAATCATATCTAAACCTATCTCTGGGCAAAATATAAGTAGATTTGTCATCTTCTGAATCTTACAATGCAAGCATATGTGCAACTTCAGCAGAAAAAAGTCAATTTTTCCAAAAAAATAAAAATGATCATCATAGCCTAGTAATAATTATGATGCATATGAAATAGATATTTATAGATATTTAGATATAGATATTTATTTATTGTCATTGCATGTAAAAACACAACGAAATTTCGTTTGTAGCACCAAAAAACCAGCATAAAAGGGGGGAATAAATAAAGGTTAATAAGGTAATATTAATAATAGGTAATAGATAATGCACAGATAAATAACACAATAATAAATGAAGAAGCTGTTTTTGATTCTGTTGGTTCTGGCTTGGATGGTTCTCAGCCTGCCTGATGGGAGGGTGCTGAACAGGGAGTGTTATAAAAGTAATATCACAATTACTACCACATTATGAAGGTCTTGGACCAGGACTTCATAACCTTTGTGTCGTCCTCCCGGGTCAAATTGACCCCGTCTGTTTTGACTGTTCCTTCTTTCCTCCCTTCCTTCCTTCCGTCTGTCCTTCCTCCCTCCTTCTCTCTTTCTTTTGTTCCTCTCTCTTTCCTCCTTTCCTTCCTTCCTTCCTCCTTCCTTCCTTCCTTCTTTCCTCCATCCCTCCTTCTCTTTTCCTTTCCCCCTCCCTCCTTCCTTCCCTTCTTCCTTCCTCCTCCCTTCCCTTCCTTCCTCCTCCCTTCCTTCCCTTCTTCCTTCCTCCTCCCTCCTTTCCTTCCCTTCTTCCTTCCTTCCTTCCTTCCTTCCTCCTCCCTTCCTTCCCTTCTTCCTTCCTCTTCCCTCCTTTCCTTCCCTTCTTCCTTCCTTCCTTCTTCCTTTCCTTCCTTCTTCCTTTCCTTCCTCCCTTTCATCCTTCCTTCCTCCCTCCCTTCCTCCCTCCCTCCTACCTTCCTTCCTCCTCCCTTCCCTTCCTTCCTCTTCCCTTCCTTCCCTTCTTCCTTCCTTCCTTCCTTCCTTTCCTTCCTCCCTTCCATCCTTCCTTCCTCCCTCCCTCCCTCCCTCCTACCTTCCTCCCTCCCTCCTACCTTCCTTCCTCCTCCCTTCCCTTCCTTCCTCTTCCCTTCCTTCCCTTCTTCCTTCCTTCCTTCTTCCTTTCCTTCCTCCCTTCCATCCTTCCTTCCTCCCTTCCTCCCTCCCTCCTACCTTCCTCCCTCCCTCCTACCTTCCTTCTTCCTCCCTTCCCTTCTTCTTCCCTCCCTTCTTCCTTCCTCCTCCATTCCCTTCCTTCTTCATCCCTCCCATCCTTCCTTCCTCCCTCCCTCCTTTCCTTCCTTCTTCCTCCCTTCCTTCCTTGACTCAAGGACAACAGGAGGGTTAATAAAACTTATATGGAGGGCTAAAGTAATGGCCATACAGCATCTTGAGAACAATTTCAACGATTTCAAGTGCATGTAATGAATCGTCAGAGTCCCAGTGCAATGAGATATAAAAAGCAAACAAAAAAAGTGTAACATTTGCATAAGTATTGACTATATATACTGAGAAATACCAGGTAATAATAATGAATACTATAACTGGCTAATTAAAAATATAAATCTTTTCAAAAAGTACTAGTGTATGAATGTCAGGATCTTGCGTGCTACTGTCAGAGATTACTCAGGAACTAGCCGAGTTGCATTGTTTAACCTTCATCCTATCAGCATACTTAACATACAAAGACTACCAACTGGGGCCCCCAAGAATAAACTACTGTAATAAACAACCATCATAGCAAAATGTTAACTCACTTCTTCTCAAAGCAGAGTTATGTGATTAATGTCATCTGAAAAAGCAACAGATTACTATAATTTGGAGAAAGTTACACTTAATTTGCATATTGTGTAAAATAAAAAATATACAGTGCACTTTTCTTACACCTTCAAAATGACTGACAGAGTGCCTGAGATTGTGTAACCTCTCAGGGATGTAGAGGCACTCAAGAAATAAGTTTCATCTACTAAAACTACATAGGCAGAATTGGGTGATTTTAACTGGGGTTTACACAGAAAACAATGATATGAGGTTGGTTCAATGACGTAGAAGGATTTTCAAGAACTCAATTGTAGAATAATAAAAACAAGCATATCTAATGCAGTAGTTCAAACATTCAGAATGTTGTGTACCTGAAGATACATATTATAAATTATAAATTAAGTGATTTTAGTGGGTTTTTCAAGATTAATTGGCACTGGCCTTAAAAAAAGTCATGTGGTGCGACCATGATTCATCTTGAAATAAATTAATTTACTTAACACGCTTCACATCTTTTTTTTGTTACAAGTTTTCAGTAATATAAAGTGTTTGGAAACAAAGTATTTGCATTTTTTTTTTTTAATTTTTGTAAATGATGATCTTTTATTTATATAAGATATTTCAAGATGAATCATGGTCGCACCACATGACTTTTTTTAAGGCCAGTGCCAATTAATCTTGAAAAACCCACTAAAATCACTTTCACATTATAATATGAATTTTCAGGTACACAACATTCTGAATGTTTGAACTACTGCATTAGATATGCTTGTTTTTATTATTATAAAATTGAGTTGTTGAAAATCCTTATACGTCATTGACCCGGTTATTAATTAGGAACAAACTGATTGAGAAATTTGGGGGGAAATTGGATTGTTAGAATGAGGCACCTGTGAGATATGTCAAAAAGTAGGACTTAGGTCAAGGCGTTGTCTTGCATCTGGAAAATAAAAAAATAAAAAATCTGACTCTATTTCAACCTTATTAACATGTTTTCATGTGTGACGTGCTGAAAGTCTTAATACATCTAATTGCACGTGCGCCCAACCGTTAACATCTCTTAATACATCTAATTGCACGTGCGCCCAACCGTTAACATATATTCTATCTTCTATCAATCTAACGTATATCAATGTGATTTTATTTCCGTTCATGCTGAATTGAGTGCGCTTTAATCTCCTCCCACCTGCCCGGTGAGTTTTATAGCAACTGTTGCCCAGTGAGGCAGCGCCATAGTCACCGTAGTCCTGGCGACTGTAACCCACCAACAACAACCTCTCGCTCCATCATTACCACCTCCTCCACCATCCTCATATTCATCAACCAGTCCACAGCTCAGGTTTGAATACATTTTTTCATATATATATTTTTTTTGTAGCCTGAAATAAAATCCTTTCTTGTTTCACGGGATTATTTTATAAAGGAGATATTAACTGCTCCGGTTAATGTTTTGTCTGCTGGTGAATGAGGGCTCGGTGGATAGCTGGGGGTAGTTTGCTAGCGAGGGTGTTTCTTTGTAACGTGTTAGCCTGCTTGCTAACGTTGACTGTAGGTAACGTTACCCACAGCTGTGAGAGGTCATGCTCAGCTAACTAGAAATATTGCTTTGTGTTCTCCGACTGGGTGCTTCGTGGTAGATGTGTTCAGTTTGACGGGCAAAAAAAGCAGGTTTAGCACGTATTTGTTTAAACTTACTGTGCTGAGTGGTAGCAGAGGTCTGTGCTAGTCACTGAAGCTAGCTGGTCAGCTGGAGCAGGAGCAGGTGTCTGTTGTTGCTAAGTTGCTAACGCCAGGGTTGCCTTCCTACAATGCCTGTTGGTACCCCTGTTTTTGGCTAATGTTGCGTTGATTTAGCAAGTTTGGGTTTCGGGTGGTTAAAATCTTGTCGGTAAAGCAAAAATCAATAGCGTGGATCTGCAGTGGAAGATGCTATAAGCTAGCTTTCCATGCACTAACTGCTATTGACAATAGCTAAGCCATTACTTTCCCTTTTGTCTTAGGGAGCAAGATAGCTTCGCTAGCTTTCCAGCTGCCCTCTTTGTGGCATTAGATGGCTATGATAAGCTATCTGATAACACAAAGCTAAGTTTTGTAGTAGACAGCTTTGAGGAGAAAACACCTGCTCGGCTAACATTAAAATACCTTAATGTTATTACCCCATTTTATCCCGAATCATTTCATTAGTCTGCAAACTGGGCTTGTAAACGTCAAGGTTTATCCACCCCTTCTGCAATACAGGTACACTGCAAAATGATCTACCACTGACAAAAATACTCTGTCAAATGTTGTATTTTTGTGTGTGTTATAAGTGTGCGTGTATTTCCCTGTGTGTGCATGTAAAGGTAACAAGGAGAGTTTCCAATCCAGCATGTCGCTGTTCAGGTGAAGATGCTTAGTTAACATCTTCATATTGTGTCATGTTTGTTTTAGATTCACATTGAATGAATTGAGTAAAAACATTCTGTCACATCTGTTTTAATAATAATGTAATAAATAATAATGTCCTGTCCTCCTCACAATTTAATGAAAAACTTGCATCAATCCTGTGGGTGGGTGGGTCATATAAGTAGAGACTTGGTTTCTTAATGTTGCATCACAATTATTTTTGGGTCCATTGGGTCTCCTGTGCAGCTGCGACCTCTGATTCCCATTTGGGGAGAGAACGTGTGTGTGTGTGTGTGAGAGTGAGTGTGTGAGAGAGAGAGAGAGGAGAGTTGAGTGGAGGGCAGGTGCACCACCACCACCAGTAGTGATGGGACTTCTGACCAGCTATGTGTCTGTGTCCGATAAAGAAGGACAAAGCAGTGAATAAACACTGATTGTCCATCGTCATCCCTCGAATTTGTTTCCCTTTTTTTTTTTAAATCTTATGTTGAGTTGTGAATCATGAGTCCTATCTGTTCCTGCAGTAAGGCCTCTGTACAGGAAATACCTCCCACTGATATGCACACAGGCATCAACAGTATCTGTCAGCGCCTGATTGATTGAAAACCAATTAGGATAAAATACCAGTGGTCTGATTTTTACACATAGACAAAGTCAAAATAATATAAATATATTGATCTATTGGGATATACAACCCAAAATAGGTCATGCACAGATTATTACCCCTATATATACTCTCTCTCTTTCACACACACACACACACACACACACACACACACACACACACACACACACACACACACACACACACACACAAACACACATTAAACAGGATGTAGGGAACTGCTAGTTATCAGATCATGTTACCACTTACCTGTAGTCCAGTAGGGCAGAAATAGTACCATGCCACCTGCTGCCTGGATCCTGTTGCATTTCCAATCACTTAAAGAGGGGCTGATTAATTCAATTATTCAGTCATCCATTTTCACGGCTTAGCAGAATACAACATGTTATTGTTTATTTGCCCCAGCCTTCCAACAATAATGTATATTGCTGATGAAAGGGGAGACTTTAAAATGCTCACTTTTTCAATAATATCAGGGGGGGGGGGGGGGGGGGGGGGGGTAACTTGTGTTTCAAGACATTTTGGCACATCTGGTTGCAGTGGCCCTGTCATGACATACAATCTAATTAAATGTTGAACACTAGCTTTGATCATTTTGATTTTTGTATACTGATGCAATGTTTTTGAAGTCAACCCCCCCCCCCCCCCCCCCCCAGAACTGTGTTGTTTGCATGTCCTCCAGTTCAGCCCCCCAATTGGATCTCCCTCTCCTCTTTCTCCTGCTGTACCTGTGCCTGATCTTACACTCCAGTCTTGCCTTGGGCTACTGCACATGTGCGAGAGGGAGAAATTGTACGTATGGTGTACTCTTCGGCACCTCTCATTTCTTAACTTGGAGCATCACACTTTCATCGTCGTCACAAATGGTTATCAGACAGGCAGAGGATTATTCTGTGCATTCTGTGACACATTTGCACTCTTTTACTATGTGTTGCATCTTAACGTAGAGGAATAGAGGGGAGAAAACGCAGGGCGAATTGTTGTCCTCCTTGGTGGCTTTTGTTCCTCTGTGTCTTTGTAGGGCTTGCACTTGCTCAGTGGAGCACAGCATTTAAGTGGGCCACAAGGGAGTGCCTGAATGGTGAGGCAGGAGGTGTGTTAGAGAGAGTGTGTGTGTGTGTGTGTGTGTTTTTGGGGGGGGGGGGCAACAAGAGTGTTGTGATGCAGGGGCTCTTTTCCTTGATTAGGTGGGCTCAGTTGGGGCCATGTACTTTGGCTCTGGAGCTGCACTGTGGAAGTCTACATCCTCCTCTCCTCCTCTCTTGACCAGTCCTTTTTTTATTCATTTTTTTTTAGCGTTGGGATGTGGTGAGCTGATGGCTACAGTTTGACATTTTTATCCCTTTGGTAGCCTGCATCCAGTGGCTTTCACACTTCAGGGTAAATGAGTAGCTTGCATGCTGCAGTATGTTAATTATTCGTGTTAATTATGCTTTTTTTTTTTGGAGGGGGGGGGAGGGATTGATTGTCATAATGTACGTGTCAAAACACAGAATATAAACTGGATAGTGGTTTATTTTTCCAGAAGCCAGACTGCAGCCTCTCTAGCAACAGCCTGCAGACATGTCTGACAGCGATAGTATATATACATACCCCCCCCCCCCCCCCCAGAGGTGTTTAAAATAGCCAAGCTGATAAGAGAAGGCTTTGTGTTAATGAATCTCAGTGCCCCTGTATGTTTCAAAAAAATGCAGATTTTTTTTTTCTATATCTTTATACTCAACGCGCCACGAAAGACTGACTCAGCTTTGTAGTCCAACTTTGAGGTTAGTCACCCAAGCACAAATAAAATGATAGCCTTCAACAAGCCAGTATGATGTTGAAGATAAGGGAAGAAGCAGACTGTCCCCGGAGAGAGTCGAAGCTGTTAGGAAACCCAGGTTAATTAACCAAGAGAGGCTTGTTCATGGAAACTGTGATGGGGAGGAGGTGGCGGCCTTCCCCTGGAACGAACGGGGTGATGTAGCCATACTATTATTAACACACAAACACAGGTTCAGCCTCAGTGTCTCTTCTCACTATTATCCTGCTCTTAAAAATAGTTTACTGCAGTCTTGTGTTAGAAAGCACCGTAAACATGCTCTGAAATCTCTGATGAAACTTAAAATTCAGGAACCTTGTCCGCTGTACTCAGTGTGTTTTCCTCAGTATTGGTCCAGGACTTTGTCTCAGGTAACGTTAAACCTGTAAAAGTGGGAACTGACAGAGCGACGAAAAGCAGCATCTATTTGGAGTTGGTTAAATATTAACTTCTTTTATGGCTGTGAACATGGAGACAAGACCATGTGTCACTGATGCATGAGGCTCTCAGTACATTGAGTACCACAAGGCAGAAACAGGTGCTCGGGTACAGTTGCTCTAGAGCAGCTTTAGTAGCATTGATTTGGGAAAAACAGATAGAAGTCTGATGAAACCTCGTGTTTTCTGTTGTGCCTCGACTAGTACCTGATTTAGGCATATTTTATGTCCTGGGCTAACCCAATCATGTGGATAATTATTGAGTTTATTTTCATGTAATATGATAAATGTGCCTTTTTGTTATTAAATGCTTGCTCTGGAAACTTATTTAAGATCGAGTGAAGTTATTACACGATGATGTCTCTGATTTTATGAATATTTCACCATATTTGCTGTTAAAAAAGTAACTGTTGTTAATTAAAGGAAGAATGTATTAATAGATTAACACTTTGGTAAAGTAAGTTATCAATCTTTAATACAATACAAGTGTCAGCTCAAGATGTATTTACATTGTGTTATTGTCACTGAATTAAAAAGCTGCTTTGCCAGTGTGGCCAGTATGTTGAGAGTGTTGTTGGTTTTCAGCTCCATGAAGTTGGTGTTTTCTTTGTGTTAATTAGGCGCCATGCAGACCCCTGAAGCAGGCGCTGACTCCACCTCCACTGTCCCTCTTCAGACCACTGTGCCTGTCCAGCCTACCGGCTCCACCCAGCAGGTGCCTGTCCAGCAACAGGTACATCCAGCCTGTGTGTTTGTCGTTAAGTCTCGATGTTCCCGCACAAGTCTGCATGCTGCACCTGCATTCATTTATATTCGTATCTGTTGGTGTATTTCTTAATAACAAATTTACGACTCAATTTGTCTCGCCAGGCCCAGACTGTTCAACAGGTTCAGCATGTTTACCCAGCACAGGTGCAGTATGTGGAGGAAAACAGTGGCGTCTACACCAATGGCAACATGTGAGTCAGTCTGTTACGCAGCCCGCTCTTACACCCCTTCACAGATATTAGCATGACGTCTCTGCAGGCTGTTCTGCCTCCTCTTAAGTCTCTTCACACCATCATTCATGTCACAAGCACATGATGTTGGTGGGACTGGGTTCGTTTTTTTGTGTTTGTTTTTCTTTTCTGATGAGGGTGCCGTCGTGTGTTTGATTGTGCTCAGTCACCTGAACATGACCAGAAGTAGGCCTGTCTTTTAAGTGCTGACGCTCCCCAGGCTCTGAGGAACAGGGCTACATACACACACCACTAACAAGCCCAAGCTGTGTTTGTCCTACTGCGATACACACACACACAAATCAGTGTATGTAGAGACACACAAAAACACTGTGTGTGTGTGTGTGTGTGTGTGTGTGTGTGTGTGTGTGTGTGTGACCTCAGTACCTGGGGGAAACACTCATACCACCTAGTTTTATAACAATAATAATAATAATAACCATCAAAGTACGTAGAAATACAAAATCATACATACACCAAACTGTTACCAGAGAGTACCAGGCATGTGTCAACATTATGTTTGAACATTTAAAGGATTACACAAAAATAGTATTGTCTTATTTTCTGTGATTTCTGGTATTTTATGTTACATTGAAAACAATCACTGCACATACAGAGCAGGATTCTTATGAGGATTACAGTATAAAAAATTTAATACATTTTTGATTGTCTTCATTATGAGGATATTTACAGGAAATAACAATGAAAGCAGACCCTCTCGTGTTTCATTATAACCGTATGGGCTCAACAAGTATCTTGGATCATTAAGAAACCATACTTGGACTAAAGAGAGAAAGTGCAGCTGTTTGAAACTTTAGACTGTGTTTTTTTTTCTCTCAGTGTTATTGTCTCGATCAGTTTGGGCTCATCGACTGACCTCTAACCTCTCCTCTGAACAGAAGAACCTACTCGTACTCAGAGCCCCAGCTGTATAGCCAGAACAGTGGCGGGAGCTACTTTGACACACAGGGCAGCTCATCACAAGTGTCCACTGTGGTGACGTCTCACGGCATGACCAACAACGGAGGAGGGGGCAGTGGAGGAATGAGCATGGGCCTGGCAGGGGGTCAGGTAATCAGCAGCAGTTCTGGGGCCTACCTCATGGACAACGCTGGACCGCACCCTGCCACCCAGACGGCACGAGCTTCCCCAGCTACTGTAAGTGGCTTAGCACCCACTAATTGGGTTTTTCACCTGCCTTTGCCTGCCTGCTTTTGTGTGTTGATAGACCGTCTGACCAAGTCTATGCTGTAGTTTGTAGTAACTTCTACTTCCTCTCTGTTAGCACCACACTGCTATTAGTTTGCCATGTCTGTCTCTATACTTTATTGATCTACGCACTAGTTTTTACCCCAAAATGTAGGACACACATGTCTTTAGCAGAGTTCTGTTTATAAACTCTATTGTGGCAGTCATGTTTGCAGGATTTCAGTATGTACTCACTGTACACACTTCATGTCAAATAATAGTAGTAGAAAAACAGCTTTAGTATGAGGCAGTCTGTTTTATCTGTGGTAATTATCCTTGCTGATGTATGCAGTGTGCTGCGTAGGCTTGGCCCAAGTCTCTATAGTGATCAAACTACTGCCAAAAATGTTCACACTGTAACCCTAATTATTTAATGTTCAAGTAATGCTGGGTTTCTTTGTCTCCACCCCCGATTTCATCTCTCTGTTATATCCACTCTTTGGTGTAGAAGAAAGATGGAGTTAAGAACTTAGAAACAAGTATATAAAGGAGAGGGGGAATAGTCAGGGAATGTGCTTCTTGAGTTTATCAAAGACAAAACAGCTTAACAGACTCACCCCCTCCTCACCAGAGTCCTGCATTGGACAGAGTGCCGCACACACAGCACAAGAGCCTCGCTCTCTTACTACATTCTGAACGTTCCATTAGACATTTTCAAACAGTTCACCATAATGATACAGATGATGGGGTGACTGACATTACATTATGAGGATGTCAGTCATGGTAGACTAGAGATTTTAAAACATTCAATAAAAACTACACGAAAGGAGAAATCATTTCATGTTAAAAAGAAATGTGTGCAAGGGTTTAAGTGCATTTTAACTGCCCAAGTAAAAAAAAAAAAAAAACAGCTTATCCTTGTCTAGACTAAGTGATGAGCTTGATAAAAGATAAATGGCTCCAGCAGTATGATTTTTTAAAAAGAAAAAAAAAAAAAGAAAGAAAAGAAATATCAAAGTGGTGACCTGATTGAAACCAGTGATGCAGCCCCTAGGGATATATAATATAATATAAATATAATAATAACTCTTGTCATTTATTTGACATCAGCAATCCTTTCATAAGAGACAATGACACATTTTCTAATTAATGTATATCTCACTTTGTAAATCACCTTTTTTCTGTTATACTAACTTGACAGCCACATAGATGCTAATTCTGGATTATTTACTACGGAGGAATAACCTCAGTATAACGCTCCTCACTTGAATAGAGTTTTGATCAGTATTTAAAGTAGTGAAGTGTTAAATCTCACTGAAAAGCACAGTGCTAATTTGCTAGAAATACACAGAAAAACGCTGCATTTTGTTGCCCTATGTCATGTTTTGTTGGTACATGATAATTGTTAAAGAAGGATATGTGTTAGTGGTGTCTGGTAGGGATGGGCGTCTGCCAGCTATCCATTACTGATGTACTAAGTTGATCCTGCAGTATGTTTCTTAACTAGGCGAAGATGTTCCTGAAACGACAGGTTGACCTGCTCTGCTTGGGTTTAGTGGTGCTTGCTTTGGGATCTTTTTCTACAGTTGCTTTATTTTTTGTTACTAATGTTTTCTACATCACTTCCTGCTTTTGTTTTTTATTTCCACCTCTTACATTTTGTTGTCCTGTGCTTCGTGGTTTATCAGATTGAAATGGCGATTGAGACGCTCCAAAAATCTGAGGGTTTATCCAGTCAGAGAAGCTCGCTGCTCAACAGCCATGTAAGTTGCTTTTTACAAATGCCTGCCTTCGCTTTACCTTAGCTTTTGCCAAACTCACCCTCTTGCTGTTCTGCCTCTCAACTTTCTGTACATTTCAGTTTGGAGTGGTGTTTGCCGTTTTTGTTGCTGGTTTTAATTATTATTGCTTTAAATTCACTGGCTGCTTTAGAAGTGCTTTAGCAGAGCTGTCATGCTGCAGCATCCAGATTAAAAACTGTCGGTCTGAGATCTTTCCACACAGGTTGCGTGCAACAGCGTTTGAATGTCTTTAGTAAAACATGTGTTCCCCCTGTAGCTCCAGTGGCTGTTGGACAATTATGAGACAGCAGAGGGCGTAAGCCTACCACGATCCACCCTCTACAATCATTATCTGCGCCACTGCCAGGAGCAGAAACTGGACCCTGTAAATGCAGCCTCTTTTGGCAAACTCATCCGCTCCATCTTCATGGGACTCCGTACAAGGCGCCTCGGGACAAGGTTAGCTTTTTTGAGCTTTTCGTTAAGTAAGGAAAAGTTGTCATTTTTCATCTAATTGCAGTATGCTTGCATGGTCCTCATCTTACTGTTATCATCTACCTCAATCCTGATCTACTAAAGCCTCATAAGTTCTTTTAACCTGTTCAAACAATTTTATATGAGTGTGACTTTTTTTGTACACCTCACCTGCTTAGTGTGTGTTCACTTTTTTTTTTTTGCCTTGCAGAGGGAACTCCAAATATCATTACTATGGTATACGTGTGAAACCAGATTCCCCGCTAAATAGACTTCAAGAAGACATGCAGTATATGGCCCTCAGACAGCAACCTGTTCAGCAGAAGCAGAGGTAAAACACACACAGCCAGGCATGCACACAGACATAAAGTACTTTCTGTGACCCGAGGCATAGTGTTTATAGATAATGAAGTGAGCCATGTGATTTCAGGTTCAAGCCAGTGCAGAAGTTTGATGCTGGCTCTGGGGAGAATTTCTCAGGTGGAGGCCAGAACCATCCTGGTGCAGCAGAGCAGACAGTCATTGCACAGAGCCAGCACCACCAGCAGTTCCTAGGTCAGCAACTTTAATGTCTATAAAACCCAAAACACGTGGAATGCACTTAATATTTACATGGTGTTTTTGAGATTATTCCATAGTTGCCATGTAAGTTTCTTTTCACCCCAACAGATGCATCGCGGGCACTCCCTGACTTTGTAGAGCTGGACCTCGGACAGAGCAATACAGAGAACATCAGCCCAGAGGATGTTAAAGCTCTCCAATCTCTTTACAGAGAGCACTGTGAGGTGAGATAAAGTGCATTATTTTCATTTCCAAACTAATCACAGCACTCTTACACAGGGAGAACAGGGGGGGGGGGGGGTCATGTCCCTCCTCAGTGTTTAAAGAAAGCTAAGTAATCCACTTCAATATTGTGGCATTCATTGATACATCATCATCAATATGTACATTTTCATACTGAGCTGTTTCACCACCCACAAAATCAATTCCCCCTTCTTTTTTTTTTGTAAGATTCTCATTCTCCTTTACAGTCTAGTCCATGTTTTTCCCCTCAATAAGTATATATGCCTTAATCTACCTGCATCTATCATGATGGCAATTTAGTTGTTTAATCTTATTTAAGCTACCTTTAATGAGAAAAGTGTGGAAAGAGAGAAGAGTGTGAAAACTTTGGGAAAGGTCATGTGTGTTTATAGCGACAGAGATTCGTAAATGCCAGCCGCTGGCATTTTGGAACAGAATTTTCTCTTTATCTTGTGAAGTTTTCAATCACAAGTCTCCCAGTGTCTGGAAAAGTAAGGATCAGGTCATCCACACAAAATTAGAAAGTGTCTACACTGTTGTTATGTTTAAAGGGGGAATTCACCCAAATTACAAAGAAACACACTCCTAGTGCTGCCTAACAATACAGTTTGAGGTTGACGGGTCAAGCTCTATAGATGTCCATGTATAATATTTATCCTGCTGCTTCAATACAGTGGAGGTGAATAGAATTTAAGTTGCACCTCTCACCACAGTGAAAATTGACATTTGACAATATGCTGGTTTCTCTGAATAATCTACCGACCTCTCTCTTTCTTTTTAGAAAGTAATATGAAAAATAATTCACTGTTTGTGTTTATTCTCTGCTTTCGTCTCAGGCTATCCTGGATGTGGTTGTCAACCTCCAGTTCAGTCTAATTGAGAAGCTGTGGCAAACATTCTGGCGTTATTCTCCCCCTGACTCTGTAGAGGGTGCCACTGTAACAGAAAACAGGTGAGGTCAAGCGAGAGAAAAAATACATTTGTTTTCTTTGCTGAGATCTGTTACTGTTTTACCAAAAAGACATAAAACTTACATTTAACCTGTAAAAGTTTCAACTTAATTCATTTCATGATAATCTGATTTCAAAGGCATCTTTCTGTTCATTCTGCAGCAGCATAAGTGAGATTGAAGCGCGGCTCCCCCGTTCACAGCTGCTGGCGCTGTGCAGAAACGAGGCTGTGCTCAAATGGATGAGCACCTGTGACCACCTAATGTACCAGTCCCTTGTGGAGATCCTCATTCCTGATGTCCTGAGACCCATTCCCAGTGAGCCACAGTCATAGACACCTCTCATGTTTACTTGTTTGCTGTGTTAATGCTTGTTATGTCATCAATTTTTGTTTTTGGTTTTCCTTGTTTTTATATTTTTAGGTGCCTTGACTCAAGCCATTCGCAACTTTGCCAAAAGCCTGGAAGGTTGGCTCAATAATGCCATGAATGCCATTTCACAGAGAATGATCCAGACTAAGGTAAACAGCCTTACAGCCTTAATACCGAGTCGACCTTTGCAAAATGCTGCAAAGAAAAGTCGCCTGTTACTGTTTCTAAAACATGTAATTAATACACGAGTATATAGTTTTACTGTGTGTTTTGAAAGGTTAAAGTAGATAATACCTGGGCTTCTGTGTGCATTCTTTTCATAGATTGCCGCTGTTAGTGCCTTTGCGCAAACACTGCGCAGATACACATCTCTGAACCACCTGGCTCAGGCGGCACGTGCCGTGTTGCAAAACACGTCACAGATCAACCAGATGCTGAGTGATCTCAACCGTGTTGACTTTGCCAACGTACAGGTCAGAACAGGTCTTTGTGTTTCGCTATGATGCAGCTGTGATGCTTTTTATATGTGTACTCTGATTCATGTGATATATTTCTGTACTTTCACTTTCACTGTACAAGTGTGAACCTGCTGCTCTGTCTTCATGTTGGTGTATAGGAGCAGGCATCATGGGTGTGTCAGTGTGAGGAGGGAGTGGTTCAGCACTTGGAGCAGGACTTCAAGGCCACGCTACAGCAGCAAAGCTCTCTGGAGCAATGGGCAGCCTGGCTGGACAACGTGGTCACTCAAGTGCTCAAGCCCTACGAGCATCGGCCCAGCTTCCCCCGGGCGGCTCGACAGTTCCTGCTCAAGTGGTCCTTCTACAGGTCTGCAAAGAAACACGTCTGTGAGTGTGCTGCATCATTGAAGAAGCAAAGACACTTACTTTGTTTGTTTTTTTTGTGCGTGTGTGTTTCCATCAGTTCTATGGTGATAAGGGACCTGACCCTGCGCAGTGCTGCCAGCTTTGGTTCTTTCCATCTGATCCGCCTGCTGTATGACGAGTACATGTTTTACCTTGTCGAGCATCGTGTGGCCCAAGCTACTGGAGAGACACCCATTGGTGTCATGGGGGAGGTAAAACTGTGGCATCTTATGTGTTCTGTCATATGAAATGATCTCTGTTTGGCCTTTTTATAGAAGAGAAGTTTCTTATTTTGATTATAAAACCGTGAAACAATGTGAAATACTAATGGCTCATCTAACTGTGATTTTTGTCTCTGTTTTCAGTTTGACAGCCTGAACACCTTATCTCTCAGTAACATTGATAAAGGTATGTGGCAAAATGTATAAAGCATAAATGTATATATGCTAGAGAAAAAAGCAAAATGACAGCTCATAACCAAGTATTGACATGCACAGACCAGAGCAGTGGAGTGTGTTTGGGCTTAGTGACAGTGTTTTTGTGGCTTCTTCCTGTCTAGATGAAACGAGTGGGATGGACAGCGATTTAGAAGACGACACGGAGGAATCCGGGGAACCTCTTGCTAAACGGGAGAAGTCAGAGCATGAGGTGATCCAGGTGATTCAGGTCGGGGCGCTTGAGGACGGATCTCACCCTGTCGTCGGGGTCGTCCAGCCAGGTGTCCTCCACTCGTTGCCCCAGCCCCAGCAAGACCACTCCGAGCACATCCTAACCCCCTCTGCCGGTACTCCGACCATCCGCCACTGCAGCGCCACAGGAAACACCTACGCCTCTGTTTGAGGGCACGTCTGACCTTGTCTGGCCTGTTTTCGCCTTCTCACTCTCCACATATCTTTCTCTCTGTAAGTCTAGATGTTTCCGTCTGTTTCATGCATTGTCTCTGTCTGCACTGGTGTGGACACGCTCTCCTCACACCATCCAGCCTGGTCAGTGGAGGAGTGCTGAAATGATGATACTTTGGCCGAGATGTGCTGTCCGTGTCTGACTGCTTATATTCTGGATGTGGTGTCATCCCGTGAGTCTGTGCTCTATTAACATGCGGCAGCTGGTGGAAGGGACGTGGAGGAAAAGGACTAATTTGACCCGTTAAATGTTCCCTGGTTAGACATGACTTACCGCATCTGTCTGTCTATACCGACGGAGTTTATCATGAAGGAAAGTTAAACTTCTTCAAACTACTGATGTCTCAGAGCTCAAATCCATGTCACTAGTCCCAGTGGAGCATCGATTGACTCAAGAGCTTTGCCTATTGTACATAGTTTTGCTGTACTTTGAATTGGTATTACCCAAAACTCATGGTGCTATCATTGTGTTTTATTTGTTTAAATCTCCAGTTATTTTAGTATGATTTATGTAAACATGCATTCGAACTGCTGATAAACTTTTGGCTGAACAAAAATATTTTGAGTATTGTATGTAGCTGTATGTATGACATTTGAAAAAGGATCATGGGGCAGTTTTGTCTGTTCTGTTTTGAAAAAATGATATGGTAGCCACCCACTGAAAACCACTTATAGCTTTTAGCCACAGAAAAAGAAACCCTGAAAGTAATATCTGTGCTGCTACTTCTGTAAATAGAAATGAGATTGAGAAGACTGGCTGTACAAAACCTCTTCCTCAATGTTAGCTTTTCTATGCACTCCGTGCATAACGCTTGCCTTTGTTCATTTTAGATGCTCTGTAGTGTGGTTAATGTGATGAGCTGTAATCTTGAAAACAACGTACTGGACACATTCCCCTGTTTTTCGCAGTTTCTGTCTTAATGAAAACTTTTTAAGTTCGTGAAAGGACCAAAAACAAACCAACAAGAGGAAGCTGAGAGTGAGCCATTTGGGCCACCCAAGAGCTGTTTCCTGTCCCACAGTGCCATGTTGCAGAGCAGAAGGAATGTCAGGGATTTAATGTACCTCGGCTTTATCATAGTGCCTTATCCTTAAATGCAGCTGTCCTTGTAGTCCTGACTGTGTGGTGTAGAGAGCCCACAGCCCCTCTGCATTGTCCCAGCCACAGATTTGGCTTTCTGGTGACTCGTGGCTGGATTTGGGCTGGCTCATCAGTGTTGAGACTAAGGGATGCAGGCACAGACACACCTGTTGTTGTTTCTCTGGATCAGCTCTACTAAGCTTCTTACTTATCAGAATCACGGTCTTTAGCCTTGCTCCTGCCCTCACTCTGCCCTCTTGAGGCCTATTCTTGCATTAGCCTTCGATATTGGGTGAAATGTGTGTATGCGTGTGTGTGTGTATGTGTGGATGCATTGGTCTGCACTGTGTTTTTATGTGTGTGTGTGTGTGTGTCTGCGTGCTTGTGTGTATGTGTTGGAACACATCCATCAGTCACCCTACCTCAAACCAGTGGTGCCAGCCCTTTTGACGCGTGCAGCACAGTCTGTCCAAACCTTATTGCACACACACCACTGTACTGCACAAATCTCAACGCGATAGAGAAAATCTGCTTTGCTTTTCTCTCACCTCTGATTACATTTTCATTTCCGTTTTTAGCCCATAAATTGCTTCATCCTTTGTTCCCTGTTGAACGATCATCTTTGTACAGTGGACCAAAAGTAGATATTTTCTGATATTCAAAGAGATATATAGATATATATGTATAGTATATATAATGATGATACACTACATATATTTGTTGCTTTTTATGTGGTTGACCTGATTGTTTCTATGTGATTGTTTCTTTTGGTAGCTCCTATGTAATTAGTTCATAGACTGTGAAATGGGGGACGGCATGGGGACTAACTTCTGATTCATTAGACTACGTCTATACTTGAACTGTTTTAACCTATGTTGTGGAGAATATTGAGATTAATCCTCTGAATAGGAAAATTTGTCATGAAAATTTTTTTTGTTGTTAAACCCTTTTTTTGTTTTTCAAATGGTCTGCAACATTTCTCTGCATAAATGTTTATTTATTGATATTTATTGTGTTACGTTTCGGCCTAGATGCTTATGCATATGTCATGATGGGTAATGATAATGAATCATTAATTCTACCACTGCAAAGAGCAGACCTACTGTACAGAAGGACTGGGAGATTTTTAGTTTTTTCTTTCTTTCTAAGTCATGTATGAAGGTTGATTAAGGGTTTGTTTTTAAAAAGGGTTGGCACTGTATTTGCTGTAATCAGTCCTTTTTAGGCATATCAATAGTCAAAAAAATCCTTTAGATACTAGCAGTACACTGGATTTTTGCCATTTTCTCTTTAATCTAGGGTATGTGCCTGTGTAGAAAATGTGCTTGACAGTGAAGGAGGGTGGGAATGTGCAAATACTGCATGTCATTTGGGTTAGTGGGTCTTTGGACACATCACACTCTGGGGCATCTGACAAGCCCAAAACCACAGCGTACGGTACACATCACAAACTAGCCTTAGTTTGTGATGTGTGTGGAGTTGTAGAAATTGAGCACACACACTTAAAAACACAAATCTAGCTTTCCTGTTACTGTACATGGTTCAAGGACAGTTTGAAAAGTCTGCATGAAAAGGTCGATGAACTTTAAGTAGCTGATAGTTTACGATCGGAGGCATCTTGTTTACATCAGTCTGTGACCATAATTAATTTGCATGAGAGATTTAATCCCTGACTCTTGGTATAAAACTGTTGACGGCAAGTTGGGAGAAAACTGAGAAAGTAATAAAAAAATATCCAATAAAAAGAGATGGATACAAAAACTTAAGCCCTAGATCATTTCTTATAGTTTCTCTAGACCCCTCACATCAGTCTGGGTTCACATGACTGCGAAAAATGAGCTACGCCTCTCTTAACTGACTCCCAACGCGCACTGAAATTTTAAAAATGCAGTTGTAAAAAGTGATGGGGTTCTCTTTGTAAGTTAAAATGTTTAAATGCGTCGTAAATCTGGGTAGAGTGCACTGGTTACAAATGAAGGTTTTACAGGATACTTTTTCTTTCTTTCCTCTAGCTTTTCTTTTTCTTTTTTTACATTTCAATCTCAGCTCCCTTGTCATATAAGTAACTACAACACTGTAGATGGTAACTTGTATTATTTTTGAGCCTTTTAAGTGAAAATGGCTTATAAAATGTTTTTCTTTTAATCTTAATTATGTGCTTTAGGGTCAAATGTGCTTTCTGGTCTTGCACGCCTACATGTGCTGCAAGAAACTGTCTTTTTTTCTTTTCTTTTTTTTTTTTTACTTTACATACACTTTTCGTGCCAGACAGTTTTAGCTTTCTGCATCTCAAAGCCTGCCTGGTTAACACTGGACTGATGTTAATGCTGCCAACACAATTGTACTTTATTTCTCAGTGTCTTTTAAAATTGAGATTTTTTTTTTTTTTTTGTAAAAGCTGTTTGCAAATGAGCTCATTTCCAAACAGAAAACGTTTAAAAAAAGAAAGAAAAAAAAAAAAACATAAGCTATTCCTTAACTTGTCATAGGAGCGTACGAAATGCCTCTTCACCTGGAAAACATGGCAGCTTCACTGACCCATAGCAGACTCCAGTGCCTTTAATTTCGCCCCGGCCAGAGCAGACGGCCTGGGTGACTCTTGGGTCTCTGGTGGGCTACAGATAGAGACTATCGGAGCAGACGTTTCATTGCACAGGTGCTGCCACTGAGAAGACACCAGGGCTGAGGAAGCATACAGATCTGTCCTTTTAGACTGGACTATTTATTCTTAACTGGACGCGACACCACAGACAGACACAAACACTTAGTAGTTTACACGTGGTAGATTACCTGAAAACGGCTTTTTATTGTATAGAACTATTGGTTAATTAAGGAGAGTCACTGTAAGTAAAAAATCGCTCTCTTATGACTTGTTTTTCTCATGATCGTGGTTTCTTTTGTCAAATGATATTTTCTGAATGCTGTGACCTGTTTGAGATTTGTATTTGGATGTTTTCAAGTGCCATTTGACAGTCTAGTGAGTCGTGGCCATCTGTAGCGCGCTCTAATGCAAGCACAAGCATTTGGCAGAGGCATTTGGGGAAGGTTTCTTATTTTTGATTCACCCTAGACAAAAATATGTATATATCAAAAACTGAAAAGGTATATTTATTTGTGTCCTAATTATTTGATTTGTTCTTTTGGTGAACATTTTATCAGATATGTTGGCTAAAGTGTGATTTTTTTTTTTTTCTTCCTCTTTTTATTTGGATAATGTAAAGTATCTGATATAATATATACACACAAATTTCATGTGACTTTCTTTCTGTGTGCCGTTAAGTTTTCTTCATATACTGTATCTTTTCAAATTGGCAAGCAAACAATGCGTGTAGGGTGATTTGTATTGTGTATTTTACATAAAAAAACGAGGACAATTGGGGGACTTTTATATTTATAAAGACATTATCATTTAGTGTGTCGTATTGATGAATATAGAAACTATTAAAGACACATGTAGTTTGGTTTTCTGAATATTTCAGATCTCAGCTCAGGCTAGCTTCTTAGTGTTGTTTTCTTAAAATTTGTGACTTGTCTTTGCAGTAATAAACGTTTTCTTGTTCAAAGTCGGCGTCCTTTCTCTTAACTTCTGTGCATGAATCAAATTCCACTTTAAAGATTTAATAGCTGCTAAACAATAGTGTTAGCCCATTCAATTTTATTCAACCATATTCATACATATAAACACCAATATCATTCAGATTCAGAATGTATGACATAATTGTAAAGATTAGCATGAGCTTGCATTTCCTGAAAATTGTACAGCATTGTTTTAAAATCATTTTCAGTCATGACCAGAGTGGTTCATTAATGTAAAGGTAGCAAAAAGAGTATAAAATACTGCAACAGCTGTAAGTAAACAAACAGAGCTCCAAATACCAAAAATATTGTTTGATAAAGAGTGCTGAGCAAAAACTAAAAAATCATTCAGTTTTACAAGAGACAAAACACTGAAATGACTGCAATCTGATAACCTTTTCACTTTTCATATAAGGGTATATTTGGCATCAGTATGGCTTACGCTTCCTCTCACAGTTCATTCCTCGCTTCCTTTGCTCAGCTGTTGTCCAGAGTAGTGTCATCCAAGTAATACTCAAATTTAAAAAACGGTGGCAGTGAGCCATGTTAAAGCGACATTCTACCCAAAAAGATGTCTTTGGGTATCAAAAACTCAGCCCCATGTAAGTTTGAAAGGTGGTCGTTAAATTGTAGGTAAATCTTACATGAAGTAAGAACAACTATTTTACCAAAATATAGCTGAACAAACCTTTCAAACCTGCAGTGTATGAGTGTCTGATGCACAAAATAGTTTGCAGGTCCCTTTATTTTATACTCATTTTCTGTCAATTGTGTAATTTGTCAGAATGTATTTTTAAGGCATTTACAGAAAGGGCGGTGCAATTTTTCTTTAAATATAAGGAAATATAAAAACATTAAAAAGGGCTTAGTTGGTTTAGTAACTAAATTAATATGTAGCTGTTAATTTGCAAAAAAAGATTGCAAATTAATTAGAGTCTTGACTGACAGGAAACCAGTTTTCATTGTGTGGTTTTAAGTATCAAACAAGATATTAGCATATTTGATTTAAGCCATTACACTGAAGCTACTTTTAAGAAACTGTGGAAAAATGTCCTAGAAAATTTTGCAGGAAAGTAAATGTTACCAAAGTTCTTCATAGATGCTTACTCGTAGCAGTTTTAAGAAACCACCTCATATGCTAATATATCATTTATCATTTTATCATTTGTACCAAATTGCACCAAAATGTTTTGTAAAATGTCCTAAAAGATTAACTGTTACAAATTACTATCACATTTTTTCAGAAAATTAGTTGAAAATGAAGGGATCTGTATAAAATTAAAATAAAAGGATTAACCACAAAACATATATTTTGGGCAGTGTGTCACTTTGAGCCACAATTTTGGATTTATGGATCTCACCAAGATCATCATTAGCAAGAAAATACATTTAAACTATGCTAAGAGAGATTATATGGATACAAGTAACCACACATGAGACTACAGTATGAAACAAGACAAAATACTTTAAGAAATTAATAAAGTGCTAATGGACACTATGTGGGCATCTAATTTAGAAATGACTATTACAAATAATGATATTACACAGATGTGTCTCGTCAACTTTTTACTTTTTGAAAATATTTTGAATAAACTTTGGGGTTTGAAAAACGTCCATAGAAAACATCATTTGATAAAGTCATAACAGCCTCTCATTAAAAATGACTATTCAAATGGGGATAATAATTTTTTTTAAACATCAAACAAGGACTGTGAGAAATGAAAAATATTGATTACACCCTTACAATAACATGAGTAATGAATAACATGATTTTACATAAATGTCCTGATCATTGAAGGGGGAAAAAAACTCCACTTACATGAAGCCATATCGGCGCCCAAGAGCCGATGAAGGACGACTGGACCGGCAGTATACTCCAACTGAAATCAAATGTTCTTTTGTCAGACAGAGTAAATGATCAGTTTTAATACAAAGCTTTGCCTTTTAAGCTAAATAGTTTGCCCTATTTATAAGAAATAGTTCAGAAAAGTAAAGGTTGTGGGGACTCTATGCATGAAAAAATGAAATATTGAATAAATGATCCACAGAACACAACAGTGAATAATTTCTGGTTTGACACTTAACACTTTGCTGTAATGATGCAATGCTTTTTGCACAGCACTACGGTTCAATTATTGAGACACTTTTTGCACCTTTTTAATTTCAGTGTGGACACGTTTTTTTTAAATTCATGTGAGTGTCATAGTGTTTTTGTATTCTTCCATCAAACTTGAGATTTTCACTTCATGCTGTTATGCAATTCCTTCCTTTTTCATGTGCATCCTCTTGGCAGTATGTTTCCAGTGTACCACGACTCCTTCCCGTGTGGACTCGCATGTTCCTCCAGCTTTTGTTTGGAAGTCACAGACACTGAATTCACAGACCTGGAGTCTCGCTCAGTATAGTGGGAACTGCTCATAGTGCTGGGTTTTAAAGCAGTGTGTTCGGAGTATACTGCCGGCCTTTAATGTCCTTGTTTCTACTCCTACAACCTTCTCAGCTAGGCTTCCCTGCGGTCCTCCTTCAACTCCAAGCCTATATGTGGAGTAGTCTGTTAAAAGTAGAGTCAAGAGTTTTTTGTCTGTTTGTTTTTGTTTGTTTGTTTTTTGTACAGTTTATGTCTTCAAACTCAGTCAAGAGGTTGAGGGTCAGCTATGGGCATGGTGTGCAGAACTTCATCCAGTAGTTGCAGAGCTCGGTGTAAATGGATCTCAATCCAGCAGGGTGTCTCTTTGATGCTTTGCCGTGGGTAGTCGGGCCCCCAGCCTTTCACAAAGCTCATCCGCAGGATGCACAGCCTACGCAGGTCGTCAACCCCAATACCGGCGGCAGCAGACAAACCTTCAGGGGAATTACAGGCAGCAGCGATTAAATCGATGTGTAACTACGTATAGGCCAAACCTTGCAGAGACATGTTAGCAAAGTTACTGTTGCAGTAAGAGTTAGAATATAAGGGTCAATGACGTATAAGGATTTTCAACAACTCAATTTTAGAATAATAAAAACAAGCATATCTAATGCAGTAGTTCAAACATTGAGAATATTGTGTACCTGAAAATTCATATTATAAATTTAAAATTAAGTGATTTTAGTGGGTTTTCAAGATTAATTGGCACTGGCCTTAAAAAAAGTCATGTGGTGCGACCATGATTCATCTTGAAATATCTTATATAAATAAAAGATCATCATTTACAAAAATGTTTTAAAAAAAATGCAAATACTTTGTTTCCAAACACTTTATATTACTGAAAACTTGTAAAAAAAAAAAAAAAAAGAAGATGTTAAGCGTGTTAAGTAAATTAATTTATTTCAAGATGAATCATGGTCGCACCACATGACTTTTTTAAGGCCAGTGCCAATTAATCTTGAAAAACCCACTAAAATCACTTTCAAATTGTAATATGAATTTTCAGGTACACAACGGTTGTAAATCCTTATACGTCATTGACCCTTATATACCAGATATACGTTGAAAGTCATTGATAAGCATGCCAAGCCTGAATTTTTTTTTTTTTTTCTCAGAAATGTCTTTATTGGTTTTAACACTGGAGTGGTCACATAATACATTCAGGTCCATAGTTGAGGTATAGCAACAGTAACAGAGTACTGAAGGAAGGCTAAGCTTGTTAAAGCCATAACTTCAACTTCCTGCCTTTATGCTTGTGGCTATACAATAACTACATTTTCCTGTTTGCTAAACATTGTGTTACTTTTGTTTTTAATTACTTTTTATTAAATATTATCGAACATATCTCACAAACTTTTATGATTTATAATCATATTAACGCAAACTGCCACATCGGCTTCCTTTCTGACTGGCTTCACTGTCAACACTGTAAAAAATGAAAGAAACATTGATGCCATGTAAAGGCTAATTTATTACTTTTCACACCCTGGTCCTTGTACATTTTGGACAACATCCAGCCCTTTAGCCATATCTCGCAGTCTAATATATTTTTTTTCTGTATATATGTTGACAACACATTCCTAACCAATATTTATATTTTGCAACATAATACAGCTGCACATCTTGGCTGAAGCATAGCTAGACTATTAATCCCACGTTTAACTGACACTGACTGCTGGTTTCTTTTCTTCTGCCCGTGCACATCTATAATTCTCTCGCTCACAATGCTGCCAGTAAGTGGAATAAGTAAGTCCCTTGTATTAATTTGGACTGAAAATACCCTTGGAGGATGATAATGAAAAGCAATAATAATACACTTGCTGAAGGGTAAGTGCAGCAGTAGGAACACTCACTAATGGCAGGGGCGATGCCTCCCACAGAGCCAGGCCCGGGAATGTTCCCAGCCACCGCCGCAGCTTGGGCTGCAGCTGCTGCCTGAGCCGTTGCTGCCTGCTGCTGCATCTGCCTGTGGCACTGACGCAAGTCAAACACCTGGCGAGGGCACATGGTATGGAATGAACACCAAGCATTGGACTTAAATGGCAAAAATGAATATATAATACAATAAACAACGGGATGCTCCACATATTATACTGTGATTATGGTTACTCCTACTGTGAGCATAATTGATATTAAAATGGCAACACCTTCCTTAATTTAGAAATGAAATCGCTTTATGACTGAATTATTTGAAACATTTCTGCTTTTCACTGTATGAGCATGGTTCTGTGTCTCACCTTTATGTAAGCACTGGGGTAGATCTTGTGAACTGCATCTCCAGGAGCACGTCCGGCCTCTCGGTCCAGGTAATAGCTCTGCACGAACACTGCATGATCACTCAAACAGCGCACCCAAACGTCTCCTTCACCTTTGCACTCCAGCTGCACACCTTTGCCAATGTGAAGCCTGAAAAAAGAGGACAGAGGGAAAAGCTAACACAGTCAGACAAGAGTGACATAAAATACACTTTCCATGACTATCAATCGCTTATCATACCTCAAGTCATACATATAACAATCATTGCTTCAGTGAGCTATATCATTGTAATGTCTCTAAGCATGTGGCTGAGTACCTGGCTCTTTCTATGTTCTCTGTCCTGTGGACATTGCTCAGCTGGCCCAAACAGAAACGATCTCCTCCCGAGGGATCCACATAGCCATCCACAGTCACTATCGGACATGTGGATGGCACCTTAAACGTCTCCCCGACCTGGACATCCATCTCAAAGTACGCAATGGAGCACCAGTATTCTGGGGCTGGAACAAAGCAACGAGCAACATCAGGTCAACTTGTTTTGCACAAATTGTGTTACAGTTTTGTGATACATTAAGATGTGGTCAATACTTACAAGGGTGATTGGATATGGGGGGCTGGAACGCTATTTCATTAGTAACAGGCCCTGCAATAACATGTCAAAATTAATTATGCAAAAGAAACTTTGGAACCATGCCATTAAAGACGTAAAATATAATTTATAAATGACCACAAATTGTCTATTAGTAATTCCATGAGTTGTCAGGGGTGGAGGTTGACTTAATATCTATGGCTGGTCTTCACTTTGGCCACAGTTACAAATTCTGTTCTGGTCTGGAAAAGTATAATGCATTCATAACATAAGAAAGTCTGTTGGAAAAAAATATTTTGAAGTAAACCAGTGATGTTTTTTTGCTGCTGGTATCACTTTTACCCATTTTTCAATCAATTTTTATATCTGGGAAAATCCCTCTAATCCCTCACTGGTGAACTCTTAGCTCTGTGCTGTACAACAGGTTAATAATGTTCTCAAGCCACAGAAGTATTTGTGGACTATTTTTTTTTAAGGCTTGATTTTTGCAGTTTTCCATGTACTCACAGTAATGCCCTGTGTGAGGCATGGGCGGGTGATGCTGTAGATGCCCGTTCTGATGTTGAGGCCCTGCAGGGGTGAAGCTGCTGTTTCTGTTCCAGTTTGGGGGAGGATCTGTAAATATAAATTCAAAGTTGCAAAATGTGTGCCAATCAGGCGGGGAGTTCCGGTCCTCTGAAATGATGCCAACGTGGAAGTAACTTAAAACTGCATTCTATCAAAAGGCCACCAGGGGGCGACCGTTTTGGTGTCAAAAGGACTTCCGTCTCTATACAAGTCAATGGAGAATTCACCAACTTCTCACTTGATTTCTAACATCAGTAAACGTTTTCAAAATGTGTTTATGGTCTCAATCGCTAGTTTAAAGCCTTCTTCAATGCAGTATGATGTTCATTTGGGACATTTTGGCCTCCCTGATTTTATATGTGACGATAAAGCAGGGTATGCATTAGGGCGTGGCTACGTCGTGATTGACAGGTTGATTGGTTCACAGGTTCAGGAGGGCGCCTCATGCTCCTCCTGATGCCCATATAAGTAGAATCCGTGGGGGGTTTTTTTACCCAGCATGCACCGGAAATTTTCAAGATGACGCTGCTCAGATCCGATACTATTCGCTTCCAAGCAGCAGTCCACAAACCAATGGGTGACGTCACGGATGTTACGTCCATTTTATATACTGTCTATGTTGCCAATGTTAAGTCTGTTTTGTTGGTCTGAGCTTAATACTAAAAATACATGTTTACTGCATTACAAGTAGGTTTGTCCACTTCAAAATTCAAACAATTTCGCTGTGGACAGGTAATCCCTTTTTTTCTTTTTTTCTTTTTTTTTAAATAAAGCCATTATAAAATGACCTAAACCAAATCAAATAATGACACAAAATTAAAACTTTCATAACATTTTGGTTTCACTTTGGTTTGTGCTTTTATGCAGTGTCTCACTTGAGGGTCCGGCACTGATGGAAGAAAAAGCAGAGGTTGAAGCTGAACCAGTGCCATCAGACGGGGTGAGTAGAGCTGGACTGATGAAGGGTTCTGGTGGACCTGGCATTGACGGGGGATGCTGAATAGTCTGCAGGTGGCTTTCAGAGCTGGAGTGAGATGGCTGGTTATCATAGTCATATTCATCCTTTACCATGAGTGGTCCTAGCAGGAGACAGCAGACATAAGTTAAACTGTTTTATGTCCACCAAACCATCAAAATGGAAAAGATAAAAAAAAGTGTGGCACATCCTTACCTGAACTGGAAAGGGTCAGTCCTGATAAGTCTGTGAAAACATTCAGAGGAACACATAAATCACTAAATACATTGATGTAGGTCGAATCCCAATAATGAATTTAATCATCTAAAACAAAAAGATCTACTCTAGTCCAACAAACCAGTGATTCTTACCAATGCCTGGGGAGACAACCCTTTCATAGTGGTATGGGTTGACACACACGTTATCACATTTGAGGTCAAAGGCGTACTGGCAATATTTAACATGTTTTAATTCATTCTTGTGTAGATCAGGCCACCGCCACAGCCGGGCATAGACAACATGGGGGAAACCTTTCCGCCCTGCAACCTAAAGCACAGAGAAGAAGATTGAATGAGATACACCGATAAAAACTCTCTTACAATTACAAGGAGTGTAACGCAAAAAACACAAAATCCAGTGGTGTTTATCTGATACTATACCTGTAGGCGTCCATCCAAAGTTCGTTGTATGGTTACACACTTGCTGGGATGAGCTCCATTTGTAGTGATGGCTGTGATAAGGGAGTCCAGCTCGTCTTTCTTCTCCTTCAGTTTCTTGACAAGACTCTCGATGGCTCGCTTAGCAAAGCTTTCGCTCTCCCCTCCCTGCCGGTGGCACATCAGGCTGTGCACAATGCTCAAGCAGGCATCGTTACTTGAGGGAGTGTTCGTGATTGACATCTTGCTCCTTAGGTTTCAACCTTGGGGAGGCTTTGCAGCTGTATCCTCTATGCCTTTACAGAAAGGAGGTGGCAAGGTGGAATTACTGTTGATATAATGTGAGCTTAACAACCTAAAGCAGACATAACAATGAGTTGCTGACCAAAATTTTACAATGCATCTGTGTACCACCATCACTTATTTCAGAGACCTGCTTAATCATAATTACGCTCTTTGAAGTCAATTTATTGTACCTTAAGATACCCAGGTAACTCTCAATAACTAATATACTATATTTTTTGTTTTTTTCCTGCTTGTCATGACATTTTACATAAAAAGGAACTTTTGCTTTAGCATAAATATACATTAAAACTGGCAAACATTGCAATAAAGTTCACATTTATGCAAGCAGAACCCCCTCAGTTACCCTCATCCACAAATATGGCCAATACATCTTGTCCAAAATGCAAAATGAAATAATGTTACTCAAGTGGGTTTATTATATTGAGATGAACGTTAAGTAGAAAAAAGCTTAACGTGAGGGTTTTAATGGCATTTTTTTTTACAGCATACATTAGCTTTGATGGGTACCAGAGCTGCACAGGTAACCTAGCGTGTCCTCTCTTCACCATGCTTCAGATAACGTTAGTAGTGTGCAACCCAACATGATCTACACTGAACTGAAAACTGTTATTACTTATGTATATTCGATCAAATTAATACACATCCATTGTAAAAGTGGTATTAACTATAACTAACATCACCGAGCTAATTTTAAGTGGCCATCTGTTAGCGTTAGCCATCACTGGGCTTGCCGTATGTTTCGGTTTAACTGGTGACCGTGTTAACTGGTGACTTTAGAGCATTTAAATTGGAGCTTAACCCTTAACCCAAAAAAACACACATTCATCATTTCATATCTAAGTTAAGTTAGTAAGATAAATATTGTGTTCAGAAGTCTCATTCACCTCTCGTAACGTAATGCAATGTGAGAAAGTCACCAGATAAAACAGTCACCAGTTAAACCATAACAGCCGTATGTTTCGGTTTAACTGGTGACCGTGTTAACTGGTGACTTTAAAGCATTTAAATTGGAGCTTAACCCTTTCCAAAAAAACACACATTCATCGGTTTATATCTAAGTTAACTTAGTAAGATAAATGGTGTGTTCAGAAGTCTCATTCACCTCTTGTAACGTAATGCAATGTGAGAAAGTCACCATATAAAACAGTCACCAGTTAAACCATAACACCGTAACGTTAACGCTAGCTGATGCATGTTTGATAACCTGAACCAAACACACTGATTTGTGGACTTACAGTGATTTCTCCAACCAGTAGGGCAATGGGGACCGGTGGTAGGCGATGATAAGAGAGTGGCTTTAGCTGCCTAAATGTTGCTACGCTATCTATCGTTAGCTTGCGTTACTGTTATGTTGACTAGCTGGGCTAACTGCTAATGCTAAAACATTCATCAGCTGACCTTCTTCTTTTATAATCAGCTACCTCGTGAGAGATTACACTCTCACATTAGCTAAACGCGTTCTCGTTTATATTACACTAGGCTACATCTATAAATATATATGTATATATGTATTGTAAGCTAACGTCAACACATTTACTGGTTAGCTGGCCACGAAAATAAACAAACGTCTCTCCACCCACACCGCACCGACTGCGCATGTCCGCGTGGAAATGTGACAGGCAACACACAAGCAGCTACCAACACGATATGATACGATTGATTAAATGAATAAATGAATGAATGAATAAAAAATATGATTCACCCCTATGGTCATGCATTGCAATTCGACACAATTTGATTCAACACGATACAATGCAAGAGAATGATGCTATGCAATTAAATATGGTGCAAAGAGCTGATTTTATTTATTAAGCAAATCATAAACAAACAAACAAAAAAAAAACAATTTTTATTTTACATTGCCTTACATTTGTTTTTCTAGTATACTGTTAGTAAGTATCATATTTATGCTGTTTGTTTGTTTGTATCTCAAAAAAACATTTGGACCTTTCACAAGAAGGCCTTTTCACAAGTCTGCAATATAAGGTTACTATACAATTACTATGAAAACAGTTTAATAATCCACTTATGCTGTGGAACAATGGTTCAAGAGCATGCAGCACACCACAGTATCATGTTAGCATGTTTGAGAAACAGTTTAGAGAGGAAAAGTCAATCTAAATATCAAAATTATTAGTCACATTTATAGATAACAAAGTTATAGGGCCTCTACTAATAATAATATACAAATAAATCTGATTTTACAGATGCAAAGATATTAGAAACTATGCATCACATGTTCATCCCAAACTATATCCAGTGCACACTTTTTTTATTGGCCATTGTTATATAAACATTTATGCCTGTGCACAAATATGTAGCTTATCGTGAATCTGCCAATAGTATACGGTGTTGGGTAGTTAAATGTAACAGCATTACGTAGTTAAATTACAAAATAAATGTAATTGTAATCTGTTACAGTTACTGGTTAAAAAATATATAATTAAATTAAAGTCACTAATTAAAATGTTGGTGATTGCAAAAGGGTTTCATCCGAATATATTCTTTCAAATAATTAAAGGTCCCTCCAGACATGCTTTAATATGTATATAAAATAACCTACTTTGGATAATAATGTGTGTCTGATGTGGTTTTTCCACAAAAAAGTTCAATTAAAATCCTTAAAATAGGATCTACTCCTTCTCCCTGATTAAAAAACTTCAGACTCTATGAATATGCAAATATTTTACATTTCAAAAAGCTTAAACTGCAGGACACAAAATATCTCCAACTTCACTGTAAAGTTCTTCCTGGGTGTATGTGCACTGGAGGCATCAAGTTTCCACATCACACTTGTGTAAGTTGAATATTGGACCAGGATTGTACCAAAATATTTTTTTGAGTCACAAATATTTCTTGTAGTCCCACGCCTTGAATTTTCAAAGCCCAGCACAGACATGGGTCAATGACGTATAAGGATTTACAACAACTCAATTGTAGAATAATAAAAACAAGCATATCTAATGCAGTAGTTCAAACATTCAGAATGTTGTGTACCTGAAAATTCATATTATAAATGTGAAAGTGATTTTAGTGGGTTTTTCAAGATTAATTGGCACTGGCCTTAAAAAAAGTCATGTGGTGCGACCATGATTCATCTTGAAATATCTTATATAAATAAAAGATCATCATTTACAAAAAAAAAAAAAAATGCAAATACTTTTTTTCCAAACACTTTATATTACTGAAAACTTGTAAAAAAAAAAAAAAAGAAAAAAGAAAAAAAAAAAGATGTGAAGCGTGTTAAGTAAATTAATTTATTTCAAGATGAATCATGGTCGCACCACATGACTTTTTTTAAGGCCAGTGCCAATTAACCTTGAAAAACCCACTAAAATCACTTAATTTCACATTTATAATATGAATTTTCAGGTACACAACATTCTGAATGTTTGAACTACTGCATTAGATATGCTTGTTTTTATTATTCTAACATTGAGTTGTTGTAAATCCTTATACGTCATTGACCCTTAAATACATCATTCTGCACAGTGAAGTTCAAACATTCAACTTAGGAACAAGAAGGAAAGAAATATTTTGGAGTGGAGGGGACAATAAACATAACCCGACCAGTTAAGGCTGGTCAGAGAGAAACTGAGAAAAGTGGGCAACTGCTCCTTGACCTCCGACCCTCAAAGGCCTTTTGGGCCCCAAGCTAACTGTGTATCACTTGGTTTATATGGAGTTTATTCCCTATCTTAATTCAAGAGCATATTAAATGGATTTGAAAGCAGTATTTATTGATTTCATGCTCAGATTTTGTGATATTTTCTCTCAAAATTCTGCTCTTACGCTCAAATTTTAATAATATTTATTTACTGTTGGAATAAAATATCATTTAATAAATATTATTATTATAATACAATATAGCTATTTTAATGAAAATCACGGACGCTTGTGTATTTATTAAATGATATTTTATTCCAACAGTGGTCAAAAAAATGAAAAAAAAAACACATTTATTACAGCACCGAGAGCAGAGAAGAGATCCACTAGCACAAGCTCCGTGAGCGCGAGAGGAAGAACTCGAGTTTGAGCGCAGGAAATCTGCACGAGCAGCGTTGTAACCGAGTGCGAGGACACAGTGCGAGCATGCGCAGAGCAAATTTGAGCGCGAGAGCAGAGTTTTGAGAGAAAATATCACAAAATCTGAGCATGAAATCAATAAATACTGCTCTCAAATCCATTTAATATGCTCTTGAATTAAGATAGGGAATAAACTCCATAGTTTATAGCATAGCCTATGCACCACAAATGTAGCCTAGGGAGCTCAAGGCTACATGATTACCTCATCTTCAGACACTGTCATATAGAGGGGCTCCAATTCGAAATCGTGTTGTATGACCAGTAATTTAGCACTGGTTGGTTTTTGGGAATGAAACCTGATAACTCTTAAATATGACAGATTAAATATACAGTAGTATACTCAGAGAGTTGGAGGATTGGGGACAGTAATAGGGCCCACATCTCTTCTCTGCCCCTCTGCCCCCATGCAAGTTAATATGTCAATGAGGTCTCTAAAAGTGGAGCGTGAAGAGTACTCCTAACATATACATTGGACAGAATGCATACAGGAATGTATAATAAACACTGAACTAACATTGATTATTACAATACAGTAAATTAGTAATGGTGAAATATGATGTCACAATAATACCACACCTTGTAGGATTATTAAACTAATTATGATTAAAAATGTTTAAATATAAATAATAACAAATTACAGTTTCCAAGAGAGTTATGAAACCATTGGTAATAATGCTGTTGGGTGCATGCCAATAATATCTTCTCAATTTTTAATGCATGGCCAACCTTGTCAAGACTTCAAATTATTTTAACCCCTTGGATAATTGTCTCAAAATACATGAGGTTCTCTTCTTTTGTGGTGTCCTGCAATATAAAGTCTCCCCCTTGTGGTTATAATTTAGTGTGACATTACAGTATTGGCAACAGCCTCCTGTCCAAATGTCTCTTACGCTCTCTCTTCCATATCTCCCAATGACATGAACCATGTGTTTTGGCCTCCCCTTACCCCTGAACATTAATAGCTGTGAGTACGCAGTTGCACGGTGTAATGAAAAAAAAAAACAGCCCACACATGAACATGCTCAATCGTGTTTACTCAGTTGTCCTTTGCCAAACCATGTTGGCCATAAATTGTTAAAATAAATAATACACAATGAAAAAAGCTTCTGAAATTTCAATTATGTATTCATAATTTTCTTCCGAACAGTTAAGATTAATTAATATTTAATTAATTAATATATTTAAGAGTAATTAATATCATAATTACATACAGCGTGGATCAAAATATCATGACTGTACCATTAGTAGACTGAGATATTACAGTTAACAGATGTTTAGATATAATACTTTTTACTTAATATTTTTTAAACATATTTCATAAAACATACCCCCATTTAATGTTATCACAATAATAAAAATAAACTGAATTATATGACATTAGTGTACATAAGTAATGTCATTTTTTTTGTATTTTTATTGAAGCTCTGTTATTGTTCACACAGTTTGTGCAGTTGTGTGTTTCAGATTTCCATAAAGTACAGACAGCACAACAGAACCAAGAACATACTGTAAGGAACCAGCAAAAAACACAGTGAACATAGCCGTGAAAATTAAAAGACAGTTGTGCATAAAGTGCATGAATTCAGGAGAAGACACTACCCAGTGGCCACTACCCTGATCCTCTAAGAGTTGTCTGATAAGGAGTTATTATTGGAATTGGTGAGCACTGAAATAATGAAGTTTCAGAGCAAACCTAATTGTTTCAAGTTGGAGAGTACTTGGCAAATCATTTAGCCCATGCTGTGCTTTCCTAGTGTTTTAGTAACACTTCTTTGCTGTTATATGGCCAGTTTTTGTGGCACCTTCAAGGTAGTCAAAGTGCCTGATGTGCAAACAATTATCAACATTGGGTCTGGTTGCACTTGCTGTACAAATCATATAAAAGAAAATCAGTAGCAGGTTGATTAAAGTTTTGTTTTATTAAAGTTATTGCAGCCTACAGCATAGACCCAATACCTACAAATAAAATAAACTAGGTGTTTATAATGCCAAAGCAAGAGGTTCTGATCAACAGAATTTATCCAGAGTGTCAAATCCTCGTTTTATGATGAGTCATGAGCTTACAACAGTATGACACCAACATTAAACTACAAGAGCAATAAGCCATTATGAACAAAGAAGTCAGGGATATTGCTGTTTTTATGAATATTTCCTACAAGTTAAAATATAATTCCAGTTTTTTTTTAAAAAGGGTCCACTTGGGAAATTTAGTTCACTGCCAGTCGATATCTTTGCCCTGCACACTTGGCCTATGTAAACCTATCTGCAGAGTGAGGATCCTATTAAGTCAGAAAGTTCCACAGTGTTATTCCATTATTGTTATCTGTTTCCGACTGTTAACAGCAGAAGCTAGGTGATGATGTGACATGTATTTTTTCCATTTGTACTGTTGCCGTGGCCTTGATAAGAGCGTCAGAGCTGCCCGTGTCAGAAAAAGGAAATGGGAGGGTTCAGAGGGCACCAAGCAACCTGATGGCAGCATTGTCAATAGAGCTTGTTGGTGTTGGAGACCAGGAATCTGACACCAACTTCTCACAAATGCTGCCACTTGGAGTGGCGTCTCATCCTGAGTGACGGTTTACAAGACTCCAGGCTCTGACACCTCGTTATCACTATGGCATGGAAGCGGGTAAAGAGAGGCCCGTCAGGCATGTGACGCCAGAGGGATGGGGATTAAGGTTGTTAGGTGGAGAGTGCTGTGATTACCTGACCATGAAACAACACCTCAGGGTGTAAGTGATCCAAAATTACTCAATGAATAGATTTATTTTCAGATATTTTATTTTTTTACAACCATAATAACATTTATGTTGGTGCAAGAACCAAAAGCAAGAGATGGACGGCTGGTATAAAGAAACTTTTCACAGCAGCTGACAGTAATGTTAGGTAAGAAAAATCGGCTACTGCCCTGAAAAGCTCCAAGACACTGTAGAAATTCTCTCCAGGTCAAAAGCCATCAAAAATACATTTTCTGCAAGTTTGGCAAGTAAAGAAGAGGGGGAAATGTCACAGTCTTTAAATCATGTGGCTCCAAAATGCCACAGGGCAAAAGAACAAATGATACCATTCATAAACCTGAAGCATGTATTGCTACTGCTTATAAAGCATTTTGGCAAGACTGTGATTCAGTTAATATTGAAATTAAGAGACTTTTTCGATATATCAGTAGTGCAAATCATTGTAATCGGATCCTAAAAATGTAGATTTTTCTTGAAAGAATAGCTGGAGCTTCTCAACATCCGTACTAGGAATCCTTTCTGCCAGAACAAAAGGGGGAAAAAAGCTTTGAGACAGATCTGTAATGAAGTCTGCAATAATTAATTTAAACTTTGCATTAAGATGTGGAAGATTCAGTCATCGGTATATTCTGTTCCCGCACTCGCCGTGAAATAAACCATCATGCAAACTTCACTTTTGTCAGATTCTTAACCTTGATACTTTGCCTTTAGGGTACATCATCTGTGCTTATTCACATCCCACTAGCATATTTATAAAGTATTCAGAAGGAAGTCATTGCAATTGATACCAGTGCTGTGCTGAATGGGGACTGAGGCCATACAAGAATGTTGTCACTCACAATAAATAATTAAATGTCTCAAAAAACCACCACGCTAAAATACAAAAAACTGGCAAATATTATAATAAATCATTCCAGTACAAGATTTGCAGCACTGCTAATAAAACTAATCTAATAACCACTAAAGATTTGCTTTTATACAAACGCAAATTTACATCATGTAGCGCAGATTTGAGCCGTCCCTATTTTACAACTAAATCCAGATTTGTGTTTTTCACACACCGCCGCTGTAGCTGAGATGTTACATATTGTGGAGACAAGCACATGAGCAGATAAAACGATAGATAGATAGATAGATAGATAGATAGATAGATAGATAGATAGATAGATAGATAGATAGATAGATAGATAGATAGATAGATAGATAGATAGATAGATAGATAGATAGATAGATAGATAGATAGATAGATAGATAGATAGATAGATAGATAGATATAGATACATGTTTCTGAGATGATGATTGAAGCATCAGCCTGATTTTCTTTTTTTTATCCATCAGTGCACAGTCTCTATCTCTGTGTAACAGTATCACTTTCAGGACTATCTACAGCCACATTCTGCCACCACCATGCCTTCATACTTGTGGTTGAAAGTGATCACCCCGTTATCATGATAAAGGAGTGAGATGGGCTCCAGCTTAGTGGGTACGCAGCAGGCACGCGATGTTCTCTCTGGACTCTTAGTACTAAGCAGTGTCTGCACTATGGCATGTCTGGTGGGCGAGACCTCAGAGGTCATAGGTATCTTGCACACACCGTTGCATTCATATGCTTCATAGCCCAGTGGCTGGATGACCCATGAATCCCAGCCGATGTCTTTAAAATCCACAAACAGCGGGGTTCTTTTGCATGGCTCACTCTTAACATTGCGACGGATTCGAGGAGGTGTGTCGTAGATAAGGTTGGACTGCAGCTGCAGGAGAGACTGTGTGTCTAGCTCGTCCTGGTTAGCACGGCCGGCGTTGCGATGCCCCCAGAAAGCTTGTTGGCTCCAGTCCGTGTTTTCCGGAAGGTCATTCTCATGTTCGATCATCTGGTTGAGCTCTTGCTTTTCGTGTTTGTGGTTCCTGCTCTTATCATCTGAGAATATGATCATCACCGCATTGTGTTTCCCTTCCAAGCGTCTGTCGATATCAATCTCAATCGGACTTTCACCCTCTTCTGCACCCTCTTGTGCGGCGCCTGCTTCTTCTGACCCCAGATTCATAATATGAACTTCCAGTCTGTGAGTTGTGCACCCTGACTTCCCCCAGAGTGTAACCACATGAGTCAGGTCAAAAGACACCCAGCTGTTATCTTTGGCATGAATATGCTTTGTCACCAGTTCCTCCAAATCTGTCGTCCCCACCACCTCCTCTTTATCCCTCCTTCTCTCTTCTTTCCCCACCTCTTTTGTCCAAACAACACCCTCGTGTATTTTGTAGATGGTCACCTTGCAATCAAGGCCAGCATACGGTCTTTGGGCCCTCCGGACCAGGGTGATCAGGCGAAGCTCAGCTATTGTTATGTGCTCATAGTGAGGCATGGAGATGTTGAACAGCAGTGGATGTATCCTGACACCCCTGGCCGTTATACTGTAGGGGGAGGAATCTGAAATTAAAATATTAATAAGTGTGTCTCAGTACGTTGTGTATGTTTTTTGTGGTTAAAACAAAACTTAAACTGTATTTTAAATGTTGTAATAAAGCACTGGATCGTTTTGTTTTTAATTATATTATCTGTACATTGTCAAAACTTAAGCTTCATTATTTTAAACAAAATAAAACAATAGAAATGAACACGTCCACATTCATGTTAAATTCATTAAATATTTCTTTAGGATGTCAAATAGGATCCCAGTGGTTTGAGAGTTGTTGTTTTTTTTAAAGGTTTTAAAGGTTAGAATAATACAAAAAATAGCAAACATTGTCTTTGACATTTCCAACATTTTTTTGTGCTATCAAACAAAAAGAAGCTCATACCTTCATTCTTGAAACTGCGCACAATGTTGGCTGAGGGCACAGCAGTGCGGTCATTAGCAAATCGGTTGTACAGCTCCAGCATGTACTCTGGTGGCTCCTTACGAGCGTCAAGGGGCCGGGGCTGGGGCCTCTGCTCTGTGAGGTTTAGTGTGGACAGAAACTGGCTCAGAAAGTCTTGTGCATCAAGTAGTGGATTATCACGTCCGTCCCTACCGACTGATGTCCTGTGATGGTTCTCAGGAGATCTGATGGAACTGCTCAAGCTCAAACCAGTCAACATCACAAGTAGGACACTCAGAGAGCGGATAAAGCCCAGGCTGGAGAAGACTGAGACGGTCATGGTTGAGTGGAGGAAAGGTTTAGATCCAGAGGTTGAGTATCAGATGTGATAGAACAGTTCAACCAGGGTGGACTCTCCTTCGTTAAAGGACAACAGGTTGTTGTTGGGGGGCAAAGAGAAACAGCTTTGCCCTTGTTGATCTTCAGGTTTGGTACTGAGGGCAGGGCTGTGTTGTCCAATCTGCTGTGCCACCAAGGCCCTGCTCGGCCCCTCTCTCTCTCTCCCCGCCAGGGACTTATCCATAATTTCCACTCGTATTCTGCCACATTTTGATGTACGCTGTTCCTTTTCGTTAACCACTGACAAAAACCTGCCGGACAGTGCCTTTAAATCAACACAAGTTGTTTTAGGAATCACTGTAAACTGCCCCACACGGAAATCAAAAGACACAATAAATTATTTAGAAATAAATCGGATGCATTTAGGGATAAGGAAATCAAAACTCAATAAATATGCAGCAAATTAAACATGGGAATTATGTTGTTTGCACAATTGTCCCGTCTAATGCAGAAACCCAATTACCAATTAACAATATAATTTACATGCGTTATCTCCACAAGAGGCCAGTGTAGAGGCAAATATCTGAACTTTTTCTCATTTTTGGATCAGATTAATCATTTTCATTAGACAGTGGAGAGGCTCATTTGATCTCATTTGCATGTGCTTTTAACTAATTACTGCTCACACATGTAATCAATTCAACATATACCTACCTGGACAAGCAAATGACAACAAATAAAAAGTAATGAAATGTTAGTTTTAGAATCAATTATTTTATATGAGAGACATATTATGGTTTAAAAGAAACCTCACCATGTCATTGAGCGTCCTCAGTGTATGTAAAACACACACATACTGTATCATCACTTTTACTTACTATATCAGACTTTTGTAATGAAAATGTGAACCAAAAAAACTCCACTGGTTCCCTTTAAAGTGCTGCATGCACTCATTTATGATCATCCATTGCTGAGTCACTGCTGAATCACTATCCTGCAGATGCAATATGCTGAAAATGTAACAAGCATTCATTCTGCAACACAAATAGTGTTTTAAAGACTTCTTGTTCATATTCAATGAGTGAATAATTGTTACATTTTTTTAATTGAATTTGAAGTTAATTCTAATTATTTGAAGTTAATTCTAATTATATCCCCATATGTACACATACATATCTACGTATGTATGTGTACATATGGGGATGTGTATATATGAATATATGTATATGGGTCAATAACGTATAAGGATTTACAACAACTCAATTGTAGAATAATAAAAACAAGCATATCTAATGCAGTAGTTCAAACATTCAGAATGTTGTGTACCTGAAGATCCATATTATAAATTTGAAAGTGATTTTAATGGGTTTTTAAAGATTAATTGGCACTGGCCTTAAAAAAAAAGTCATGTGGTGCGACCATGATTCATCTTGAAATATCTTATATAAATAAAAGATCATCATTTACCAAAAAAAAAAAAAATGCAAATACTTTGTTTCCAAACACTTTATATTACTGAAAACTTGTAAAAAAAAAAATAAAAAAAAAAGATGTGAAGCGTGTTAAGTAAATGAATTTATTTCAAGATGAATCATGGTCGCACCATATGACTTTTTTTTAAGGCCAGTGCCAATTAATCTTGAAAAACCCACTAAAATCACTTTCACATTTATAATATGAATTTTCAGGTACACAACATTCTGAATGTTTGAACTACTGCATTAGATATGCTTGTTTTTATTATTCTAACATTGAGTTGTTGAAAATGTATGTATGTATATGTATATAGCTATTTTAATGGAAAAATGTAGCAATGATTTATATATTGATAAGAGTAAATATAGATGTATATATATTGACATTACATATAATATACTGTATATTAGTAAGAAATTCTATGATATGAATTAGTAATTAAATTAGGAGCTAGCAAGTATTGATTTAGGAAGCAGGGGTGGGATTCAATACGTTTTGACTTCTTCAGTGAGACCATTGTGCTTTCTTTTTTTTAATATGTTATATTTTTTTGTTTTTGTTTTTTATTGTTTTACACATTCGAAATAAAATAATCTAATCTAATTAACAATGATGAAAACACCACTTCTGAGTTTCATGTCAGTAAATTGCAATACTGGACATGTTTCAACACATTATATTTAACCTTCGTGTTGTCTGTTTTGACTGTTCCTTCTTTCCTTCCTTCCTTCCTTCCTTCTTTCCTTCCTTCCTTCCTTCCTTCCTTCCTTCCTTCCTTCCGTCTGTCCTTCCTCCCTCCTTCTCTCTTTCTTTCCTTCCTCTCACTTTCCTCCCTTCCTTCTTTCCTTCCTCCATCCCCCTTTCTTCCTTCCTTCTGTCCTTCCTTTCTCTCTCCCTCCCTCCTTCCTTCCTTCCTTCCTTCCTTCCTTCCTTCCTTCCTTCCTTCCTTCCTCCCTCCTTCTCTCTTTCTTTGCTCGCCCTTACCTTCCTCCCTTCCTTCTTTCCTCTGTCCTTCTTTCCTCCCTTCCTCTTTTCCTTTCTCCCTCCCTCCTTCCTTCCCTCTTTCCACCCTCCCTTCCTCCTCCCTTCCTTCCTTCTTTCCTCCGTCCTTCCTTCCTTCCTTCCGTCTGTCCTTCCTCCCTCCTCTCTTTCTTTCCTTTCTCTCACTTTCCTCCCTTCCTTCTTTCCTTCCTCCATCCCCCTTTCTTCCTTCCTTCTGTCCTTCCTTCCTCTCTCCCTCCCTCCTTCCTTCCTTCCTTCCTTCCTTCCTTCCTCCCTTCTTCTCTCTTTCTTTGCTCGCCCTTACCTTCCTCCCTTCCTTTTTTCCTTTCTCCCTCCCTCCTCCCTTCCTTCCTTCTTTCCTCCGTCCTTCCTTCCTTCCTTCCGTCTGTCCTTCCTCCCTCCTTCTCTCTTTCTTTGCTCGCCCTTACTTTCCTCCCTTCCTTCTTTCCTTCCTGCATCCCCCTTTCTTCCTTCCTTCTGTCCTTCCTTCCTCTCTCCCTCCCTCCTTCCTTCCTTCCTTCCTTCCTTCCTTCCTCCCTCCTTCTCTCTTTCTTTACTCGCCCTTACATTCCTCCCTTCCTTCTTTCCTCCCTTCCTCTTTTCCTTTCTCCCTCCCTCCTCCCTTCCTTCCTTCTTTCCTCCGTCCTTCCTTCCTCCCTTCATCCCTCCCTCCTTTCTTTCATTCCTCCCTTCCATCCTTCCTTCCTCCCTCCCATCCTTCCTTCCTTGACTCGAGGACAACAGGAGGGTTAATTACATACATTTTTAATTGTTTTGTTCTGTTTTGTTTTGTTCTGTTTTGTTTCAGGGGGTTTTGGCTGATGCACCTGCCATCTTGGCACAGATTTGTTCTGTTTGGAGCTGTGTTGGGTTAGCTGTTTAAAAACTTGCATTGATTGTACTGTGAGTGCCAGACCTCATTTACAGCTGACAAATGCGGCTAACTGGCATCTGGCCTAATATGACCCACCTTTGTTGTCGTGTTTAGTAATTGTGATTAAAGTTCAAGTCCATCTACGGGGGTGTGTTTATCATTTTGTAAACCTAGTGCAGTATGACAGGTATTGGCTATTAGCCCTCGCTGTGAGTATATGTACTTCAAATGATAAAAAAATGCTTTAAATCTTTAGTTTGGCAATTTGAACAGTACGCATATAAGTCAATGACGTATAAGGATTTACAACAACTCAATTTTAGAATAATAAAAACAAGCATATCTAATGCAGTAGTTCAAACATTCAGAATGTTGTGTACCTGAAAATTCATATTATAAATGTGAAATTAAGTGATTTTAGTGGGTTTTTCAAGATTAATTGGCACTGGCCTTAAAAAAAGTCATGTGGTGCGACCATGATTCATCTTGAAATAAATTAATTTACTTAACACGCTTCACATCTTTTTTTTCTTTTTTTTTTTTTACAAGTTTTCAGTAATATAAAGTGTTTGGAAACAAAGTATTTGCTTTTTTTTTTTTTTGTAAATGATGATCTTTTATTTATATAAGATATTTCAAGATGAATCATGGTCGCACCACATGACTTTTTTAAGGCCAGTGCCAATTAATCTTGAAAAACCCACTAAAATCACTTTCAAATTTATAATATGAATTTTCAGGTACACAACATTCTGAATGTTTGAACTACTGCATTAGATATGCTTGTTTTTATTATTCTAAAATTGAGTTGTTGAAAATCCTTATACATCATTGCCTTTGAACTTCAGTCTATTAATTAATCCCTTCAAGAACACATAAAAATGTGATTAGTTTAACTTGTGAGGGACTGCTGCGTAGTGTAACATCCACTGATACAAAGGAGACAATACAAATAAAAATGAGAAATTATGCACGTTTTTTAATTCTCATTTATCATTTACTGTAACATCGCAATGCAAAAAGGACCACTGCAAAGCAGAGTTGTATTGAATGTAGGATCACTTACTGGTATTAGCTAATACACATGTATAACCTTTAATAATAATAACATGGGTATTACAATAAATATTACAATATAAATGCCTTCATTTAGAATATTAACAGTCCTTTGTTACACATTTACAATCTCATTTTTTTGCCTATCTTGAAACAAACAGACAATTTTGCTAATAATCGCACAGTTGAGTCTGATGGCAGGTTTGTCGAGACTAAACTAACTATTTGGATGTATTTGATGACCAGGAGATCAATAGTCCTAATCCTAATAATTACCTCAAACAGTGACCAAAAATATTTGTCATATAATTTTATATCAGAATCTTCTTTAGCCCAGAACCCATGGGGATGGACAACAACAGATCCACATTTAGTCACTTTAGGCCTCAATAGTTTAACAAACTAGAAGTATTATAAATTATCCCATTCCAGGAAAAATCTAATTATACATGTAATATATTCTTTGGAGTCACGATTCACCACTTTTTTTGCATATTTAGACTATTTCAGATGTCATTCATAATCCATCGCAAATTTTCATTGACTATCATCCAATGACAAAAATCCATCATTCTATTTCCTTCATTAATAAATACATGTAAATATATTTGGCACATCATTTCCTGTAAACAAAAGAAAGTATGTTTAACTGAATTGTTTGTTTTTTTCTCTGTCTCTACAAGAATGATCACATGGTGTAAATCCGTGTTTTCCACTGATGGAGAGAGTGTCTCTACGGGATTTAATTGACTTGGCTGGCTGGTGTTGTTGTCATGTTTACACCCAGGAGTCCAGCGGCGGAGGTTTGTTATCCATGAGGCCTACTGCAGGTCTGCCAGCTCTGATGAAGTGTTTTCTTTCACTTATCGCCTAGGTCGAGAAAAATGCACACCATGCGTCACAGTGTTACTCGATTTAAATGAAAGGCACTGACATTTACCAACACACAAAATCATTTATTACAAAAATCCACTCTTATCCTCCTCAACAGGGATGAGTTACAGAATCAATTTTAAGTAATCTTTAGAAAACGTTGATGCATTCGGTGCAGATTACCTGCAGAGCATCTCTTTCCACAACAGGTCCTTTTCCATCTCCAACTCTATCATTGGGCTCTAAACTGGAATACACATCTGCAAGGGGAAAATTATAATAAAGCCAACAGCAGATATGTGGGTCAATGACGTATAAGGATTTATTTAAAAAATAATAAATATGGGAATATCTATTGCAGTAATTCAAACATTAACAATGTTGAGTACACATAAATTCATATTAACCTTTGTGTCGTCCTCCCGGGTCAAATTGACCCCATCTGTTTTGACTGTTCCTTCTTTCCTCCCTTCCTTCTTTTCCTTCCTCCTTTCCTTCCTCCCTCCCTCATTCTCTCTTTTCTCCATCCCCCTTTCTTCATTCTTTCTTTCCTTCCTCCCTTCCTCTTTTCCTTTCTCCCTCCCTCCCTCCATCCTTCCTTTAGTCCTTCTTTCCTCCATCCTTCATTCCTTCCTTTCCTTCCTCCCTCACTTCTTTCCTTTCCTCCCTTCCTTCCTCCCTCCTGTCCTTCCTTCATTCCTTCCTTCCTTTCCTTCCTCCCTCCCTCCTTTCCTTCCTTCTTCCTCCTTTCCTTCCTTCTTCCACCCTTCCATCCTTCCTTCCTTCCTCCTGTCCTTCCTTCTTCCTCCTTCCTCCCTTCCTTCCTTCTTCCTCCCTTCCTTCCTCCTTTCTTTCCTTCCTTCCTCCCTCCCTCCTTTCCTTCCTTCTTCCTCCCTTCCATCCCTCCTTCCTCCCTTCCTTCTTCCTCCCTTCCTTCCTTGACTCGAGGACAACACAAGGGTTAAAATAGTAAATTATGTGTTTTATGTGTTTTTCCATCTCGATGAATTAGAACTGACCTTAAAAAAGTCATGTGGTGCGACCGTGATCTATCTTAAAATAAATGAATTTAAGTGTTTAGAAACAAATTATTTGCATGTCCTTTAAGTTTTTGTAAATAATAATCTCATATTTATGTTCTATAATGTCACAGTTGACTTCTGAAATGTATGTAAGACTTATTTTTCCTGTAAATTGCTTAAAAATGATTTAAAAAAATGTAAAAATACAATTCAGTTAAGCATACTGTATCAGTGATTAATATTAAAAGTGATATTTTACTCTGAATTTAATACAGTTATTGGTATTATTGGTCGCACCACATGATATTTTGTCACTTTAAATAACAGAAAAATGACTAATAACTTGTGGTTTTTGAAAAGTTAAAGTGATTACATATAAAGGAAAGGTAGGACATATATATGGTATTTTTTTTAATCAATTTAACCCTCCTGTTGTCCTCGAGTCAAGGAAGGAAGGGAGGAAGAAGGAAGGAAAGGAGGGAGGAAGGATGGAAGGAAGGGAGGAAGAAGGAAGGAAGGGAAGAAGAGGGAAGGAAAGGAGGAAGGGAGGATGGAAGGAAGGAAGAAGGGAGGGAGGGAGGAAGGTAGGAAATAGAGAGGAAGGAAAGAAAGAGAGAAGGATTGAGGAAGGAAAGAAAGGAGGGAAGGAAAGAAGGAGGGAGGAAGGGAGGACTGAAGAGAAGGAAGGAAGGACAGAAGGAAGGAAGGAAAGAGAGAGGAAGGAAAGAAAGAGAGAAGGAGGGAGGGAGGAAGGACAGACGGAAGGAAGGAAGGAAGGAACAGTCAAAACAGACGGGGTCAATTTGACCCGGGAGGACGACAGGAGGGTTATTAAACCTTTTTCTAACTGAAAAAAATGCAGTTGGACTGTAAATGTAGGCGTCACGTCATTGACCCATATAGCAAAGAGGAGTTTTAGAAATATTACATGGAAAGAAAAAATACATGTAAATCAGTCTGTGGAGAAGATTTATCAACCAGTAGTTTTGCTATTAGTCTTTGACCACAGATTATAATCATTTTAGAATAAAACTCTACAAATTAAAGGAGCTTTATGCTTTAAAAAGTCATAAATCAAGTAAAAAAGACCATTATTTGAACAGAAGCACCGGAGAGAGAAAAGGCAAATGCAATTAAATAAATTAATTAGAGTAATTTCCCCCCAAATTCATATTTCATTCATAAGTTTTCTTCATAATTTAAAAGGAAGCCCTTATTATTATTATTATTATTATTATTATTATTATTATTGTTATTATTATTGTTATTATTATTGTTATTATTATTATTATTATTATTATTATTATTATTATTGTTATTATTATTATTATTATGATTATTATTATTATTATTATTATTATTATTATTATTATTATTATTGTTGTTGTTGTTGTTATTATTATTATTATTATTATTATTGTTATTATTATTATTATTATTATTATTGTTATTATTATTATTATTATTATTATTATTATTATTATTATTATTAATAAAAGAAAATCCCTGTTTTAGTGGGAAGCTAGAGGTCGCTCTTGATGTGGGAAAGTTGGTTCCCTTTTTTTTTTTTTTTTTTTTAAACATTGAAATGAAATGCGACTTGTGATGCGTGAAACGGCCCTGCCTCTGGGAGAGACTGTTGAGGCTAATAAGCAAAGTCTGCACACTGATAACCTTGGCAGCACATCATTGGTTTAAGGCGATGTTTTTTAGAAGAATATGGTCTGGGACTGAAAATGCCTTGTTTCTTTTGTCCCTGACATGACAAGAACCACAGTATGTTTTAAAAGCATGTTTTATATTCCCCTACCTAGAGGACTTTTTTTCCTCATTTAGATGATGATTTAATAATATTTAGCTGATGGAAAGCATTGCAATGATATTCTGACCTTGGTTCTTATCCATGAGAGGCAAGGTGATGTCATCGTTGCCTTGTTTTCCACTCTTTGATTTTTTAATCACTCCGGTAGTTGTTGGCTTTGAAAAAAACAAAAAGGGATTACATCACTGGTTGACAACCACAATTTTATGCTTATCACAGAAATGAATGCATTTGGTTTTTAATATGACTTTCACTGAGCTTTGGACAGCATTGTGTGTGTGTGTGTGTGTGTGTGTGTGTGTGTGTGTGTGTGTGTGTGTGTGTGTGTGTGTGTGTGTGTGTGTGTGTGTGTGTGTGTGTGTGTGTGTGTGTGTGTGTGTGTGTGTGTGTGTGTGTGTGTGTGTGTGTGTGTGTGTGTGTGTGTGTGTGTTTTGAATGCAACAGGAGACAATATGCTAAACTGATTCCCTTGAACACCTTGCTGTTGCTGGGTGTTTTGTGTGTTTTGGTGCTCAGCGATTTTCAGCTTACTACACAAATAATTTTGAGGGTTTAAATTGAGCCCAAAAGTCACTGTCTTCAATTTTTTTCTATTTTCCAGACAAAGCAGATTTCACAGTTTAACCCTCCTGTTGTCCTCGAGTCAAGGAAGGAAGGGAGGAAGGAAGAAGGAAGAAGGAAGGAAGAAGGAAGGAAAGGAAAGGAGGAAGGAAGGAAGGAAGGAAGGAAGGAAGGAAGGAAGGAAGGAAGGAAGGAAGGAAGGAAGAAGGAAGGAAAGGAGGGAGGAAGGAGGAAAAGAAGGAAGGAAGGAAGGAAGGAAGGAAGGAAGGAGGAAAGGAGGGAGGAAGAAGGAAGGAAAGGAGGAAGGACAGATGGAAGGAAGGAAGGGAGGAAAGAAGGAACAGGGGAGGGAGGGAGGAAGGAAGAAAAGGAGGGAGGGAGGAAGGAAGGAAGGAAGGAAGGAAGGAAGGAAGGAAGGAAAGAAGGAAGGAAGGAAGGAAGGAAAGGAGGGAGGAAGAAGGAAGGAAAGGAGGAAGGAAGGAAGGAAGGAAAGGAGGAAGGAAGGAAGGAAAGGAGGAAGAAGGAAGGAAAGGAGGGAGGAAGGAGGAAAATGAGGGAGGGAGGAAGGAAGGAAAGAAGGAAGGAAGGAAGGAAGGAAGGAAAGGAGGGAGGAAGAAGGAAGGAAAGGAGGAAGGACAGATGGAAGGAAGGAAGGGAGGAAAGAAGGAAGGGGGGAGGGAGGGAGGAAGGAAGAAAAGGAGGGAGGGAGGAAGGAAGGGAAGGAGGAAGGACAGATGGAAGGAAGGAAGGAAGGGAAGAAGGAAGGAAGGAAGGAAGGAAGGAAGGAAGGAAGGAAGGAAGGAAGGAAGGAAGGAAGGAAGGAAGGAAGGAAGGAAGGAAGGAAGGAAGGAAAGGAGGGAGGGAGGAAGGGAGGAAAAAAGGAACTGTCAAAACAGACAGGGTCAATTTTTAACCGGGAGGACGACACGAAGGTTAATGCAATGTTTTTGCCCTCATCCATATTTGACAACTTTGTGATGTGCACACAGGTTACTACCAGATAAAAAAGCATCAAATAAAAAAATAAAAAAATATAACTGTTGAAACATTTATGAAGTTCATTACACATGCCGACTGCTGACGGCTGACTGCCTTTACGTTGTAAAATGAAGGGAAATCATAATGAAATACCTTAAAGTGGCTCTTGTTCCAGCCGGCCTTGATTAGAGTGCTTCTCAGCTCCTTGTAGGCCCATATTGTTTGAAGCACATGGGAAGCGGCCTTGGTCTCACGTGCTGATTGGCTGACGACATATCATCAGACAATGTGTTAAACAACGGAGGACAGCTTTGAGACGGCCCCGTCCCGATGATTAAAATCAAGTTCTGATTGCCCTGAGATGCTTCTAATATCATGAACTGCTGCAGTTATTTTGTATTTTTTATATCTTATTTTATCTACAGGCTGATACTTTTGCTTTGGATTTCAAATGACATTTTATAGAGAGTTTACAGCAGGGGTGTCAAACATGCGGCCCGCGGGCCAGAACCGACCCGCCGAGGGGTCCGATCCGGCCGCCTGTCCTTCCTTCCTTCTTTCCTTCCATTTTTCCTTCCTTCCCTCCTTCCATCTTTCCTTCCATATTTCCTTCCTTCCATCTTTCCTTCCTCCTTCCATCTTTCCTTCCTTCCTTCCATCTTTCCTTCCTTCCCTCCTTCCATCTTTCCTTTCATATTTCCTTCCTTCCATCTTTCCTTCCTCCTTCCATCTTTCCTTCCTTCCTTCCTTCCATCTTCCTTCATTCCCTCCTTCCTTCCTTCCTTCCTTCCTTCCAGAACCGGCCCGCTGAGGAGTCCAATCTGGCCCACTGTCCTTTCTTCCTTCTTTCCTTCCATCTGTCCGTCCTTCCTTCCTTCCTTCCTTCTTTCCTTCCATCTGTCCGTCCTTCCTTCCTTCCTTCTTGTCTTCCTCTCTTCTTTTCCTTCCTTCCTTCCTTCTTGTCTTCTCTTCCTTCCTTCCATCTGTCCTTGCTCCTTTCTTCCTTCCATCTTTCTTTCCTGTCTTCTTTTCCTTCCTTCCTTCCTTCCTTCCTTCCTTCCTTCCTTCCTTCCTTCCTTCCTTCCTTCCTTCCTTCCTTCTTGTCATCTCTTCCTTTCTCCCTTCCTTCCATCTGTCCTTGCTCCCTTACTTTCTTCCTTCCACTTCTTTCCTTCCTTCCATTTCATCCGTCCCTCCTTCCATCTGTCCTTCCTTCCTTCCTTCCTTCCTTCCTTCAATATGTCCTTCCTCCCTTTCTTCCTTCCATCTTCCCTTCCTCTCTTCTTTTCCTTCCTTCCTTCCTTCATTTTAATGATCCGGCCCACATGAGATCAAATTGGTCTGTATGTGGCCCTTGAATGAAAATGAGTTTGACACCTCTGGTTTACAGTTTACACATTACCTTGATTTGTTGATTGCCACCAGTTTCTGAACAGCGTGGCCCAGTATGATGGCTCGGGCATTCTCTGGGCTATCTGTGACGATCTCATGAATTGTGTTCAGGATGGACACCACCGTATCTCCCTCCAGATTCTTTGCTGGGTGCTGCTGCCCACATGGCAGATTACCAACTAGGTCCCTCAAAGCGTAGCTCCCTGTAATGACAGAAAAAAAGAAAAAATCCAAGTTAGTGTTTAGTGTGCAGACGTAGAGTTGCGTAATGTGAGTAATTATGACCTATGTTACCTATTAAGTCTTTGTTCCTTCTGTCCATGGCCAGGTTGCGAAGAGCAATGGCCACAGCTCGCACCACTTTGTCCACATCTGAGCGCAGCAGCTCCACCAGGATTGGCAGGCCTTTCTCTTTCCTCACTATAGCACGGATGAAACTGGACCACTGCAAACACAAAGCATAAAAGCTAAGTGATGTCAGCCTTAGCATTTTTTGGAAGCATCTGCTAGATTTAGCTTTGACGGTCCTGTTTCATATCTTTACCACCCAAATCATGTGTCACCAGTAGTACACTATGAAAATGAATTGCTATATTCTATAAATAAGAACTAAGTTCCACTCTCTCAACACCTCTCTTATTCACCTTGATATCAACATTTTAATATTCCTTTCATCTCAGCCTAGCCTCTGGGTTGATTTTAAATCATACTGACATTCATTGTACAGTATATCTTGGCAAAGCACATTATTTGATGCGCCTAGTGATCCACTTGGAGGGATATAGGAATAAAGGTGATTTCTTATGATACATGATTAAGATGATCAATCGCCACATCTCCCTCCTTAAGCACACTTGAACATGGTTGCAGCCTCGAAAATAACAAAACCCATACCCAAATTAAATGTATCTTATTCCTTTATGATACAGCTCTATTTTAAGTCTTCACTTGAGCAGAACAGCAGAGAGATCCTAGTCATTATGTCATTTAGAGACAATAAGACATATAAGAAATAACTATTCAATCCACTCACAGCCCAGTGTCCCGCAGCAAGGTTCTGAAGCGCTCCTGCAGCCGCCTCCAGGGTGTTATGGTTGTGACTGCAGGTGAGAAGAGACAGGTAAAGCCTCACCACCTCTGGCTGGTACAGCAGCTCCAACCCTTTAATAGAAAGGCAGAGAATGTCAGGGATGGCATTCAAAGCAGTGGAAAAAGTACCAGTATGACAGTGGCTAAAGATGTAAGGGATGATGCTTTAATGAAGGTTTTTTTTTTTTTATTGAACATTATATTTCCTGAACAGATACACTGAATTTCCTCTAATTTGGAAGGTCAATAGGTAGGCAGGTCAGTAGATGATCAGTTAGATTAATTTAATGAAAATTACGGATCCTGCCCATTTCTGCAGAAGGTTTTTGCACCGAGCCAGTGGAGGCTGCTGGACGGCTGCCAAGTAGTATAAAGCTGACCCAAGACCATAACATGCTTGTCATTTGCATTCACTGGCTGGGAGCGTGGGAGGCATGAGTTTAGCTCTGATCTCGTTTCCGACGGCAACCACATCCACATACAATGTACAGTATACTATGATTTTTGCAACAGTTTCCACATACAACATGCTTCCAGGGCTAAACACATTATACTGTACAAAATGTAAAAAATAGTATATAATAAGATACATGCTGTATCTTTGCATCGTATCAAATTCCAATGCCTGTCTTATATTGCCAGGGGGAAATGTTCCTCCTTTAAGAAGTTGCCAGATAAAAATGTTATCACACTTTCAGTTGGTGGGTCACTTTGTTTCCAGTAATGAAACCCTCCTCAAGTGGTGCAGGTGCTGATGTGTGGCTTTGCATTTCAATGGGTTCCCTACCAGGCCATGCCAACGTCATGCATACAAAGCATATACACAGACAGCAGGTACGGATATCTACCTATAATCTATTAGTATTAAACCTAAGGCAATGCATATTTCTATTCAATCTGAACTGCAATCTTTTATGTTAAGTCTTTCAAATATATACCTTTCATTTGTTCTGTACGTTTTGGTAAATCCAATGTTCCATATTTTCTGTCCATAAATCCATTTTTCCAACCTGTACATCACAGATACACACATGCACACAAACACAAACACCATTTTAATTACAATACAGTACAATACAGTACAATACAATAACAGTAAAATTCAAATCGAAGCACCGTGTTACTGTCTTGAAAATGTTCAGGATAAAACGAGACTGACCTTGATTGAACCACTCCTCTAATGAATAAGGGTTAGAGGGGAAAAGACGACAGAACAATGTCAGAGATTCAATCGATCGTGCTGGAAAAGGGACACGCAGATAAAACAGAACTCCATGTGGTGAGATGGGCCACATATAAGGTGAGTGAATTCCCACAAAAGTCAAGTCATACTTATCTTTTATGGCAGAAAAGTTAAAGGATCTTTACTATACTGGTCTTCCTCAGACTCAATCAGTCACATACTCAGACAAAGGGAATTAATTACAGAATTCAATCAGACACGATAATTTTCACAGCCACATCAGACTCCCTCATTATATCTGTACTCAGTAAACACACACTATAAAAGAAAAAACATATATTCAATGAAATAAAAGACCTGAAAAGACCAAATTAACCCTCCTGTTGTCCTCAGGTCAAGGAGGGACAGAAGGAAGGAAATGAGGAAGGAGGAAAAGAGGAAGGAAGTAAGGAGAGAAGGAAGGAAGGAAGGAGAGAAGGAAGGGAGTAAGGAAGGAGAGAAGGAAGGGAGGAATGAATGAAGGAAGGAAGGAAGGAAGGGAAGGAGTAAGGAGGGAGGAAAGGAGGAAGGAAGGCAGGCAGGCAGGCAGGAAGGAAGGAAGGAAAGAAGGAAGGAAGGAAGGAAGGAAGGAAGGAAGGAAGGAAGGAAGGAAGGAAGGAAGGACGGAAGGAAGGAAGGAAGGAAGGAAGGAAGGAAGGAAGGAAGGAAGGAAGGAAGGAAGGAAGGAAAGGAGTAAGGAGGAGGGAGGGAGGAAAAGAGGAGGAAGGAAGGAAGGAAGGAAGGAAGGAAGGAAGGAAGGAAGGAAAGGAGTAAGGAAGGAAGGAAGGAATGAAGGAAGGAAGGAAGGAAGGAAGGAAGGAAAGGAGTAAGGAGGGAGGGAGGGAGGAAAGAGGGAGGAAGGAAGGAAGGAAGGAAGGTAGGAAGGAAGGAAAGGAGTAAGGAGGGAGGGAGGAAGGAAAGGAGGAAGGAAGCAAGGAAGGATGGAAGGAGGAGGGAGCAAAGAAAGAGGGGAGGATGGGAAGAAGGAAGGAAAAATTAAAGAAAGAGGGAAGAAAGAACAGTCAAAGGGGGTGGGGGGGGGGGGGGAATCAACTTATAATAATTAAAAATCCAAATTATGATTGAGGCTAACACGGGCATTCATTTTACAAATGCCCAAGTATGAATACTAGTAATAAATGTGACTGAAGAAAATTATTATTCACTTTTTATGAAATTAATAAGGTATTGATTTTCCCCACCCAATTTTTTTTCTTTTTTTTTTCTTCTGTTATCTCCACATTTTTTTATTAGTTTCTTATTTTTCTTTTCATTTTTCAATTATATTTGATCCTTTACAGTACATAAAGATGTAACAAACTGGACTGTGGCTATGAATATGCTTTATTTACTAGTCTGACTATATGAATGTTTGTGTTGTTTTTATCATGCAGCCTCTACAATAAAGGCTTTTTTTAACTTTTGTACCTTGATGAAGCAGTGTGCCTTGACTTTTGTGCGAATTAATTCCCACAAAATTCCTTGTTTGTGGACAATGATTGCTTACCAGTCCATTAGGACCTGTTTGATGTTACATCACCAGGTCCAAGAGGTGCTTCCTCATTTAAGGGTTCAAGATTTGCTCAGGAAGGAATTTTTCCTTTTTTTTCAGTTTCGTTATTAGTTGAAAGGCTAGCATTGGTGAAAAGTTGCCAAACTTTCAATTAACTCCAACGCTATTATTTCTTAACCTTCGTGTCGTCCTCCCGGGTCAAATTGACCCTGTCTGTTTTGACTGTTCCTTCTTTCCTCCCTTCCTTCCTTCTTTCCTTCCTTCCTTCCTTCCTTCCTTCCTTCCTTCCTTCCTTCCTTCCTTCCGTCTGTCCTTCCTCCCTCCTTCTCTCTTTCTTTCCTTCCTCCATCCCTGTCTGTTTTGACTGTTCCTTCTTTCCTCCCTTCCTTCCTTCCTTCCTTCCTTCCTTCCTTCCTTCCTTCCTTCCTTCCTTCCTTCCTTCCTTCCTTCCTTCCGTCTGTCCTTCCTCCCTCCTTCTCTCTTTCTTTCCTTCCTCCATCCCCCTTTCTTCCTTCCTTCTGTCCTTCCTTCCTCTCTCCCTCCCTCCTTCCTTCCTTCCTTCCTTCCTTCCTTCCTTCCTTCCTACCTTCCTTCCTCCCTCCTTCTCTCTTTCTTTGCTCGCCCTTACCTTCCTCCATTCCTTCTTTCCTCTGTCCTTCTTTCCTCCCTTCCTCTTTTCCTTTCTCCCTCCCTCCTCCCTTCCCTCTTTCCACCCTCCCTCCCTCCTCCCTTCATTCCTTCTTTCCTCCGTCCTTCCTTCCTTCTTCCTTCCTCCCTCCCTCCCTCCCTCCCTCCTTTCTTTCATTCCTCCCTTCCATCCTTCCTTCCTCCCTCCCATCCTTCCTTCCTTGACTCGAGGACAACAGGAGGGTTAAGTACCCCCTCCCACAAACACTCACCAGCGCACCAGCGCTGCTGCTTCCTATTCATTACTGTATATCATCTGTAATTCAAATTTTTATTTATAAGGGTTATGCATTAGTAGCAACGTTTCACAGTTGGAAACATCTTCAGTTGATTGGTATAAAAACCACATAACTGATGTAACAGTAAGTATATGCAAGCTTTTTCAATTTTGAAACCGGGTTCTCCAGCAGAGCAAAAGCCATCACCAGCCCCTGCATGTGGAGGGTGTTTATGAAGTATTCAGGCTCACATTGGAAGAAAAAAAAAGAAATATGAAACAATGACCCAAAGCCAGAGCCAGAGCCAGAGCTCTAAATAATATAATTCAAACTGAGAAAAAACAGTTATGGTTTATTCACATGGGTTCTACAAGTTTACAGGTACTGGCTAATTATCTCTAAATGTGGGTAATCATTTCTAAATAAATCTCATTAAAAGCTGGAAACGTGGAGTGTTATGAGAGGAGGGCTGCGTTAAAAAACTGTAAAAGCTTCAGAAGTTGACCTTGTTTTTTTTTTTACAATCACAGACATTAGTGCATCTCTGTCTGAACTGCAGAAACTGTGCTACTTTAGGCTCCTATTGGACATGCACCTGGTATAAGACATATTAAAGTTTTGATTTTGGGTGTCACAGTGGCTGTGCTTGCAATGCAATAGAAAATGAATGAACCTAAGAGAGGGAATGATAATTACTTCACTTCATCACTTATCATGTCTACAAACCTTTTGGTCTTTTTCCTCCAAAACTGTCAGGCTCATTCTTCTTCTTCTGTTGTCCCACTGATCTCATCAGATGATTGGCATGGGGCTCCTGAAATCGCTCCACACCTGGTATTTCTTTGTGGACATGATAGGACAGGTTTCGCAGGATGCAGACGCAGTTCTCGACCGACTAAATGGAGGAAAATGATAGAAGATTTAAATCAAAGATAGATGCTGTACAGAGGCAGGAGTAATCACTGACTATTTCTTCAGTTCCCTTTTTATAACTAAATGTATTGATGACTCATGCATTTAAGTTCCCCTATTATTACAACTGGGTTTTACTATATTGTCGTTCATATTCTATAGTATCATTAAACTGTTGTTTTACATATTTTGTAGAAAGAACTTCTTTCTCAATCAATGTGATGCTGTCTGAAACTGCACACTAATGATAATGACTGTCAGTGACTTCACCAACCTTATTGTCAGTGTCCTTGTTGACTACAGCTGACTGAAGGGCATGAAGGAGTGCATCCACCAGCCCCTCACAGTCCCTCAACCTCTGTCGAGCCTCCGCCCCATCTGAGCTGACGTTCCTATTGAAACAGCATTATTAGCAAAGCTGCTAAAACTCCATTAGTCCATTACAGGTATGCTTTTAATGGCTACTGTCATTCATTCCTTGACAGCAGCCAAGGTTACCTCAGACATCCAGAGGTGTTCTTGAAGACCGTGGTCCACTCAGCACTCTGCAGTTTGGACGGGTCGGCTGAGTCTCTCCTCCAGCCTGAGTGTGGGATAATGATTTCATCATTCAGTGTTTGAAGCCCATTGTTGATGACCATCATCTTTAGTGGCTCATGTGAGGAGAGGTTCCACAGAGTTCCTGCAGGGGGAAAGAACACAAAAGTTGCGAAAGTAAGTTGAGGTATGGCTGGTTATGGCTCCAGGGAGACTCAAAGATTCAGCTGTACCTGTGGCTAGCTCTTTGACCTCCATGCTGCTGGACTTCCTCAGCAGTCTGACTAAAGCTTGGATGCCATCACAGTTCTTGATGGCCATTTTGTTATTGTGGTCTTTGCCATAGGATATGTTGCGCAAAGCACCACAGGCCTTGCGGTGGACCTCAGCTTTAGGATGGTCCAGTAATTCCACCAATATTGGCACTCCATTCAGCTGGCGGACCTCCTGCTTGATGCGGTCGTTCTCATAACACAGGTGCTGCAAATAAGCGGCTGCATTAGACTTGACTGGGTCCATCGGGTGGCTGAGCATCGCGATCACCTCATGCAGGTTGGGGTCTCTCCAGCGCGGGTCTCTACGGATGCTGTCTAGACTGACCATGCTGCTGCGTTTGTGAGGTAACTGCAGGGTCTGTGCTCGGCACATGGCCTGGAAGAAAGGGTTCAGGTTCCCCTCCAGCTGGGCCATGAAAGCATCATCGTAGCCACCTCTGAAGAGACAGAGAAAGTCACAAATGCACTGAGATCAGGTTGAATTAAACAGGTTAAATGCCATTTCTGAGTCGTTACACTGAGCTTCAGTGAGTTTAGCAGTATAAGTGAGTTTCTTGAATCTTATGGAAATAGCTCTGTCACATTATATGGCCTAAGGAAAAGCTTCTGGCAGGTAATAACAGGTGAAGCCTCTTTATTTATTGACTTTGAAGCAGGCTGCCATTCCTGATTGATACCAGCTGCTACTTAACTGCTGTCCATCTGTCTTTCTACTGTCCAGGCGGACTCACGGGAACAGGACAGAGGCAACTACTGGGTTTCTCTGTAGCTACAAAGTTTAATTTGGATAATTACAGAATTCCATTTTGAGATAAAAATGAGTTTAAGTGTTAACTTGTGCTTTGTTTGGATATGTTCTCGACATATACACTTACAATATGAAGACAGATCAATACGTTATGTGATGTAAGATATATCTGGTGGAATGAAATGTATACAGTCAAGTCAAGGTAGATTGGTCAGGGACTATATTGATATTTCAGTGATGACTATTCTTTACTTTCCCAGTCTGTTTTCTAACCAAAAACATTTAATGGCATCAAAGGCTGACATTATAAACGGGGGAAAAAAACTCAGTATTTATCTTTTACTGGCTCTCAGTTTAGCCTCAGTCTGAAACAGGCCATTTTAGCTCTTTTCATTTTAAGGCCCCCTCCCAATGAGCCCACTCTATTGTAACTGATTAGCTTCTGGAAGCTGTTCCCCAGAAGGCTATGTAGCACAATACAGTACTGTACAGTAGTACAGCAGCAGTAGTAGAAGGATTTCACTTCTTTTTCTCATTCTATACACAGAATGTCAACTCAAATACATCAGTTCATGTTCAAGCCAAAATCTGATCCAATATACAAGTGGACAACATGACCAGCCCATGGAACAACCTCAGCAATAACCTTAGTAACAAAGACTATAGAACAGATGTCCAGATGTGGCCATACATAAACGATCTGACGTCAGTTCAATAGGGAAGCAGAGGTATTCAGAGCAGACTGAAGCCTGGGTTTTAAATTCCATTCACCTCACGTTTTTAGAGCTTTGACCATGTTTAACATAGACATGCAATATTATAACAAAATATAAATGACAGAAAATCACAAAAATCATGATATGTCCACTTTAAATGTTATAACTTGATTGAGTATCAAAGCAATATATACATACTACTGTTTCCCTTTCCCTTGGCACCTTCAAGGTGTATGAGTACATGTACAGACTGATTTATATTTGACTCTACATTTTCTTGATACCATGGAAACCACAAGAGTCCTTGAAATCCATTTACACAGTCTCCCCTGTTGGATCAATAAAGTTTTATCTATTGTACTTTTGTCCTTACCTGGTTCTTGACGGCTCCCTGAGGAGCTCCATGGTGGTGATTGGCCTGAACTGGTGGATTCCACCCAGTGTTGGGTAACTGGCAGCTGCATGGTCAGTCTTCATGGCCAGAGGGTTTTCTCCCCGTTCACCAAGGCCATCGTCATCTGTCTGGCTGCTGAGGCCTGAGGGAGCATAGCTGTCCCTGAGGAAGGGTAAGGTGTAGTGAGCTCCGGGCTGGAAGTTCTTGGGGGGCCAGTAGCTGTGAAGGGTAGCACGAGACAGGCTTCCATACCCTGCACACAAGTCACCCCCAATGCCTCTGTAGCTGTCGGGTATGGTGTACACTCTGCTCTGGCTGTCCGGGTTCACTGGCTGAGTCTCCACAGGCAGCAGTACCGCCTGAGGCTGTGGGGGTGGTGCTGTGGTGGTGCTGCTGCTGCTTGTTGTGGTTGGTGTAACAGATTCAGAGGTTTCAGTGTTTGCTTCAGGGACGGGTTGCTTAATTGGGGTATTATCTTGAACCATTGGGGTTGATGTAAAATCAGGCGCATCCAATGTGTGGAAGTTCTCCAGGTGTGTCTCTGAGGATTCTTGGGTGTCATTCGGGGCCTTCTCGCCCTCATGCTCCACAGCCTTGAACTCCTGCAAGAATCGATGCACCACAACTGTTATCACAAAACTCTGATATCAGAATCAGAATCTCCTAGTCTTTAAAATCCTGTTTGTCCAAAAAGGCCTCAGGGTTTCTCCTCTCCCATTTAATGCCACCAAATCGATGTGTTTATAGTCTAGCAGGAACTATTTGAACCTACCTACAGCATGTGTTTATCTTTCATTTAAACTGTACAGCCCATCCCAGCTTATTTCTCATAGTGATGTTCAATCATCATCCTTTCATCACTTCCCTGGCTATGTGCTCCACCAGTAAATAATGAACTCTTCTTTCCTGCCAAAGAATAATGAATTCCCCTTGTTGAAAATGAGTTTAGATTGGACTTTGATGAAAGAACTTGAGGTCCAGCCATTGTTTAGAAGCAGAGTAAATTGAAGGAAATTTAATTGTCTGGTTTAGAACATTGATTTGATTTTAACTATTTCCTAGCAGAGTAAAAGCAAAACTAGTTTTAAGCGCAAAAACAAGCAAATTGACTGATTGCATAAAATGTCATGGTATCATTGCACTAGAAGGCAATTTCGCTTCCTTTGTCTGTCATTGTAACTGCAACCCTTGTTAAAAAAAATAATAAAATTTAAATCTTTAATGGGTTTTATACTAAAAGTTTCAGGAGACAAGACTAATAGATAAAAAGACAAAATGTGTGTCTCAGACATGAAATGCGCGATTTATGCTGGAAAATATTTAATTTATGATACATATATTTATATTTTACTTCTAATGATAATGGATCACATGTTAGTGTCCTGTTTGAACCTCATGAACGACTAAAACATGGCAAGTTCAGAAGGAGTTGTCTGAGAATCTATGGAGAAAGAAGTGCTACTAATAGGCTGATATTTAATTTAAAACACTTTTTACTTATTCTTTTATCTCTCATCGGATTAAATAAAATCGCAGTATCCCAGGTTTGTTTTTACTGCCTATTTTCACTATTTCTTCATTTCTAGGACAGCTTTAATCTCTCCATAGAAAACACCATAAAAAATCTATATTTTCATAAGTGTAAAATAGGAGGCCTATAAATGTTGATCAATCAATATCAACATTATAACAAACTGTAATAAGTCAGTAGGCAGTGACCAAATGTAACCAAACAAGTCATGAACCTCAGTGTCTGTCTGCAGCGGGGTGTCAGTCTCAGTAGAGCTGTCATTGGTCGAAGTCATCACGGAGGCGATGGAGGTGGGTGTGTCCAGTTCGTCATTGGTGGATGGGTTATCTAGAGTTGCCTCTTTAGCCTCCTGGGACAAAGATAGCGGAGGAGGTCCCTCTGAACTCTGCTCCTATGCCACACATAGAAATCAGGAGGGGAACTGTCACTGATCAGCATCATTCCAACATAGTTTCCCTTCTTTGTGTACACAAATATAGGGAAATGATAAAGATGTAGACAGCACCAATTCTATATAAATTAGAAAAAGTGAGGATAAAGTTATTGCGCAACTTTGTGTGCACTTGTTAAAACTTTTGTAATGATTTGAAGTATCAAATTTGTACAAAACTGACAGACAATCTTTTACTGGGTGACTTTCACAGATCAGACTCTGTTAAAAAAAAATGATGAAGAAGAAAAATCACTCACAAATGCTAAAAGATTTCTACATTTCAGCTAAATAACTGTCTGTGAGAAGTGTCAGTGAGTGTCATTTATATACGTTGTTTGGTGTGAGACCTGATTTACCACAAGTGACTGTTGCATCAATAATGCAGCTGCTTGCTCTGGTACAACATGTGGATATTTCTGTAATTTTCCATTTGTTTATTTCAAGCAGAACTTACATTTTCTTTTCAACAAAATGGGTTTCATTAACCAGAGTGGATTAATTATTCAGTGTCTTGGTCTGAGAAAGAACTGGAGGCACTATTTGACTGTAAACAGATTTTGTGCAGATTTTTTCTTTCTAGAAAACTACTGCTAACTTCATATTCATTCTGGTGTGTCTACAGAAGATTGCCTCGCTGCTCTAATGATCTCAGTATCAAATCTGATTGTCTTTTACACCCTTTTCGGTCTTGACAGCCTTCTGATTGCATAAGTTTAACATCTTTGAAATCTAGGACAAACAATGACTTAAACAATCCATCAAACCATTACAGATCATAATCAAAAGGTTATATTATAGGAATTCCATTACACAATCTATGACAGACTTTACTATTTGAATACCATATCTATACTCTAAATCAAATCTCATTGTGCGAAATATGACACCAATGCAATGTCACCTGAAATGTGTCTCTAAATAGCACATACAGTATATACCCAATATACCATATGGTATGCTGAGACAAAAGTGTACATAAAATTTTAAAAAAAACTCTTTCTGAGGCTGCGGCATTCAACCGAACAAGTGCTGAGAACTCAACTCCACTGCATTAAATCAGGCTGCAGTGAACAGCTGACTGAATGTGGGGAGAGAGCATGATTCTCTCACCAAACACAACAGCCCCTCGTATCCATGAGCAAAATATGTCAGAGGGACGAGGAGAGAAAAAGGGTCACACTGCAGGAGAAATTGGCAGCAATGAGATGATCCTGGCTTGATCTGGGGGAGGTAGATTGGATATTGTTAGCCAGCGCTAAATGAATGGCTGGCCAAAAGACAGACGGGGGTACTACTGTCCCCTACAGACAGCTTGATTAAGGATTTGGAGGATGATAATAGGCTGGACAGGGGCCTGTGTGCCTGTCCCCTGTCTGATTCGAGCTCTAGGGAAGGCCAGGCCAGTGTGAGTCAAAGCTCATTTAAATAACTCACTGCACCATCACTAACTGAGTGTGCTCACAGAGCCAAATAGGTCGAGATGATGATTCTGAATCTGACTAAGCCTTTTTTTAAATTCATTTTTTGAAAAGAGTTATAGCATATAGATGTTAGGTGCAGCGAGGCAGGAGACAGGATGACATGATCAGCATCTTGTTCCTGTCAACTCTCAGTATAGAGGCCAGCTGTAGCCACTGTATTATTTTGGGAAACAGAATCTGATCTAATGCCAAGTGAGTTCAGTTTTTGGTGACCAGCTCAAGGGCACAACAGGCACAAGCCATGATTCAAACTTGTCACAAATCCATTCAGAAGACACCACATTAAAGAAAAGATGATGTCAAAAGTGGGATCTCTCAGTCACAATTAAATCAGCAGATTTGCAGAGCAAAGTCATTTTACTAGTGATCAAACTTGAGTATGAATTAGACTTAACAGCTTTTGTCTTTATCAAACTGGAGTTGAAACAGTAATGCTTCCACAGGATAATAAAACATGACATCAGCCCACTGATGTCAGAAGACATTAGTCACAACTTTGTCACCACTCATCTGCCCTCCACTATCTGTTGAATCAGTGATACTCATATTGTCCATTGTACATTTACAGATGTCACTGTACATCCTGAATCAAAATGGCACTAAAATGACCAAAGACTATTCTTATTTCAGACTTGTATTCTCCAGAAAGACCATTCCCCATTATGCAATACATCTTGTTTAGCCATAATTCAACCAGAATGGCCTATTTAGAAGAAATGCTGATTGAAAATGATGGCCTGGAAAAAAGGAAAAGAAAGATATTCATTCCCAAAGTTTCTATTTGGAGTCTCCTTTCACTCCTGGTTATGCTCTGCTCCTCAAATAGTTAAATGCTGCATGGTCAGATTTAATGTCTCTCTGATAAATCATGGCAATACACTTACCAGTGTGTGCAGCATTTTTCCCCGGAGGGACATCCTCTCCTCATAATGCAATCAAAGATTATCGCCCTTATAAGCTTGCCTATGCATATGCACACATGCACACCCATGCACGTGCACCCATATTCACACACACAGGCACTTAATGAAGATGATAGCATCACGTCCCCATGCACACAAGGAGACTGCACTGAACAGCAGCAAGAGGCGAGGAGGTGAAGCAATTGATGCCTCCTTCATTCATCATGACAGAGGCAGAATGCAAAGCTGAGGAGGGCTACAGTTCTCTGCAGGAAGAAAAAAAACTGATAGGCAAAAAAAAAGAGGGAGGGTACAGAGCAAATAGAGCCATTCCACCACACACTTACCTCTTTCACTTCGGCAGGCATTGCCAAATCTTTTCTGTTTCCCAACAAATGATGAACAAGATGCGTCCCCCAGTGACACGTCTTTTTCTCTGTTTCTGCTGAATTTTTGCCGTGACTCTCCCTTTGAGCATTTGAGGCAGTTCAAACATGAGCAGCCATCCTTCCTCCCAGCTCCCACTAACACACGTCCTCTCTCTCACTCTCTCTCTCTCTCTCTTTCCCTCTCTCTCTCTCTCTTTCCCTCTCTCTCTCTCCCTCCCTCTCTCACTCTCTCTGCCTCTATTTCCCTTTCTTTCACAAACACACACTAGACGCACCATGCACACATTTGCTCAACACAGACGTTCTCTCACATACATACATACACACACACTCACACACACTCACACACCAAGCTCTGTCTCATTACTGCACTCCTCCTCTGATCTGTGCTGCAGTTAATGTGTGCGCTATTAGCAAGGTGCTGAATCAACTGTGTGGTGCTGAGCCTGTGAATGGCTTAGGTAAGTGCAGAGACCCGCAATCCCTGTGCTAGCAGTCTTGGTGCACAGGCAGTTTAAACACACATACATCCATACATACAAGCACACACATGCACACACACACACACACACACACACACACACACACACACACACACTCTCCCCTGTGGGCTTACAAGCAGATGCAGCTGGAGCAGAGAAGCCCGCACTAGTTCAGTAGTATGTCACCCATGTGCAGCATTACAGGAGATGAGGGATGGGAAATGGAGGGATGGGAAGGTGCGTAAACATAGAGGCAGTGTATGCAGCAGCAGGCAGATACACGCTACACTGCTGGACCAACAGCTCTGCAAACTGTATCAAACAAATCAAATGCCTTTTCATCACCCATCACTGCCTGCAAATCTTCCTCATACGGCACCTGCTCAATTCACTGTCAGTATAAGTGTAGAGATAATACAGGAAGATAATGGAGGAATGAAATGTAAACAGGAGATAAATATTCAGCAAGCACATTAGGTATATTGCTGTCACTATAAAATGTTGAATTACTCATTGTAGATGTCTATTGTAAACCCCCTGGCTCATTCAATGTAGCAAGCATTACATCACACCATTTTAAAATGAGTCTAAGATCAGCTGAAGTGGTCTGAAATCATCCCAGTTGATGATCTGAGACACAAAGCACTGCTCCACTTGACTGAAACATACTCTCATTATGATTTTCAGAGTCTTACTTGCTTTCTCAACATCTTCCAATTTGCCATCAAACAGACCACAGACCACAGAGCAGCCCTCAATGTCATTGATCTTTGAGTATTTAGAAATCCCCATTGGCATCTGCAGTATTTCGTTTCATCTTGGTTTGTCCAAACATCACTAATAGTCTGCAGTTTGACCTTTTTAAAGCAAATACCTCTGCATTTTTTTTTAAAGATTTGCTTCATTAAACGCCTTGGTATGGGTGAAGCTCTTCTCATTTTCATTTTATGTAATCCTTTGTTGGTCATAACCCATTTTTCACTTCATGTTGCCTCCTTGACAGTATAAATAAGAATATACTGATTTAAGTGATTTAAGTTAAAACTGAAGCAGCTCAAGCTCCCTCAAAGAGTAGGGCTAAGAGTTCAGGCATCTCCTTTAATTTAAAATAATAATAATAATAATAGTAATAATAATAAAAATTGTTGGTTCTTTCATAGTCAAATCAAAGCAACATTCATGAAACAGCATGTTTTCACATTACAAAGATTTACTGACATGCAAAAATGCCTCCATTTGTTCCAGAAATGATTGCTGCTGTGCACAGCTCTCCCACTGTTCCAGCTCCACACTCGAAAAAAAACACAAGTTCCATCAAATGGAAAATACCAACATTAAGTGTTTTAATGGTTCTGGGTCACTGACAGACACCAGGTATTTTTTAACTGTTTGACATTCTGACAAAGGATTACTCTATAAAACCAAAATATGTAATAGAGATACAGAGAAAACCTGGTAAAAGCTGCAGAAAAATAAATAAATCAATATATATATATATATATACAAATATCATAAAAGAAATAGAGGCTTTTAACAATGATAGCTGGTCTCCTTACCTTTGTTTTTACCCTCAATTCAAACACTTTTCAACCTATTAAAAACAGTAATATTATTGCCATCTCTATCACATAAATAATCATTACTTTTACAAAGCTAGCAGATTACATTAATAATGGATAATAATAGGACAAATACGGATCATAAAAAAAACACTCAAGTCTCTGGTCTGCATTTAAACCAAATGTGAGTTGCCACCTATTAAATATAGTGTGGAGATGACAATTTATGATATGACTTGTTAACAGCTGAGATCTGCACACATGCTGGCAGCTGTGATGTACTCAGGCCACCCGTTGATTTAGACACAGTAGACTACATATGGAAAGCCTAGCAGCGCACAATGACCATGTTAACATTGTGTGCAGCAGGTAATGGTCCTCATCTTTGCCAACTTTACCTTGAGTGTGCTAGTATGCTACAAATGTGCTTATTAGCCAGGCGGGGAGTCCCGGTCCTCTGAAATGATGCCAACGCGGAAGTAACTTAAAACTGCATTCTATCAAAAGGCCACCAGGGGGCGACCGTTTTGGTGTCAAAAGGACTTCCGTCTCTATACAAGTCAATGGAGAATTCACCAACTTCTCACTTGATTTCTAACCTCAGTAAACGTTTTCAAAATGTGTTTATGGTCTCAATCGCTAGTTTAAAGCCTTCTTCAATGCAGTATGATGTTCATTTGGGACATTTTGGCCTCCCTGATTTTATATGTGACGATAAAGCAGGGTATGCATTAGGGCGTGGCTACGTCATGATTGACAGGTTGATTGGTTCACAGGTTCAGGAGGGCGCCTCATGCTCCTCCTGATGCCCATATAAGTAGAATCCCTGATTTTATTTTTCCCAGCATGCACCTGAAATTTTCAAGATGGCGCTGCTCAGATCCGAAACTATTCGCTTCCAAGCAGCAGTCCACAAACCAATGGATGACGTCACAGATGTTACGTCCATTTTTATATACAGTCTATGTTATTAGCCCAAAAGTAAACGTACAGATGAGCCTATAGGAAATACCATTTTTGGACAAATTTAATTTTGACCTCATGTCTTCAGACGAAAAGTCATGGGATCACCAAAGTGACCAAACATCCTGAATGGCATGAACCAAATTTCTATAAAAAACATTTAATGTTTTCAAGTCCATCCTCAATAAAACTTTACAATATGGTACACAAAACTGTGAGAAGGACAGTTACTAAAGGACGAATCAGGACTGAATAAATAATGACCTGATAATTCATTTATCATGAAGGCTTCCTGAATAACTCAGTAGATAATGATGAGTAACAAAGATTGGAAGATACTGATTCATTAGGTAACGATTAGTTCATATCTAATCTATCAGTAAATCGACATAGTGGCCAATTTCTTTAAAAGCCGTTCCTAGTTAACTGTGAACCAAATGCTGAGTGGCACAAAACATATCATTAAATACTAATTACTTATACATGAATTACCCTTTTTGTAATTGAGACAAACTGGGTGTGTATAAGACTTTTGACTGGTACTATAAGTAATCCCTCATTATTTCATGGTTATCTTACACTCTTCATGGCAATGCATTCATACGTGGTCAAGATCTTTCAAACTTCAGAACCAATTTTTTATTTTTTTATTTTTTTAACCTTTATTTATCCAGGGGAAATTCACTGAGAGCAGTGCTCTCTTTTGCAGGAATGCCCTGTTCACATCCACACAGTCACACACATTCACACCTGGAAGCTGCCCAGTACTACCACAGTCTGATCGGGCGGCCACTGAAAAGCTCCACTGAGCTTGTGGGTTAAGAGGGCCTTGTTCAAGGGCATCTCAGTGGTGGTAATGAGGGAGGGGCAAGTGCTGCTTCTTCACTTTCCCCAACCAGATTAATCCTGCCGGTCCAGGGAATTGAACCAGCGACCCTCCGGTCATAAGCTCGCTTCTCTGACCTTTAGGCCACCACTGCCCAAATATGATGACAAATATTTCTTGGGCCAAGAAACACAAGAAAAGGACTTCAGATCAGTGGAAATCTGTACTTTGGTCCAAATTTGAGATTTCTGGTTTCGAGACGGTGAACGGATAGTATCTGCATGTTCCCACCGTGAAGCATGGAGGAGGAGGTGTGATGGTGTGGGGAGGAAGCTTTGCTGGTGAACGTTGTTGGTGATTTATTCAGAATTCAAGACACATTTAACCAGCATGGCTACCACAGCACTTTGCAGCAACACACCATCCTATCTGGTTTTCACTTAGTGGGACTATCATTTGTTTCCTAATAGGACAATGACTCAAAATACACCTCCAGGCTATGGAAGGGCTATTTGACCAAGGAAGAGAGTGATGGAGTGCTGCATCAGATGACCTGGCCTCCACAATCACCCGACATAAACCCAATTGAAATGGTTTGGGATGAGCTTGATCGCAGACTGAAGGAAATGCAGCAAGTGTCAGCTTTGAGAAATTGTTGTTTTTTGTATATTATTTTGTTTTGCTTATCACATAATTCCATTAATAAAGAAAAACACTTGAATATGTTGCATTTTTCCAAATAAGCTTATTCAAATATGTGACGCTAACGGATATGTTTATGTAATCTGTTTGAATGTTTTGATATAATTTGTATGACATTTTGACAAGGATGTTACATTTCTGATATAAATACTATCTATGTTTAATGAAGTAAGTTTTTGTCGTTGTCACTTGTTTATTAGAAACTGTTGAAAAGTCTTCACACTGTATGACATTTACTTGTGTTGAGTACATTGCTGCTTTTACAAAAGGAAAGAAACTTCTCCTATTCATGCATCAATATTCATAGACAGTATTACACCTCAAAGATTTTGATGTCCTGTATACATTTTACAGTTTAATGATGTTTATGCATTCATAGGCTGAACTAGGTTTGCATATATCTTGGTTTTGGCTTTTGTCTGAGGTGGATTCTGAGACAGTGTGCATTACTTCAGTACATAAAACACTTAAAATGCACATAAAGGAACAATTGTATGTGGTGTGCATTGTAATGGCATCCCTATAACTGAATAGGGTTGCCACTACAATATATATATTGTGTTATTGTTATTGTTTGAAAATTGCAAAACAAACACTGTATAAGTGATGATAGACAACGTTAACATATAAAGACGTATATATGAAAATGTGTGAGCAAGGTTGGCAGGTTGGCGTTGCAGTTCTGGGAAAAACAAGGCACATCCTGAATCATAAAACATTGTACACTCTGTATTGTTCACTTGTAACAGTAACAATATTTTTTATTTTTTAGTTTGACTATTTTGCACCACGGGAAGAGACCCTCGTGTGACACTTGTTGTGCAATGACAATAAAGGATATTCTATTCTATTCTATTCTATCTGATTTACTGTGTTCAGGTGTGGGGTAAGATCGTGAACACACTAATGTGTTATAATTTAAGAGGAAAGTTTAATTCTTTTTTTTTTCAGCTGCTAAATTTGTGAAATGGTTTGGATATAAAACTCAAACAAATATAAATCATTTCAAGAAGATGTACAAAAAATACTTCTTATGTGGTACAGCGATGAGGAAGGATTGGTGAGGTAAACATTATTATCGTAATTATCTAAGTTATAGCTGACTGACACTGGTTGTATACTGTATTTGGGATATATATGGGTCAATGACGTATAAGGATTTACAACAACTCAATTTTAGAATAATGAAAACAAGCATATCTAATACAGTAGTTCAAACATTCATGGTGCGACCATGATTCAACTTGAAATAAATTAATTTACTTATCACGCTTCACATCTTTTTTTACAAGTTTTCAGTAATATAAAGTGTTTGGAAAAAAAGTTTTTGTAAATGATTATTTTTTATTTATATAATTTATTTCAAGATGAATCATGGTCGCACCACATGACTTTTTTTAAGGCCAGTGCCAATTAATCTTGAAAAACCCACTAAAATCACTTAATTTCACATTGTAATATGAATCTTCAGGTACACAACAGTCTGAATGTTTGAACTACTGCATTAGATATGCTTGTTTTTATTATTCTAAAATTGAGTTGTTGAAAATCCTTATACGTCATTGACCCACATACATAACAGAATTGGGGTAGTTGGTTTCACAAAAGAACTTATGACATTATGTGCAAAAAGTTATTATGTTTTGTGCTCACCATTTTTGTTATTCTCAGATTATTACCTAATCAGTTTGTATTACATTAACATTAAGCACAGATTTTGTTCTAATTTCATGGCAATTCAACACAGTAATTGTTGAGATATTTCAGTCTGGAGCAAACATGTAATGTCTAAACTCCTCACATCTCCGCATGGTTCCATTAAAACAAACAAGACGTTAAATGAAGAGGAAACACTCACAGTTGATTTGGAGTCAGGACGAGATAGCGGGAAATATCATCTTAGTGCATGAGCTGAAAAAGTCACTCATGATAGATGAAACCTTTTTATACTTAAAATGAATTATACAGGATTTATTGACATCTTCTGCAGGTGTACATTTTCCGAAATTGCTTACTGAGTTTATTACACTTAATGTCAGCTGTGTACAGATCTGTGAGTCACAATTAAAGTTTCATTCATTATGATCTTACACCCACCAGCTTGTAACTTCACCTGATGCCACCTCACACATGCACCTCTGCGTGTGCTCAAACAGCATGTGTTAAATAGGTCTTAAAAACAACTTTCTCTTCAAGGACTTTCTTCTGCATCATCTCTTCAGGCTGAATGGAAAGGCAGCTTCATTGTTGAAACAACAGTGAGAGCTTCCTGCTGTGACACGAAGATACATCCAATATACACACATGTTCTAGTGTGTCAGTGAGTCTTGAGTGCAGGCTCTTTCATTTTCACTGAAGCGCTTTTAACCTCTTACATGGGCTGAAAGTGAGGCTATGTTATCTTTTAATATTAAGGGTTGGCATTTTGTCCTTATGAACCACAATACTGATCATGGATTTATATTTTCTACAGCATTATATGTGAATGTAGGTAGATTTATAATTCTAGTATGAACGCCTCACTCATGTATTCTTGTTTCTATAAAATTATATCCTGTGTCAATTGTAGTATGACACTCACTTCCTCTTCAAACTCACATCCCCATGCATCAATTGTACTTTAAGAACAAGCATAAGCATTTTTGCATCCATTTTTACATCCTTTTACCATGCATCATGGCAGAATCTTACATGTTTCCTCTACATCTGGATATGGTAAATTAGGTTAAAGCCACAGTGGGTGATTTTCATGCCCCTCAAACTCTTACCAGGACCATAGACTGTATATAAAATGGACGTAACATCCGTGACGTCACCCATTGGTTTGTGGACTGCTGCTTGGAAGCGAATAGTATCGGATCTGAGCAGCGAAATCTTGAAAATTTCAGGTGCATGCTGGATAAAAAAAAAACAAGGATTCTACTTATATGGGCATCAGGAGGAGCATGAGGCGCCCTCCTGAACCTGTGAACCAATCAACCTGTCAATCACGACGTAGCCACGCCCTAATGCATAACCTGCTTTATCGTCACATATAAAATCAGGGAGGCCAAAATGTCCCAAATGAACATCATACTGCATTGAAGAAGGCTTTAAACTAGCGATTGAGACCATAAACACATTTTGAAAACGTTTACTGAGGTTAGAAATCAAGTGAGAAGTTGGTGAATTCTCCATTGACTTGTATAGAGACGGAAGTCCTTTTGACACCAAAACAGTTGCCCCCTGGTGGCCTTTTGATAGAATGCAGTTTTAAGTTACTTCGTTCGCATCATTTCAGAGGACCCAAACTCCACGCCTGACCAGGACTCATCATAGAATGAAAATGATTATTTATGATGGCCTCATATCAGGACTGCTCATTATTTTTTTTCAGTAATCGATCATTCATTTAGTCAATGAAATGTTAAAGAAATAGAAAAAAATTGCATCCACAATATCTCAGAGTCCATGATGATGTCTTCAATTTGCTTGTTTTGTCTGACTAACAGTGCAAAACGTTAAGATATTAAATTCACTGTCATATATGATTATGAAAAACAGCAATGTGTTACATCTGAGAAGCTGGAAACATAAAATGCTGGGCAGTTTTGCTTGACTACAATGAATAAAATGCATGAAAGCAGTTCTCAAAATAGTTGCAGATTCATTTTCAGTCAATCGACTAATCAATCGCTGCAGTTCAACTTTTATATTTCCTAACATTACATCATTCTCTGTGGGATTCAGCAATCTTAAACCATGCCAGGAACCCATCTCATAGAGCCTCCAGAAGCTGCAGACCTTTTTTATGTGTATGTGTGTGTGTGTGTGTGACATTTGTAAAAGATAATAAAATGTTATGTAAGGAAGTAGAAACAAGAATCTGAGCATTGTATTAATAGCTCGTGTAAATTTAATGAAAGGTTTGTCATGGTCCGGCTGTGCCTCACCCTCATTTGTTGTGTTTCTGCTGTTTATCTCTTCCTTGGGATTCTTATTGGCCTCCTGTTTGTTCTCTCTGTCTGTGTGTGGCACTACGTCTCCGTCCTACTGCCATCAATCAGCACACCTGCAACCCATCCACTCATCAAGCTCCTGCAGTATAAAGCCCAGCTCTACACTCCAGTCTGAGTTTAAGGTTCTCACGTGAATATATCTCTCATGTGTCTCTAATTCCTGTTTATCTGTGCCAAGGATAATTCTCTTTTTGTGGTCTGTTTGCCTCGTCTGTGAGCCTGCCTCTCAGCCAACAGCTCATCTTCCTCTGCCTTTCCCCTCCACCGTTATTCCAGCTCAACTCTCCACACCTCCATCTCCACAAATTCTAAAATAAACTGACTTTGAACTGTCACAAGCTGCATGTCAGAGTCCCTCTTCTGGGTCCAAAATAGCTAAAACTCATAAAGTTGGAGTTGGAAGGTCGAGTGTGAATTTTGTTTTTCAAATAACACCATGGACTCATTCTACCCAAAGACTGTATATAAAATGGACGTAACATCCGTGACGTCACCCATTGGTTTATGGACTGCTGCTTGGAAGTGAATAGTATCGGATCTGAGCAGCGCCATCTTTAAAATTTCAGGTGCATGCTGGGTAAAATAAAAACACGGATTCTACTTATATGGGCATCAGGAGGAGCATGAGGCGCCCTCCTGAACCTGTGAACCAATCAACCTGTCAGTCACGACGTAGCCACGCCCTAATGCATACCCTGCTTTATCGTCAAATATAAAATCAAGGAGGCCAAAATGTCCCAAATGAACATCATACTGCATTGAAGAAGGCTTTAAACTAGCGATTGAGACACATTTTGAAAACGTTTACTGAGGTTAGAAATCAAGTGAGAAGTTGGTGAATTCTCCATTGACTTGTATAGAGACGGAAGTCCTTTTGACACCAAAACGCTCGCCCCCTGGTGGCCTTTTGATAGAATGCAGTTTTAAATTACTTCCGCGTTCGCATCATTTCAGAGGACCGGAACTCCCCGCCTGATTCTACCATACTCTCTGTTAATGACAATGATGTTTTAACTAAGCACTTAATAGTGACACACCATAACAAATTATTGTGCAGATTCCATTAATGTGATCTTATTTGACAACGCTGACACCTACCATTGTGCTGTGTTGTTCGAAAACAACCATCCAAGCTTTTATTAGTCAGAGAAATTGCAGGTTATTGTCTTTTTATGAATGTATAAAGAGATGACACACACTAAAGCAACAAAACAAAGGACATTAAAGATTTTTCACACACTAAAATTACTTTTTTATTTGTCACTATAATCGTGAGACATTTTCAGCTACTCAGTGTTCACTACTCATGTAGTCTGGATGACTACGGGGAGAAAGAGCCCTGTTAAAGGTTCAGTAGTCTGAAGTCTGGTCTTAAGATGGGATTCAGTGCTGGTGAACTAATGAGGTGACAAAGGTTAAAGCAGCTTTAAAGTAGTGCTGTGTAGAACTTTTGTGTGATCAGATCTTTTTTTATTCTTATAATTAATGCAGACGTTTTTGTTTGTGCAATGTGTGTGTAGCTTTCGGTCCATTTTTCTGTGTACCCTAGTCAGATAAACGGAGGTTCACGGTGAGCCATGGTGTGTTTTTTAATACAACTGCAAAATTACACAACACATTAACAGTCCACAGTCCAACAAGGTCTCTTTGCAATAAGAAGAAAAATAGTTCGATCCTTCCAGGGATTCAAGGTTTAACAATTGTATTCTCTGTTCAACCCTTGCAGGGTATAAAAAGTTAACCAGTGTATTCTTTAGAGCAAAGATCCTTTTGTCTATTTAATTCTGCACAAAGACATAAATGGCAAGATTTTTTTTGTAAAATCAGCAAGTTGCAGTCTAACAAACATGTATTTTGTAGTCATAAAACCGCAACATCCTGGACTGGAGACCACTTTTGAATGTTACCATCTTCTCTCTCCCTACATTAAAAAGAGCCTTCCCATGTTTCCTATTTAATAATTAATAACACGACATGAAAGTTCCTTAAAGGAATCCATAGCAGCATCCACTGCTTTTTGTTCCTCTGTAGTTTAACAAAATTCACCTGCAGTGAATAGTACAGTCCTGGACTCCTATTATGCCAGAAAATGTTTAAATTTGTTTACTTTTGTTCAGTCTGTGATTTATTCTCTGCTCTTGTTGCTGGACCTGATTTATCATTACTTTACATTCATTTCCTGAGGACCTTAACCACTACTTCCTTAACACTAACCTAACTCTAAATCTTAACCTTAAACCAACTCTTCACCCTAATATTGAATGTTTAACATTATGCAGACTTGTCTTTTGTCCCCACAAGATGAAGAATATAAAAACAGACACATGCACACAGGAAGCCATTCAGATGAAATAGTTTCTCTGTGCAAACAGCAAGAATAAATACTGCACTAGTGAGTGTATTGATGAATCTGAGGGTGCGGAACAGGTTGGCATTTCTGAATCCACACGCCTCAGCTTTGCTTGTAAAACAATTCAGATTTGTTGCTGCTCTTCACATTATCAAAGTTGATGTTCTTTGTCATCACCACAGTAACTGAATAGTAAATTATCTCCACCATGTGACAGAAATGAACGTAATTATTGCTGCCAATTATCTCTACACACTGGGATGAACAGTGAGTGTGCAGTACAGTATAACACACAGGATCTGTCAACAAACACCCACAGAGAAAAAGACATATTACATTACATTGTGAATGGTACTGTATTAATTGCAAAGAAATGCCCACACAGACCTGCTCTTTGGTTCTCAGCGTGGAATTTCGCGTCCTTTGTTCAGGCTGGCATGTGCAGCTGAGGCTAATTCAATTTAACACAGAGACAAAACATCTATGAAGAGTTTACCAAAAAAAATAAAATGAAATTGGTGCCAGCGTGTGTTGAATGTGGCTCGTGTCTCAGACGGCCCTATGACACAGAACGCATAATAACTCTGGAAATACCAGAAAAGGTCAGCATCCTGCTTCAAAAGAGAAAGGTCGCCTTTGATTTTCATATTCAAATATTCGAAGATGATCTAAACATTTAAGCGAAGACAAATTATTTTATGTGCAGAGTGAAACAGAAATCTGTGTTAAAGAATCCAGTGAGATTTAGAGTTTGCCCTCAGACTACAAAATGACAAAGCAACACCTGACATCCTGACTTCCACATCTACTTAATGCTGCACCCCCTTGGCAAGCTATAGGAACAGCAGAAGCTGCCAGTAAGGATCACTCAGAGAACAGCTTCTCCTCAAGCAACACTACAAAACAGCCCATCCTGGTGACTTGATAAATATTGTAAATATTGCAAAATATACCCCCTTCCTAGGGAGAAACAACAAGCAGGGTGCTATTAATCCAACTCCTCCTTGTCAAGTGTCTCTGCAGCAAGTGCTTAATCATACCAACAGAGCCTAGAGAGGAAATGAAATGCATCGGTGGCACTGCAGCTGAAAATGACAATCAGCCAGTTCAGTGATGCCTCTGATGATCAGGCATATCAATGAGCTGAGAGAAAGAGAGAGAGAGAGGGAGAGAGGGAGAGAGAGGGAGAGAGAGAGAGAGAGAGAGAGAGAGAGAGAGAGAGAGAGAGAGAGAGAGAGAGAGAGAGGGAGAGAGAGAGAGGGAGAGAGAGAGAGAGAGAGAGAGAGAGAGAGACCCACTGCTGCCAAGGGGAGAGTCAACGGCACAAATGTAGGTCACTCTGCAGCATTTCTAGAAGTATCATGAAAGATTTAGGTAACTTAGGGACTGATTAGAATGAAATCAGCTCATGTCGAGAGGTTACAATGAGTCTATAGTCCTCAGCTGAAGCACCAGTTTTTCCGTTTGCCATAATATGAAGTATCTAGATGCAAAAAGAACCATGGCAACACTGCACGCTCTGTGATCCAGAGACTGAAAACATTGAATATGAATGAAGTATTGAACAGTAATCACTGGATTATTAAGTTGTTATTATGTTGGCCATCTCCAACTCTAGACTGATAAAGGTGATTATAATGTTATTATCATTAATTACTCATCACAACATATCAGCTTCAGGTAACAATTAAGGCATTAAGAATGTTCTTTTTATGTAATGTTATGGTGAGTTTAAAGGATCATTGCACCCAATTTCCAAAAAAAAAAGCTATTTTTTTCACATTCACTTCCATGCTGGTTTTATTTGCTCATGTTTTTTCAAGTCATTTTAATTATTCCTCCTGTCCACATGATGCAGTTTTGGGGAAATACATTTCTTTTTATGTTACTATCGCACCGCCACAGCTAAGAAACACTGTCCTTGGAAACCTAAAGGGAGAATTTTGCACTTAGAGGATACCCACTGAAGTTGTTTTAGCTCAGATCAGATAACACTAATATTTTAATGCTCTGTGCACCACAAACAAAATTTGACTCATTATTTCATTTAGTTTTATTTAGAAATCCCCTGTGATGCATGCATCTAAAAGCATGATCACATAAAAACCAAGACAAGGAGAAAGTGAGATTACAAGTGAGATTGTAAATTGCTGAACAGAAGATTTTTACAGTTCAAACTTAACATATTGTGGCGTATAGATCAGCCTTTCTATAGCAGCATAGTTCCAGCTCAAGATATAATTGAGACCAAATTTAGAGTTTAAGTCTCTTCTATTAAATATTTGTTATGAGGACACATTGTAAAAAAAAAAAAAAATAGCATGATGTAAGAAAGAGGGCTTCTCAGACACCACAATGTGAGCAGAATACTTTTGATTCACTCCTCTAACTCAACGACCTGCAATCCGTCTTTGCACAGCAGCGTTGTCATTACCGTCATTACCATTTTACCATCGGCAACAGAAACTGGGTGAGCGGTAGGGAGGGAGTTACAAAACAGAGACGACAACAAGAGCAAGGAAAGACAGAAAAAAGTCTGTTCTGACATAAAGTAATTTCTGCAATATTAGCTCTCCACCATCACCTCCCTATATATTTTATATGATTGTGTGTGCTCCCAGTTCGCTGGAATTAGAGGCTCCATTCTTCCTTTTCTCTTCCCAGCCTGCACAAATAATACTCTGACCTCCATCTTATGACGTTTTTTTTGCGCCATACAGGTGACCCCCTCCACCCAGCTCAACAGCCTTTTAGCATCTCCCCTCCAGCAGAAGATACAGGATGCAGGACAGAATGCCTGCATCCTGTATGGGCATCCTGTATGGGCGGCTGTGGCTCAGGAGGTAGAGATTGTCCTCCAATTGGAAGATTGGTGGTTCGATTCCTGGCTCCTCCTGTCGATGTGTCCTTGGGCAAGACACTTAACCCCAAATTGCTCACGTTGCTGTGCCAACGGTGTATGAATTCTCCCATGTAAGTCGCTTTGGATAAAAGCGTCTGCTAAATGTAAATGTAAAAAACAGGAGCTTCTTTCACAAAGCTGTACAGCTGATAAATACACAAAGGTTGGTGTCAATGTATTGTTTGGTGTGTGCAGCTTTATGTTTTTTTCTGTAGTGCAATTTTTTTCCCTTTGTGCATTTATGTCCTTTATGTTTGCATGAGGTCAGCAAGTTGACTTCCATGTGAACTGTGGACTCCTGATTCCAACCAACTGGGAGTCTTCTGAGTCTTCTCCATTGCTTTGGACTTTATCTGTGTACAAATGCTGGTAAAAACAGAGTGAGGTGTGTGTCATGTTTTACAGTCAGTCTGTTAAAGCACCATTTCTGGGGTTTATAATGTGGAATAGTTGTAACTTTCCTGTAAATTTGAGGTTATACTGATGTGATTCATATATTACAGCACTCCTTTACACACTCATCAGTCATGAGATTCATGGTTCACCACCAGAGCAGTGGGTGGGATTCAACAGTGTGAGTCAACAACAAATGAATGTATCCTTAGCATGCATATTGTGCATTTAGGGCGTGCTCACATCAGCTGATACGTACCGTACCCGAGCACATTTGACCCCTAAAGTCCGGTTCATTTGACTAGCGTGATTTGACTCTGTACCGGTTGAAGAGGTGGGCCCGGGCACGGTTCAGTTGGACTTGGGTAGTGTGTGTTCACTAACCGTGATGTCAATGATGCGACTGCCCCATTAAATCGCTGCGTTGCATAATTGGTGAGGCTCTATAAGGCATGTATGAGGGCCGTGTGTCACCGCAACTCCATTGTGCTGTGTGAGAGTCCTTTATTCAACACAAAAAAATAACACTGTGATGACATTTGCATGCTCGGGGCCCAGATCATTATATGCAATGTGAGCACCGGCCAGAAGGTGTACAAGGCAACAGTACAAGGCAACAGGGCCTGAGTACGCCCTTACAGAGTGTGCACTGATCACTGTGCTTGTGCAAAAACCTGCAAAACTGTAGTCTGATGTGTCATTAATCAATCATTTGAATCCTGACATAGTGGTCCAGTGTGTTCCTTTGATTTGATATTTATTTTTTTAGTGACTGACAGCTTGTTTGAGTGGAAAAAAGTGCCAAATCATTCATACCATCAACCCTCAACCAAAAGTACCAATGCAACAATGTCAAAATACTTAATTACAAGTAAAAGTCCTGCATGAAAAATCCTACTAAAGTAAAAATACATACTGTAAGTGTTATAAGTTAGCTAGTTAAAGTATTGCAGTAAAAGTAATCTGACTGATATATTGTTATATATGACATTGTGAGATTATTAATAAAAGCATGAGTGTGTAAGCAGCATGTTACTGTAGTATCTGCTGCAGGTAGAGCTACTTTATATACGTCTTTATTCATTTAACAATGTGTTGTATTTTATCTATTGTGTCCAATCTTAGTTTCCCTAAACACGTAATAAAGACTGTCATGACCTGAATGTATTTTTTAAGCCAGACTGAAGCAGCTTCAAAAGGGAAGAGGATCCATAAATCAATCAAAAGCTTTGACCAATGTCAACAACATTTAGTTGAAACACAATCTTACGATAGTGAGTGGATTTCTGTTAGTCTTTATTGCTTTTGTGCAAGAATGTCTTGCATGTATATCGAATGCTTCATGATGGAGCTGCAGTGAATTCAGAAACATATAAAAAATACCAGGCACAACCTAATACAGTATAAAGTGCTCCACAGACTCCATTACTCGCAAGAAAAGCTACATAAATTTTACCCGGATGTCCCACCAACATGTAACTGATGTAAATCCTTGATAGGTAATCTAGCACATTCATACTGGGCATGTAGTAAACTTCATATATTTAAGAAATGTATTTTTCAGTTTTTTTTTGTAAGGCTTTTGGTAAAAATGTGGCACTGTTGCTATTCTAAGGGCCACAAGTGTCCTTTCTTCTGTTAATACATTTGAAAGAAGAGCAGTTCAATTTGGGATGGTGAAAAAGCTAAAAAGCTGATTTTTACGAGTGTGGAAAACGGACTCTGTGCCTAACTATAACTTGTGGTTTGGAGAATTGTCAAAAACTTTACATCTGGAGAGACTGAGATTCTACAATGATGAGATAGAGGAGATAAGTTTGATAAAACATGGGACCCACTACTGAATTACCTTAAAAATGTGAGCTCATAGACACTGGCTATTGTACAAAACCTCACAGTGAAAGTATGATCTTGCATATGTCTACCAACTTATTTATTTGACTATTATAATTATTATTATTATTATTATTATTTTTCTGCTCTTATATTCTGTTTATAGTAGATACTCATTTTATGACCATAAAATATCGTTGTAGTGCCTGATGTGCTGTGTTCTTTACTTTTTTCTTTTTTTCTCTCTCTTTTTCCCTTACTTATTTTCTCTCTTTTTTTTCTTTTTTATATTATTTTTCTTTTTTCTCTATATTGAAAATCAATAAACATATTTCAAAAAAAAAAAAAAAGAATGTCTTGCATGTCTTTGGCCAACCAAAAAATCAGAAACCTCCACAGAATGAAAAACAACACACAACAGAGTCATAGCAAATCTGTAAAATCATGAATTCATCTTGTATAAAACTGTTCCTTCTTGACATTCTCCTGTTATCATGATCTACAGTTTGTTGTTACGTGTTAGTTATACAAACTGCATATAGCAATGTTTTATGTAATGATCCAAAATAAAAGAAGCATTTTGATAATAATTGTTTACAATGAGACTGCAGCCTGTAGGGTTGCATCACTTAGTTTTTGATCCAATCAGAAATACTCAATAGGATCGTGGTGGCTCTTTGATTGCTGCATATTAGTCAACTCCAAGCTTCCTCCGTAACTTGGGAGTTTTTCATAGACACGGAGATGAACATGATCGTCTCCTCCCACATGCACCTGCAAGGAAAAAGCAAAGTAAATGACATATATGGAGCCAGGAAGAGTTGTACAACCCCATACCACCCTCAGGGGAACAGCTCAGTGGAGGGGTTCAGTCATATAATTCAGACCATTTTGAGCTCCTTGAAAGAAGAGGAGCAGAGTGCACAGTGGTCTCCAAGGTTACCAGAATTGGTCCATGCATATAAAAGCTAAATAAAATCCATTATCCATTATGTCAAAGCTTCATTTGAAGAGTAACTAAGGTTGTCAAATAAATGTAATGGAGAAGAAAGTACAATATTTCCCTCTGAAGCTTCCCTCTGGAGAGCAAGTATAAAGCAGCATTAATGGAAATACTCAAGTAAAGTACCTCAAATTCGTACTTAAGTACAGTACTTGAGTAAATGGTGATAATTACTTTCCACAACTGGAGCTTCCTGTGTTCACCAGCTAAGTCTCTAACTTTGTCTGCCATTCGGTGATGACGTATAGTGAGTTTTTGGAGAGCTTTCTGCGGCTGGAAATGATGCTATGAGTCTGAGATATAATCACTTTTTTGCATTTCGTCATTCGACAGACATGAGATATGAAACTAGATATCTTGTTAGATTTTGGATATCGTAATATTGCGATATAAGTGTTGTCTTTTCTTGGCTTTAAAGGATGTATTACAGTAAATGGTGCAATTTTCTTAACTTACCATACTGTTTGGTTTGGTACGGAGCCCCTGAGGGGACATGAGGCAAAAAAAAAAAAAAACAAGGTGGAAAAAAAAAAGAGGCCAGTTATCTCAGGATCCTGTGATACCTAAGTCCGACTTACCTATGTCAGGTAAGATAGGTAAGTCGGGATCCTGACTTACCTATCTCGGGATCCTGAGATAACTTTTCGAGGTCAATGTACTTCCGGATCCCCTTGAGCACTGAGTTTTTTCTTAAGATGTCGTTCACTGATACGAAACCCGTGCCTTCTGTCAAGCACTGATTTAATATCTTTATATTTGAGGCCAAGTTCGAAATAAAACTCTATGAACTGCTCCATTGTTGTTGTTCTTGTCTTCCATGATACCAAACTGACCCGGAAGAACATTGACGTCACTACGGAGCACCTGAGGGGACACGGAGAGCAGGGGGAAAAAATCTGCACTTATCTCGGGATCCTGAGTTAACTAAGTCAGGATCCCAACTTAGTTATCTCAGGATCCCGAGATAGCTAAGTCGGGATCCCGAGATAAGTACATTCTTGACCTCCATGTCCCCTCGGGGGCTCTGTAGTTTGGTAAAAAATTGGGTAAAAAAATATTGCGATATCGGATTTTGTTCATATCATCCAGCCCTACTTCCAAATGACCAAATGCAAAATACAGAATTAGATGTAGAGCTGAAAAGAACTGCTGTATCATTGATGAATATTGGTCAGTTTCTGGACTGTACAAGCAATCCCTTTCACATACTAGTAAGCTGTTTTATGTCATTCATTAATAACATTGATAGAGTTTTATATCTCATTTGAGTGTACTAGAGAAGTAATTACACTTTATGGATCTGTTGATCTTACAAGATAAATGAAGTAGTTCGTCCCTTGCACCACCTGCGTCCTGCAACTCTCGGCATTGAAGACATCATAGGACTTTCCTGCTTCATCTAATGTTTAAATGAAGCAACATCAACATCAAAACAACACACAGACCTTATAAACTGTGTGCAGAAATTGGATAGATTTCAGGGAGCAAAGTGAAAGTGTAGTCATTTTTTATTTTTTTTAAAAACTCCATTTATTCTACTTACGCTTTCACAGATCTTCTGAATTGCTTCGTTTGCAGGCTTTTCATCACTAAGTCCTCCGGGCAACATTGTGACAGTTTTAAGAGGTGAAAATGAGCGAATACATGAAGTCACCTGACTGTGTCTAGTCTGGAAGTGCCAAGTTGAGTCAGTCTTATATGAGACTGTGTTTAGGGGGAGTACCATCTAGGCAAACAAGGGTTTTTTGTTGTTTTTTTAAAATCGTGTCGGAAACCAGCTAAAGCAACAAATAAATCCTCTGAGTTGAAAATAAATACTTCATTTTACAAACTTAATTTTACATTTCTAGCTTAAATCGTTTAAAGTATATCAGAATCGGAGAGTTTTGTATTTGAACATTTTGTCTTTATTCTCCCTCTTTAAAAGCAGAATGGATTAGTCTGATGCTGGGCTGTGATATGAAGGCTGGTTTGAAGAGTCATTGATCACCCAAACAGCTAAGATTTCCTTCTTTACAGTATTATAGTACTCTGCTGCATCTGGATTAACCCTTTCTCCGCCAGGCTTCATTCTCTATGTCCAGTCAAAACACTTTCCAGTATTTCACACCCCTGGTACATAGCCAGTATTTCATGCCCCTGGTACACCAGCCAGTATTTCACACCCCTGCTACATAGCCAGTATTTCATGCCCCTGGTACATAGCCAGTATTTCACGCCCCTGGTACATAGCCAGTATTTCACGCCCCTGGTACACCAGCCAGTATTTCACACCCCTGGTACACCAGCCAGTATTTCACACCCCTGGTACACCAGCCAGTATTTCACACCCCTGGTACACCAGCCAGTATTTCACACCCCTGGTACACCAGCCAGTATTTCACACCCCTGGTACATAGCCAGTATTTCACGCCCCTGGTACACCAGCCAGTATTTCACACCCCTGGTACATAGCCAGTATTTCATGCCCCTGGTACATAGCCAGTATTTCACGCCCCTGGTACACCAGCCAGTATTTCATGCCCCTGGTACATAGCCAGTATTTCACACCCCTGGTACACCAGCCAGTATTTCATGCCCCTGGTACATAGCCAGTATTTCATGCCCCTGGTACATAGCCAGTATTTCACGCCCCTGGTACACCAGCCAGTATTTCATGCCCCTGGTACATAGCCAGTATTTCACACCCCTGGTACACCAGCCAGTATTTCATGCCCCTGGTACACCAGCCAGTATTTCACGCCCCTGGTACACCAGCCAGTATTTTGCACCCCTGGTACACCAGCCAGTATTTAATTATTCCTCACATCAAGAAACGGTCGCTGAGGATCATGGGTAGACTAATCGAGCCACTTCCGCTATTGTCAGAAACAACACAAACTAAACGTATTCCTCACAATAAAAGGTGAAATATGGTTATAACATTCACCCATCATTTTGTTGAGTTAGCATGGACACTTTCTTGTTTTTGTGTTCAGAAATGTTAAGGATATAAATGAAATGTCGATTATATTTTACTAAGTACTATGTAATATTCATGGATTTGTGGACATTAATTGATTATATTCAATGTACAGTTAAAATTGTGGATAGGACCCACCTCTGTAAACAGAGTACTGGACCTAGTCGGCCAATAAACCCCGCTCAATTTAGTTTTGCTCATTTCAATAAACTTAAAATGTATTATTTTAATAAATATTAAGCTTATTTATGAATGCCTGTACATAATCAGACTTTTAAGGTGCAGATGTGAAATAATCAAGAGCAATTGTAAAGGTTCATTAATGTCATTTGGACAAAGTCTCTCTCTGTTCAGGTGATCAGTATTCAGACAGCTATGGGTTTTTAGGGGATTAGGTCTTTTTTTTTTTTTTTTTTTTAAATAAAACTACTGTTGCTGTGGATTGTGACTAGAGCATTGACCCCGTCTGTTTTGACTGTTCCTTCTTTCCTCCCTTCCTTCCTTCCGTCTGTCCTTCCTCCCTCCGTCCTTCTCTCTTTCTTTCCTCCCCCTACCTTCTTCCCTCCTTCCTTCTTCCTTCCTCCCTCCTTCCACCCTCCTTTCCTTCCCTCCTTCCTTCCTTCCTCCCTCCTTTCCTTCCCTCCTTCCTCCCTCCCTCCTTTCCTTCCTTCTTCCTGCCTTCCTCCCTCCTTCCTTCCTTCCTTCTTCCTTCCTTCCTTCCTTCCTCCCTCCTTTTCTTCCTTCTTCCTTCCCTCTTTCCCTCCTTCCTCCCTCCTTTCCTTCCTTCTTCCTTCCCTCTTTCTCTCCTTCCTCCCTCCTTTCCTTCCTTCTTCCTTCCTTCCTTCCTCCCTCCTTTCTGTCCTTCTTCCTTCCTTCCTTCCTCCCTCCCTCCTTTCCTTCCTTCCTTCCTTCCTCCTTTCCTTCCTCCCTCCTTTCCTCCCTCCCTCCTTTCCTTCCTTCCTTCCTTCCTTCCTTCCTTCCTTCCTCCCTCCTTCCTTCCTCCTTTCCTTCCTCCCTCCTTTCCTTCCTTCCTCCTTTCCTTCCTCCCTCCTTTCCTTCCTCCCTCCTTCCTTCCTTCCTTCCTTCCTCCCTCCTTCCTTCCTCCTTTCCTTCCTCCCTCCTTTCCTTCCTCCCTCCTTCCTTCCTCCTTTCCTTCCTCCCTCCTTTCCTACCTGCTCCCTTCCTTCCTCGACTCGAGGAAAACAGGAGGGTTAACTAAGCCTGTATAAGTGAGACATTTTAAATTCCTATTGAATTTAACAGTCTGGTGAGAGATCTGTCAGTCATTGGTCTGTGTTGTAAATTCCTAGCAAGCTTTACTGTTGTCATATCCACACTGTTACCCCACTATGAGGTCAAGTACAGCCATAACTCACAAAAAAAAAGCTCCAACCTCAAAGTGTAGCGTGGTGTAATTTATTGCCTAAACAAAAATGTGTCTATCACAGCTCAAGGTAATAAAAGTTCTTGCTTTCAGACATAGTTCTGTCACGAGGTCTCTGAATGACTTATGAGCCTGTTCTGACACTGAAGGCCAGTCAGAAGAGGAGGCATTTAATGTTGTCTGAAAAAGTAAAAATGTCTGATTAATCTGGTCCCTCAGAAACAAAGTATTTATTCTCCAGTAGGTTTAATGGGGGAAAAGGCAGGCTGACATTTTCTGCCTTGTGAATACTTTTTTATTTATTTATTTTTTATCGTATTATCTTAGTATGACATACCTGTAAGATTGACCTTTTGGAATATATAGGACACTGCAGAGCTTCCTCTGGTCTTTGTCATTACTTGCAACCCTGGACATCAACAACATGCTGTTTTTCTGGCATTTTACACACAATAGCATCATCTACTGGAACAGGCTGCCTTACTGACATCACACCACCCTCTGAAACTGTTCACTAGAGGGTGCCATATACAAATCCAGTGCAGAAAATGGCATCACAGCACCACACTGCTTTAGTTCACTTAACCCTCCTGTCGTCCTCCCGGGTCAAATTGACCCCACCCCCTTTGACTGTTCCTTCTTCCCTCTTTCTTTAATTTTTCCTTCCTTCTTCCCATCCTCCCCTCTTTCTTTGCTCCCTCCTCCTTCCATCCTTCCTTGCTTCCTTCCTCCTTTCCTTCCTCCCTCCCTCCTTACTCCTTTCCTTCCTTCCTACCTTCCTTCCTTCCTTCCTCCCTCTTTTCCTCCCTCCATCCCTCCTTACTCCTTTCCTTCCTTCCTTCCTTCCTTCATTCCTTCCTTCCTTCCTTCCTTCTTTCCTTCCTTCCTGCCTGCCTGCCTGCCTTCCTTCCTCCTTTCCTCCCTCCTTACTCCTTCCCTTCCTTCCTTCCTTCCTTCATTCCTCCCTTCCTTCTCTCCTTCCTTACTCCCTTCCTTCTCTCCTTCCTTCCTTCCTTCTCTCCTTACTTCCTTCCTCTTTTCCTCCTTCCTCATTTCCTTCCTTCTGTCCTTCCTTGACCTGAGGACAACAGGAGGGTTAAGTCCCCATTATAGGCCGTCATTTCTTGTTTTTCCCAGCAGTACTTTCATAACTTTATGTGCTGAAGCAGTAAAAAGTAACCGATTGAGTCATGGCGTCTCCTTCCACAAAGCATGTCATTGGTTGAGTTATGAGCTAATAAATTAGTTTTGGGATTTGAAAAATGAAATACCAGCAGTAAAATAAAATGTTCCATATGCTGCTTAGAGGTGTTTAAAATATGTAAATACTTGATGACAATAAACAATCAATGACATAAAAACAGATTGAAAATTATAAAATCAGTTTATTCATATAAACAACTACAAAATTCTATTAAATAGGTTTTTCCAGTGGGAGACAAAGTGGTATTACATAATTTCACAAAATCAATATCAAAACACATAAAAACAGATACCAAGTTTATCTGTATTCTTCACATAGCTCTTTTGCTTTGACTGAGTTTATAGAGCTCGCTCTATCTGCAAGAGGAGGCACAACTATCCTGAGAATCGCCTTTTTTTTTTTACATTAACAGTCAAACTCACATGTGCAAGAATATTTCTGAGTTCATTATTCACTGTGTGTATTTGTTTCACGCATAAACTCCCACACAGGAAAGTCCCAAATGGCCTCATATTTACAAAGTATTTGGGAGCTGTGAAGACTAACACTGCATAGATGATTCATTCACACCATCAGAAACATGGGGTATTTTTTTATTATTTCAGAGCTCCCAGGGTGACCGAGTCCTTCCCCTCAGAGGAGTATGTGAGTGAGGATCGTTTTGCAGTGGCGTAGGAGGCATAAGAGGGGACAGAGGAGGTGGAGGAGGAGGGTAAACGAGGCAAGGTGGATGTAGAGGAGGGGAGGGGTTGCGTCTGTCTGTCAGGAGGGCCGTAGGCTGGAGAGGAGGACCTGCCTTTGCTCTGCAGGCTGCTGCTGCTGCTGCTCTGCAGAGGGGAGCTGGATGTTTTTGGGCCTCGGGTCAGAGAAGACGTGGAGGAGCTGGAGAGAGGGGAGGTCCTCATGCCGTAACCGAGGATACCTGTGCTCATAAGGAACTCCCGGGAGCCATAGGCTGGGGGAGTTGGTCCACGGGAGCCCAGAGGTCGGATGTTGTCTGGTGGAAGACTCCGCCTGCTGGGGATGTCATAGATCCCCACATCTGGACCATACAGGGCTTGGGATCTGGCTTGCAGACGCAGCATCCTTTCTCTGTCCTCCATCTCCCGTCTCTCGTGGATAGATGCCATGATGGTTTTTGAAAAGTTGTCATAGCGCACAGCAGCTGTCTTCTGAGGTGTCAAACCCTGTGGCCCTAGATCACGGAGGCTGTCTCGAAGACTCTCTCGTAATGCCAGACCCGAAGGGGTGAGGTCTCGTGATGTTGCGCTTTGGGGTGCAAGGTCCCTTGACATCAGCCCTTGAAAAGCAGGAGAATGGTCTCTTTGAATGAATCCTTGGAAGGAGGGTGAGGGATCCCTGGAGATGAGACCCTGCAAAGAAGGTGAGGGGTCTCGAGGCTGAGGAGACTGTCTGGTGACACCCATAAACACAGGGCTGTAGGTGTGAGGGGACGGACGCTGCACCACAGTCCCATCTGTGCCCAGAGTCATGAAGTGTGGGTGGTAGCCAACCAGAGGGGCCCCTCTCTGAGCCAGGAACTGAGCATCTGTAGGGTTGATGAGGTTATCATAGGAGAGGCTGCTGCTGCTGTGGTTGGCCAGCAGGCTGGAGGATGAAATGATGCCCAGCGGGGGACTGGATCTAAAACCATCAGCATGCATCGCAGGCAACTGGGATTTACTGCCATGGCGGTTGTTGTGTTTGAGGGTGAGCGACATAGAGTTGAGCTGCAGCGAGCTGGCGATGGTGTTGGTCTGGGCATGCAGGCTGCTTCTCGCTGGGCTTACTTTGGACTCAGAGCGGAGGTCAGGACTTCTGTTGTTCCCTTGCTGCTCTGACATCTTCAGCAACTAGACAGCAAAACAAAAAGCAGAAAGCAATGTCTGTCAGACACACAGCAGAGCTTGTATACTGAGGATCACACTCCTACAATATAACAAATTGATATCAGGTTGAAAAGCACCTGCTCTGGAGGAATGGGTGATGATCCTCTGGATATGGCCTCCAGGACTGGCCGTAGCTGTGGCACAGTGGGAATGGATACAGGAATGATGGATTTGGTGTGATGTCCCTTTTCTGAAAACAGAAAACATAGAATACAGAAACCATATTGAAAAATGCACAAATACAGCTCAGCAATCACACTTTGAAGGAGGATCTTAACAGAATCTGCAGACATGAGCATCTATGGTACTATAAACGTGTGTATGCTTTGAAAATACTGAATATATATGTCAGCTATGTCATCCTATAGTACCATCCATGGCAGCTAGTTGGCTTCTCAGCATGCTGTGCTCTGGTTTTGGTGGCAGCGGCGGTGGAGTTTTCAGCTGTTTGATGTCTGACAGCTCGACAGCTCCTGCTGAGGTCCGCTGGCAGGAGGGGGGAAAAAAAACACAGTGATAAAGATCTAATCGTATCCATTGACAGCAGAGGTCACAATCCTTAAATGATGGTGTGCATGGGAAAATATTAAACTGCTCATGCATACTTTAATTTTTAGATCGTGGCACTGTATCCCATTGTCTCTGACTTTCACTGGTCTGTCGATCTCTGGCTTGAGGAAGGGAGGCTGAACATGGACGACTGCTTTCTTATAGGGCCTCGCCATGTACCTGGTGTCACAGGAAAGAGAGAACATGACAGCGGAGTGTTAGTCAACAGGCTTCCTGAATTGCTGAAGATAAAAAAAGTATTAAAAAAATGACCCTCACTTAGGAGAGATGGGACTGCAAACCAGATACTCCAGATTGTTACAACAACCACGTGTAAAAGGATTTACTCCTCCTTGAAACTTCCCAGTTACCTGTTGGGTACATGAAGATATAAAACCACAACTGTTATTATGTTATTGTTCAGATTATCAATCAATCAATCAATCAATCACATTTTATTTATAAAGCGCATTTCATACACAAGGTAAACTCAATGTGCTTCACAACAAATAATCATAATAAAATAACTAACAACACAGTGCAAGGGTAAAACAAGATAAACAAGTCCAATCAAACACACATGTGCACACACCTATACACACACACACACACACACACACACACACACACACACACACACACACACACACATGTGCACAACTTCTTTCCTCCCTCCCTCCTTCTTTCCTTCCCTTCCTTTCTCCCTTCCTTCTTTCCTCCCTCCCTACTTCTCTCTTTCTTTCCTCTGTCCTTCTTTCTGTCTTCCCTCCCTCCTTCCTTCCTTTCCTTCTGTCCTTCCTTCATTCCGTCCTACCTCCCTCCCTTCCTTCTTTCCTTTCCTTCCTTCCTTCCTTCCTTCCTTCCTTCCTTCCTTCCTTCCTTCCTTCCTTCCTTCCTTCCTTCCTCCCTTCCTTCCTTCCTTCCTTCCTCCCTCCCTTCTTTCCTTCCTTCCCTCCTACCTTCCTCCCTCCTTTCTTTCTTCCGTCCTTCGTTCCTTCCTTTTCTTGCTCCCTTCCTTCTTTCCTTTCCTTCCTCCTTTCCTTTCCTTTCCTTCCTCCCTCCTTTCCTTCCTTCCGTCCTCCCTCCTACCTTCCTCCTTTCCTTCCTTCCTCCCTTCCTTCCTTGACTTGAGGACAACAGGAGGGTTAAAGCTTTATAAACCAGGAGGAGGACTTTAAAATCAATTCTCACCCTGATGAGCAACCAGTGCAAAGATTTAAGAACGGGAGTGATGTGTTGATGTTTTTTAGTTCCAGTGAGAATACGTGCGGCTGCATTTTGAATTAGTTGTAACCTGTGAATACTGGATTTTGGAAGGCCGGTGAAAAGGCCATTAGAGTAATCTAATCTGCTTGTTATGAATGCATGGATCATTTTTTCAGAATCGGATTTTGACAGGAAACTTTTTAATTTGTAAATATTTTTGAGATGATAGAATGCTGTTTTTGTAACGTGGTTGATATGAGTTTTTGAAATCTAAATTACTGTCCATTATTATTATTCCCAGATTTCTTGCTGTAGATTTGCTCTCAAGAGACAGATAATTGAGATTTGCTGCAATCGTCTGTCTCTGCTGGAGCTTGTGCACCAAAAATAAGTATTTCTGTTTTGTCTTTGCTTAGTTGTAAAAAGGTTTCTGTCATCCAAAGGTTGATATGGTTTATACACTGAGTGAAGGACTGTATGGGAGATATTGTGATTTAATGAGGGAGGAGAAATTACCAAGGGATACAAAAAACTCCCTGTCTTGTAGGCAGGTTCTGAACCAATTTAGAACTGACCCAGATAGGCCGACCCATCTTTCAAGCCTGTCTATTAAAATGTTATGATCAACCGTGTCGAACGCAGAACTGAGATCGAGTAATACAAGGATTGATATTTGTTTGGAGTCTGTGTTTATATGTAGATCATTTACAACTTTGATAAGTGCTGTTTCAGTGCTGTGGTGAGGACGGAAACCTGATTGATAAATATCAAGAACGCTATTTGAGGTAAGATCATTTTTGAGCTGAATGTAAACAGTTTTTTCAAGTATTTTGCTGAGGAATGGTAAATTGGAGATGGGCCTGTAATTAGCAATGACACATGGATCCAGATTATGTTTCTTCAGAAGTGGATTGATGACAACTGTTTTAAATGATGTGGGAAATATGCCTGATTGAAGCGACCAGTTAATGATGTCTAAGACCTCAGCTGCTAAAATGTAGTTGGAAGAGGATCCAGGCAGCAGGTAGAGGACCTGAGCTGACCAACAATATTACCAAGTTCTGCAAGATTTAGACAGTCAAAGTCCTGGAGAAAGGAGGGAAAGGACGGACGGGTCCATTTTTTATTCTTTTTTAACCATTTTCATCCAGCCAAGTTTCAGGTAGTAGGGTGAAATCTAGACTATTGGTGCAAATAAATCAAACTGACTTGTTCATTGGTGGTGCGTCCTCTGGACACGAGGTACAGGTGGAATCCAGAGAGACCGAGGACTGGGATCAGAAACAGCCCTGATATACTGATCACCACCAAACTGGAAAGACTGTTAAGAAAAACTGCCTCATAATAGTTCGACATAGGTTTAACACATTAATACCAGGGTCAATGACGTATAAGGATTTTCAACAACTCAATGTTAGAATAATAAAAACAAGCATATCTAATGCAGTAGTTCAAACATTCAGAATGTTGTGTACCTGAAGATTCATATTATACATTTGAAAGTGATTTTAGTGGGTTTATCAAGATTAATTGGCACTGGCCTTAAAAAAAGTCATGTGGTGCGACCATGATTCATCTTGAAATATCTTATATAAATAAAAGATCATCATTTACAAAAAATTAAAAATTTAAAAAAAGATGAATCATGGTCGCACCACATGACTTTTTTTAAGGCCAGTGCCAATTAATCTTGAAAAAACCCACTAAAATCACTTAATTTCACATTTGTAATATGAATTTTCAGGTACACAACATTCTGAATGTTTGAAATACTGCATTAGATATGCTTGTTTTTATTATTCTAAAATTGAGTTGTTGCAAATCCTTATACGTCATTGACCCATAGATGCACACACACACTTATTGGGTGTCTACAAGGATACGTGACAGTGCAGTGCAACTTCCACAGTTCATCCATGTGGTGCAGAACGTATATGAGGCCAAAGGTGAAGACGCAGATCATGTGACCTGTCAACGACAACAGAAACAGGAAGAAATATCGGTAGTTTCGCCTCCCGATGCAGTTGTTCACCCAGGGACAGTGATGGTCAAAGTCCTGAGAAGAGATGGTGTAAAAAAGAAAAATCACTCAGTCCGATATCAAATATAACTTGTGAAATATCCACTGCGCTTTCTAACTACACTTTGTTTAATACGGGCTGTCTGAACCCGTTTTCAAATTGCATTTCTACTGAGACTACAAAGGATCTGAGAAAAGGATTAACCTGATTAATGAGATCTCTCTCCCTCCATCACACTCAGTCCATCATTCACTGCAGAAAATCCCACTTTATTGACTCTTGGCAACACAGTCTGCTACACTGCTTTTTTCTCATCTGTCCATCCATGCCCTCTATTTTCTTTATCATTTCTGTTCACGCACTGACCTCCACGCAGTGATCACAGACGCTGCAGTGGGAGCAGCGTGGAGGTCTGTAGAAATGACATGACGCACACCACTTCATCCGCACTTGGACTCCCTTCACATCCACGTTCTTGTACAGCGGAGCACGGAATTCATCGTCCTTGTCCTCGTCCTCGTTCGCTGGAAAGCAATATAAGTGGACAATGAAGCTTCCACAAATACTTTTTTTTCTTTTTTTTTTTTTAAAGGTGATCTCTCATACTGTAAAGCATAACGTCTCTTTGATTACTAACCCATCGGGAGGAGGAAGGAAGGAAGGAAGGAAGGAAGGAAGGAAGGAAGGAAGGAAGGAAGGAAGGAAGGAAGGAAGGAAGGAAGGAAGGAAGGAAAGGAGTAAGTAGGGAGGGAGGAAGGAAGGAAGGAAGGAAGGAAGGAGGGAGGGAGGGAGTAAAGAAGGAAGGAAGGAAGGAAAGAAGGAGTGAGGGAGGAAGGAAGGAAGTAAAGAAAGGAGTAAGGAGGGAGGAGAAAGAGAGGAAGGAAGTAAGGAGAGAAGGAAGGAAGGAAGGAAATGAGTAAGGAGTGAGTGAGGGAGGAAGGAAGGAAGGAAGGAAGAAAGGAAGGAAGGAAAGAAGGAGGAGGGAGGGAGGGAGGGAGGAAGGAAGGAAGGAAGGAAGGAAGGAAGGAAGGAAAGAAGGAAGGAGGGAGGGAGGAAGGAAAGGAATAAGGAGGGAGGGAGGGAGGAAGGAAGGAAGGAATGAAGGAAGGAAGGAAGGAAGGAAAGGAGTAAGGAGGGAGGAAGGAAGGAAGGAAGGAAGGAAGGAAGGAAGGAAGGAAGGAAGGAAGGAAGGAAGGAAGGAAGGAAGGAAGGAAGGAAGGAAGGAAGGAAGGAAAGGAGTAAGGAGGGAGGAAGGAAGGATAACGTCTCTTTGATTACTAACCCATCGGGAGCACACCGGCATCCATGAAGGTTGCCATGGTGAAGTTGGCCAGCACAAAAAGGAAGAGGATGGCACAGCATGGTGGCACAGCAGGGCAGATGGTCACAGCAAGCCATGGGCATCTGAATATACACACACACACACACACACACACACACACACACACACACACACACACACACACACACACAGGACAAAAAAAAAATTAAAAATGATGTCCTGTACTTGCCACTCAAAGCAGAATTCATGCTGCAGTGTGTGAGTGTATGACTGAGTGTATGTGAGCCTTGTAATTATCCAACCCTTAGAAGGCTGAGGTTAACACACATCAGGGCTACAACAAAGATTTTAAGGGATAATCTTCATCCCATTTATTGTGATGGGAGCAAAAAGTAATTGTTTACAGTGGAAGATAATCATGTATTAGTGTGTGTTCACCACAACCCAAGACAAGGGATTAAATGATGGGGTCCCTCCTGGAGAGAATGTCTCTGCACCCTGCAGTAGAGGCAAGACGATAAACCAGGTCTGGACACTTTTTTAAAGGCTGCAACAAAAACTTACTTTCAGTTTTGATTAATCTGCTGATTATTTGATTAATCGTTCAGTCTATAAAATGTCCAAAATAAAGATAAAATATATTCAATTTACGATAAGAGAAAAGCGACAAATCCTGACATTTAAAAACCTTAAACCAGTAAATATTTCACAGTGATAGATGACTTTAACAATCAGTAAATGATTGTTGATTAATTATTTCAAATTACTTTCAAAGCACTTTAAATGTTTTATCTTTCATTTGCACTCTATGTCCTTTTAATGATTTTAAAGCAAATCATTATTTTATGCTGCAACATTATATTTAATGCTCTATTATAGTATTTTAATTTCTCTCTCTTTCTATGTTTCTGTACTTTGTTTTTATTATTAGTGTGTGTGTGTGTGTGTATGTGTGTGTGTGTGTGTGTGTGTGTGTGTGTGTGTGTGTGTGTGTGTGTGTGTGTGTGTGTGTGTGTGTGTGTGTGTTGGGAGGGGGGGGGGGGGTATGTATGTGTTTACTATGATTGGGTTTTATTTAAAGCACATTGAGTTGCCACTGTGTATGAAATGCTCTATATAAATAAGACACGTGTAGTTTTCAAGTGTAACGTAATTTAACATATTGCAGTGTAATATTCATGAGGCCCGGCGCAAACTGTCCCTGATGTACAAAGAAAAAATGTGTGTTTGATTGTCTGATGAAAAACAACTCTGCTCCCCTCCTTCCTTCTTTCCTTCCTTCCTTTCTTCCTTCCCTCCTTCCTTCTTTCCTTCCTTCCTTTCTTCCTTCCTTCCTTCCTTCCTCCCTCCCTCCCTCCTTCCTTCCTTCCTTCCTTCCTCTCTCCTTCCTTCCTTCCTTCCTTCCTTGCTTCCTTCCTTCCTTCCTCCCTCCCTCCTTACTCTTTTCCTTCCTCGCTCCCTCCTTCCTTCTTTCCTTCCTTCCTTTCTTCCTTCCTTCCTTCCTTACTCCCTCCCTCCTTCCTTCTTTCCTTCCTTCCTTTCTTCCTTCCTTCCTTCCTTCCTTCCTTCCTCCCTCCCTCCCTCCTTCCTTCCTTCCTTCCTTCCTTCATTCCTTCCTTCCTCCCTTCCTCCCTCCTTACTCCTTTCTTTCCTCCCTCCCTCCCTCCTTCCTTCTTTCCTTCCTTCCTTTCTTCCTTCCTTACTCCCTCCCTCCCTCCCTCCTTCCTTTCCTTCCTTTCTTCCTTCCTTCCTCCCTCCTCCTTCCTCCTTCGTTCTCTTCCTTCCTTCCTTCCTTCCTCCCTCAACTCCTTCCTTCTTTCCTTCCTTCCTTTCTTCCTTCCTCCTTCCCTCCCTCCCTCCTTCCTTCTTTCCTTCCTTCCTTTCTTCCTTCCTTCCTTCCTTCCTTCCTCCCTCACTCCTTACTTCATTTCCTTCCTTCTTCTCTCCTTCCTTTCTTCCTTCCTTCCTCCCTCACTCCTTACTCATTTCCTTCCTTCCTTCCTTCTCTCCTTACTTCCTTCCTCTCTTTCTCCCTCCCTCCTTACTCCTTTATTTCCTTCCTTCCTCCCTCCCTCCTTCTTTCCTTCCTTCCTTCCTTCTCTCTAACTGCTCACAGTTATGTAGACATACATTACCATTAGCTATAGAAACTGACGAGAAAAAGATGTGATTTAGGTGAGAATGAAGACAAAATAGCACTATTTAGTAAAATGTGCTTCATTTCTTGGTGAGTTTTTTGGGAAGCTTTTGGTTGGCTGATTTTATCTGTAGAGCTCGGTACAGAAGACCAGGTTCTTTGTTTGCAATGTAAAATGAAAAAGGTTGTTCTCGTCTATGTCTATGACAAATGTTTTGTAAGTCCATGTGGGCCAGCAGGCACTTGTATGTATGTACGTATGACACAATAACTACGCAAGGCAGCAGTTTATTTTTTATAGCACCTTATCTTACACAAGGGTCATTAGAAGTGCTTGACAGGCAAAAGATATGAAAACATAAAAAGAGATTCAAGTGTAAAATAAGATAAATAAAAGTCAGACAAGTTTTTTATAATAATGCAGACATGTCATTAAGACCTAATTAATAAAATAAAGAGAGCAGTCGTTAGCGTTGTCTTAAAAATGGCTGCAGCTGAGGCAAATCAGGGCTGCATAATCACTAAAGGCTGTTTCACCACCTTTGGTTTGAACTTTGAGTACCACTAACTGACGGTCCCTGCAGGTTTGAGAGGCCTAAGCAAAACATATCTGTGATGTATTTTGGGCTAAGACCGTTGAGTGACTTATAGACAATAAGCAGGGCATGAAATCAATTCTATATTTAAATGTTTTATTGGTAAGGTCAGTGCTTGACACAAAGTTTCTCATTATAGATGCCAGAAGACTGCAAAAACTCACTAGTGGTTTAGGACTATATTTATTAATCCTGTTATGTTATGAAAACCTGAAAGTGTTTGGAAGATTGTAAAGATGCACAAAGATGACAAGATGGTCTGAGGTTAATGTGTAAATAATTCAAAGTGAGAGCAATAAGAATATTGAACAAAGCAGGTTATTATGATCACAACAATGCAATGTTCATAAAATCACAGACACTGAAATTTTGGGATCTAGTAGAGTTCAAAACCTGCACAAATTCTGTATAAAGCACATTATAAATTACTTCCTGGCCATATACAAAAAAACTTTATTGATAGAGAAGGAGGATACGATCTGAGAGGGAGAAAAGAGATTTTTCATTTTGGAAAGATACAGTCTTGACGGTGGGGAATGATTTTTGGGACTAATGTTAAATATTTATTTTGCTTGATATTTGGCTGAAGTATATCCTTCCTTCCTCCCTCCACTCCTTACTCATTTCATTCCTTCCTTCCTTCTCTCCTTACTTCCTTCCTCTCTTTCTCCCTCCCTCCTTACTCCTTTCTTTCCTTCCTTCCTTCTCCCTCCTTCTTTCCTTCCTTCCTTCCTTCTTTACTCCCTCCCTCCCTCCTTCCCTTCCTTCCTCCTCCCTACTTCTCCTTTCCTCTCCCTTCCTCCTCCCTTCCTCCTGTCCTTCCTTGACCTAGGACAATATTTGCTGAGTATGTACATGTAGGTGTGTGTATATGTGTGTAGATGGCATGTATGCTTGTTTGTTTATGTATAGGTAATGTATATACATATATTTACATGTATGGTTTTAAGGTTAGGGCATCTATACGCTTGTAGCTTCAGCCCTGACCCTTTCGATCGGCCATTTTTTTTATTTTTTTTTTTGCTGATCGAAATAAAACTCAGAAAACCTGTTGAAACTGGTGAAATTGGTGTTAAATTAGATTTCTAAAGATTTAAAAAAAAAAAAAAAACATTTGTCACAATTAGGGAATTATGCAATGATAACAATAACTAATGTAAACTGTCTGTCAGGATTTTAACCAGTGGAGAACCTTTTGTGTATTTGGTTAAAATCTTAGAAAACCTTGTGTCTTATCTTTTCATTCGATTGTGAATTATACCGAATGGGTGTATGATTAATATATCACTACTGTGTGAGATTAGAGGAGGGGCGGTGTAATCAGGTTACAGTGGTAGACAGACCACTGGATTATATTAACAGTGTTTGATTGGACATCACATGTTTAACCTATATATACTGTATGGGAATGTTTGATGTGAATAATGTGAATAATCAAATGTTACAGTTGCCAATAGCATCAGGTGTTCTCTCTGACTGTTATAACCAGTATAAAACCAGTGTAACCAGTGTCAGCATGAGGAAAATGTGTAAAATTGATTACATTGATACATTTTCCAGTAAATTAAAAAAAAAATTTCTTCAATATGACTCCGTGGCAAGTGATTAAACACGAAGTCTGATCAAACGTGAAAACACCAACAAAATGAAGAGTCATCCGCCTCAATTATGCACTTCATCCAGCGCAATCCCCAAACCTCCCCCCGCTGGTTTTAGGCTATGGGGGAGGGGTTCCCCTCCTGAGAGGAACGCCTGCTGATGCCATGCCAGCTGCAAACCCAGTAATCCTGGATTAGGAACTCTGGATTACAGGCCGTTTCTGCCAGTCCAGTCCATTGTGAGATCCTCACATTAGATGCTAAACACACAGAGCTGACCATATATCACCATATATCAAACATCACAATACAATATACAGCACATACCATGACATGAATATAATGGATTCACTACTAGTGATCTATAACTGTACATGATGGTACAGTCTTTGTTCAGTAGATGAGAAAACACTGAAAATGGGACAAGCACGTCTTCTAAGATTTGACCAAATATAGCTCAATGAAGTTATGAGAACCTTAAAGAAGCAGTAAATGTGTGACAAAAAGATTATGGAGCATAATATGATCCCCACCCTGAGGCTTCTGCTCAGGATTTGTGTTCAACTTCCTTTCACTGAACATGGTCACGACTGACATGTGCTTAGACTGTCATAGCTGATCAGTGACATTAAGCTGTGTAACCCGAGCTGGTCAGTTATTTATTATTGATTAATCTGCAGATTAATTCTTCTATGAAATGTTTTTTTTAATCATTTCTAAGAAGCAATGGTGATTTCTTGAATGTTCTGTTTTGTCTGACTAACAGTCCAAAACCTTAAAATATTCAATTTACTCTTATATATGACTAACAAAACAGCAAAACGTCACATTTGACTGGCAGAAATCACAAAATGTTGAGCAATTTTGCTTGAAAAATGACTGAAACGATTAATCAATTAGAAAAATAGTCGTCAATCAGGATTAATCATTTAATTGTTGGAGCTCTACAACCCTTCATCTCACAACACTGTAAAAGATCTTTAAATTAAATTGAAGTGAAGCCAACTAAAACTGTGCTAAATAATGATTTTCATTATTGATTCTGATTTACTGTTAAATTACACACACAAAGCTTTGAAATATGTGTTTAAAAAAAAGATAAAATAGAATATAAGGTACCATGCAAAATTAGCCAAGAACAAATAAATTATTTCCGCTGCAGATGAGACAGAGAAAGCAAAAAATGGGAATGTGTAAGAAATCATTTGGGTGATTTCTTAAGCCTCCATCATTCGGTCCGAGACCATCTGGACCGCAGGGAGAGACAGTTCATTACGCTGCGTGCATGGCAAGACAAACCCCCACCTAATGAAAGAGCCCAGGCAGAGCTGTATTAAAACACACAAAAAACAGTAAGCTGCTCTGCAATCTGCACACTGCTCTCATCCCCACACTGGGTCAGTGGCACAGCAGACACCGTGCAGTTGATCAAGCAGCAGGTTCACTACTAACTGCTTTTTGTGAAATATTGTCACAGTTATATAAATGACATCACTGCCATGTAATCCTGTCAGATTTCTAGATATACCATCAGTACAGAAAACACTGGTTGTGAATTAATTTCTACAGACTATACTATAAATCTCTACATAGGCATGCGCTCGTAGGGTTTTTTTTCATATGATCTGTTGCTCGTGCCATCAATTTTTCATCATTCCTGTCCTCGCTATGTACCATCCAGTAAAGATGCAATTTAGGATTGCCAGCTGTGAACAAATAATATATAAAAAAAGATTGATTTGAGCGGTTGGACGATGCAAACAAAGCCGTTTCAGCTTTAACCCTCCTGTTGTCCTCAGGTCAAGGAAGGAGAGGAAGAAGGAAGGGAGGAAGGGAGGAAAGAAGGAAGGAAGGAATGAGGAAGGGAAAGGAGTAAGGAGGGAGGGAGGGAGGAAAAAGAGGAAGGAGGGACAGAAGGGAGGAAGGAAGGAAAGGAGTAAGGACGGAGGGATGGGAGGAAGGAAGGAAGGGAAGGAAGGAAGGAGGGAAGGAAGGGAGGAAGGAAGGAAGGAAGGAAGGAAGGAAGGAAGGAAGGAAGGAAGGAAGGAAGGAAAGGAGTAAGGAGGGAGGGAGGGAGGAAAAGAGGAAGAGGGACAGAAGGAAGGAAGGAAGGAACGAAGAAGGGAGGAAGGAAGGAAAGGAGGTAAGGAGGGAGGAAGGAAGGAGGAAGGAAGGAAGGAAGGAAGGAAGGAAGGAAGGAAGGAAGGAAAGGAGTAAGGAGGGAGGGAGGGAGGAAAAGAGGAAGGAAGGAAGGAAGGAAAGGAGTAAGGAGGGAGGGAGGGAGAAAAGAGGAAGGAGGGACAGAAGAAGGAATGGAAGGAAGGAACGAAGGAAGGAGGAAGGAAGGAAAGGAGTAAGGAGGGAGGGAGGAAAAGAGGAAGGAAGTAAGGAGAGAAGGAAGGAGGAAGGAAAGGAGGAAGGAAGTAAGGAATGAAGTGAGGAAGTGAGGAAAGAAGTATGGAAGAGGAGGGAGCAAAGGAAAGAGGGAAGGAGGGGAAAAACGAAGGACAAATTAAAGAAAGAGGGAGGAAGGAAGGAAGGAAGAAGGAACAGTCAAAAGAGACGGGGTCAATTTGACCCGGGAGGACGACAGGAGGGTTAAATCACTGCAAAGAGTGATCATAAATATAGATATATATCTCAAATATTGAATTTCCATAATAAGCTCAGCTAAGGGAATTTCAAGGCTTATACTTCAAAAGACTATTTCAACACTTCAGCTGATATTTCACCTCCTTCAAATGTTTCAATTTAAACTGCAACTCCCATACAATATTTAACTTGCAAAGAAATTATGACATTTTTTAACCTGTTTAAAGTCTTTCAACCTGCATTTTTCAGCATATTTGCAGTATTTCAGTATTCTGAATACAGTAGTAGTTCACTAGCAGAGGGGAACATTTCAGCAAGGGACATTTTTTCTCAGTCTTTTTCTGAGGTCTGTGGGTATTTGTTGGGGCGTAGGTGTTCTGCTTGAGTTTAACCAATGCAACCAAACCATAAGCGCTAACCCCAAACACGAGTTCAACGTGAAGAAGAACAAAAGCAGGAAGCCGGCAACTGATGAGTTTTATCAGGCAACAAGGAGACAAAAGAGCCGCCAGCAATTTTAAAAAGGTCGTTTTCTGACTCCACCAAACCTGCAGTGGAAAAAAAGAAATGGAGGCATTGCATGTTTGCACTACTAATGTGCAAAGAGTCAGACACTGTATGTACAAAACACAATAGTTTAGACTTAAAATGAAGCTGTGAAGTTTCAGGATATTAATATTAATACGGCAGTGCCTGTATGTGACTGCATTTGACAGGAGAGGACTCGAAGCCTGACTACTGTAGCTGGCATTCACTGACTTTCCCATGATTCACAGTAACCAGGGCGAAGGCCAAGGTGACGTTATGGCAGATGACAAGCGATGTCTCTTTGACTCAGCGTTACCAAGGCGGAGCCGAACAGATCATGGCACCTGTCCATCTCTGCTTTTTGGAGGAAAAGGGGGGGTGACTGCAGCTGCTGACTTGGCAGATTTGCAGAGTATTAAACAAATGATCACTCATATCAGACGACCGTTACAACCGAGAAAACAGAGCGCCTGCCAGGGAAAATATTTCAGACTTCCTGCTGAATGTCGAAGTCTACTGTACGAACTTCCAGATTACTGTATAAGTGCAAAAATATTGAGCTAGTGGGGAACGAGGGGTTAGTACTCTAGACACAGGACAAGTTAAACTGCAGACATCAAAGCTAAATATAATACTGCTGCTCAGTTAGCACAGGTTTTTAATTATTTTTTCTAAAGATGGATTTACAGTAGTGAGAGAGACACACACTGTGGAGTCGTTTCTGAGCCATGAGGTCAGAACATTTTAAGATCCATTCTACTGGGCTGTGTTAATTAAAAGGATTTTTAGGCTAAATTTCAGCTAAAAAATCCTCATCCCATAAGAAGCAGAGTCATAAACTGTTCATTTAATCTTTTGTAGTGTCCTGGTTTTTGCAGGTTTAGCATTGCAGTCCCAATTAAAGGAGTCCCTGTTTCAACCCATCATGTCAGCAGGCCATTGATTTTTTTTCATCTCAGTATATATATATGGAGTTTCTCAACCTTTACTGGTCTGGGAGCCTGTCTTTGTGTACAGGAAGTCCCAAAAGTCTCACAGCAATTAAGACAGCCGTGACATTGTCTGATGAATATGAATGTGACATAAAAAAGCTCAAAGTAGTCTAAAATGATTCCAAGCTTTGAACCCATTTCAGTACTTTGTATAATAATAATAATAATAATACAATATAATGATGTACAGAACCATTGAGGACACCGAGGTCATGTCCTCGGTATTTTTTTCTTAAAGTTTCGTTTAATTGTGAAAAGTGAAAATAGCCGATGAGACAATTATCCTAGCATCAACGGACCGTCATGTGACACGTACTTGAAGATTCTGCTGCCATGTCAAAGCTAAAGTATCCGGCTATAGCCAGCGGTGGAGTGAAGCCTTGAAATCGCCAGAAATATGTTTATGTCTACATTTGTGAATTGGACTTGACCCGATTTTGCAAACTGTTCATTCATTGGACGAGCCCTTTTCTCCCAGCATGCTTTGCTCCATTCCACATTTTAAGAACAAACTAAGAAAATAATATATTGCAGTTATTATAATTTTTACATATACAACCGTGGAAGTTGTAGAATACTGAAATAGGAGTTGATTTAAGTTGCACAATTGGAAATAATAAGAAAGAACTGGAGCATAAGAATGACCATGACTGAGAAATGCACAACAAGAAAGCGTTATATAAATACATCATGGAGTAAACCAAACAGTCATATAAATTGTGGTCTTATTTTTGACCTCGGTATTTGAAAATTCCTGGCTACGGCCTTGGATGGAAGTACTGTGCATCAATGCATCAGATTCCTACAACCACAGCTGTACAGAGGAGACAACCTCAAAACTGTCTGGTATACCTAAACATTTCTAAACTAAAAAAACTGTACACCATTTTTTTTTTTACATCTGTGCTGCGTCTACAACATCTGATAGTAAATTCAAAGATTCCACACTCCCAGATGGGGGGGGGGTTTCACATGGCATTGGCCATAGGATCCTAATCCCATACTCCCAATCTGGTGTCAGATTCCAGCAGAAACGGTGCACGGCTGGAGAATACAGGAGAAACTAGGACAGATATGGCTACGGAGGTCAAGGGTCAGAAGACTAGCATAGAGCTGATGAGGTGGGTGGAGGGGGGGGGTATCAGAGGGAGTTACATGTTGAAATTAGGATGCTTTAATATCTGACACAGGTCTGCTTGTTTTGTCTGTTGAATATACATTATATTATAATACAGAGATATAAGTCTAACCTATATACTATAGTCATCATTTAAATTGGATTTTCATGGTATTACAGGATGTAACAATGTATTTTCCTGCATGCCAATTGAATGAGGCTTGAGTGGAGTCTTTTCAATCTACCACTAGTTTTGTCTTTCCTCACAAATAGGTCAAAACACAAAAGCTGAAATAAACCATTAAGACAAATTTTCAAAACGGCCAAATTACAATCAGATCCTGACACGAACCAGGTTTAAAAGCTTTCGCCCGCTGCATATTTGATTTCTCCCAGATGCATTTATGACACATGTGGGTCAAAATGACATGTTGATACATGTTGATTGTGGGTGGCTTATCCCCTAAACTGTGCTTACAGTACACTGAGTCCTAAGGGTGCACTGGGCAGGCACCCAGACTATCCCACACTGTGAGCCAACCAGGTCAGATGTGGGCCGCCCCTGGTGGGTCTGCCAGCAGTGCAGTCAGTGAAGAAACAGCAGCGAGGGTTCACTTTTTTTATGTATTTGTTTCTTCAAATTAATAGTTTTGAGTTTTTAAAAAATGAGAATAAAATTGTTCAGCTTAATAAATGTTTTTGCTCTGAATTGATTAATATTTAAGGATGCCAGATAAGGTCGTGCCCAATGTTTTAAACATTTTATAATCTCAAAATCCAATTGCACACGCAAAAAAAAAAAAAAAAAAATCCTATTTGAATGAAATGAGAGGAAACCAGATGCATGGTGGATGAATAACTAAGCGATGGATGGATGGGTGCATCGATGGATTCTCCATGGAGAAAAAAAAATGCATGAGCAACTTCTCATTTCTTGTTTAAAGCTACTTACGTGAAGACGAAGAACAGAGAGGTAGAGCCGACCAGGAGGCAGGCGGCCGTGCACACCGGGATGAAGGCGCTGGGTTTCAGCGAGTCGGCGCCGCTGGTGGGCATCCTGTCCTCTCCGCACTCATCAGTGTCTCATACGAACCAGACAGCACACATGCACCGGAGAAGTGCTCGTTTGTTTGTTTGTAAATGTTTGTGACAAATCCCTTCATCAACCTGAGAGCGCTGGAAAACGAAAATCATAGTCGAAAGGAGGAAAAAAGGAAAAAAAAAGACAGAAAGCCAATAATAGCCCGCAGCTCCCTGTTCACTCCCGCATCCCGTCCGGTCTGTCCCGCAGGCAGCAGCGCACAGATGCCGCCTCCGGTTTATCCCCAAGGTGGAGCTTTTACTCATGAATGACGTGATACCACTACACTACACTACACGACACAACACTACACTACACTACACAACATTACACAACAATGCACTACAATACACAACACTACACTACACAACACTACACTACACTACACAACATTACACAACACTACATTACACTACATTACATTACATTACACTACACTACACTACACTACACTACACGACACTACACAACACTACACGACACTACACAACACTACACTACACTACACTACACAACATTACACAACAATGCACTACACTACATTACACAACACTACACTACAATACACTACACGACACGACACTACACAACACTACACTACACAACATTACACTACACTACACAACATTACACTACACTACACAACATTACACAACACTACATTACACTACATTACATTACATTACACAACACTACACTACACTACACTACACTACATTACACTACACGACACTACACGACACTACACAACACTACACAACACTACACAACATTACACTACAATACACTACATTACACTACATTACATTACATTACACTACATTACACAACACTACACAACACTACATTACACTGCACTACACTACACAACACTACAATACACTACATTACACTACATTACACTACTCTACATTACACAACACTACATTACACTACACTACACTACATTAAACTACATTAAACTACACTTCATTACACAACACTACATTACACAGTGCTATAAAAGGCTGGTTTATTACAATCAGGGTCACTAAGGGTAAATTGAGTCTGCAGGCTGATGCATTGAAAGTATTCTATCAGCGGATAACCAAAACTATATATAAGATGAACCCCTTTTTTCACAGCGCCACAGCAAACCTTCAATTATATCACCATAAAACAGGTGGACTCCTATTGCACCCACTGCTCCCTGGACTGGAGGCCAACACCAAGATAAAACTGTAAATAACCCTCCTGTTGTCCTCGAGTCAAGGAAGGAAGGGAGGAAGAAGGAAAGGAGGGAGGAAGGAAGGAAAGGGAGGAAGGAGGGAGGGAGGGAGGAAGGGAGGAAGAAGGAAGGAGGGACGAAGGAACGAAGTAAAGGAGGGAGGAAGGAAGGGAGGAAGGAGGAAGGGAGGAAGGGAGGAAGTAAGAAGGAAGGAAAGGAGGAAGGAACGGAGTAAAGGAGGGAGGAAGGAAGGAAGGAAGGAAGGAGGGAAGGAAGGAAAGAAGGAAGGAAGGAAAGAAGGAAGGAGGGAGGGAGAAAGGAAAATAGGAAGGAAGGAAAGAATGACAGAAGGACAGAGGAAAGAAGGTAGAGGGGAAGGTAGGGTGGAGGAAAGAAAGAGAGAAGGAGTGAGGGAGGAAAGAAGGAAGGAAGAAAAAGGGATGGAGGAAGGAAAGAAGGGAGGAAGGAAGGAGGGAAGGAAAGGAGGGATGAAGGAAGGAACAGTCAAAACAGATGGGGTCAGTTTGACCCGGGAGGACGACAGGAAGGATAAACACTATACTAAATATACCAATGTAAAACAAACTGCAACCAGCCCTTTGCTTATGCATTGAACACAATACATGTTAATTTTTGAGGTTGTATTTTATTGTAATTTATCAGTGGACTGAGAGCTTTCACTGGTGGCTTTTTAGGGACTTTGGGTGTTCAGATTCAACTCTGTATTTTCTCTTCCTTCATTCAGATAATACACTACTGGGGGAAGTGACTCTTTGTCTCATTGGGACTACATAATGAAGGCTCCACGAGGGAAAAAACATAATGGTTGAACATGGTTTGATCTTTACACTGTGATTGGGCTTGGGCTTCTTAACCTCCTATAAAATGCCCAGTCCAACCAAATCATCCTTCCCACATTACAAAGCCTGAGAAACTGTGAGAGTTGTGAGACTGTCTAACTTCTTTCATCTCTAAGAAGTGAAGATAAAGTGAAGTCGTCACCTGATCCTGTGAATCGATGGATGCAGAAGAGTTGATTGAATCCATCATTAGAGCATTCATGTTCCTTGCAGGGATCCTGGGAAATAATCTATTGGCTATACGCTCCCTACCCAGGCAGAAATCTGGGATCCGCACAAATGAAGTCCTCTTCATCAACCTGGCTGTCTCCAACCTCATCACCAACTGTTTGGTGGACCTGCCCGACACCATGGCAGATTTCGCTGGACGATGGTTCCTGGGGGAAACCTTCTGTGGCGTTTTTCGTATTTCTGCTGACCTGTCTGAAACCAGCAGCATCTACACGACGTTCTTCATCAGTGCTTTCTGGCACCAGAAGCTGGTCGGCTCCCTGAAACACGGAGGTGCACCGGTACGGCTGGACAGCTTGTACCTGGTGGCCCGTCTGCTGGCTGGGAGCTGGACCGTGGCTGTGGTCTTCAGCATACCACACTTTTTCTTTGTCAAAGTGGAGGGGGGAAATGAGAGCCACGAAGACTGCCTAGATGTCTTCCCTAATGCAATCGCCAGGCAAACATATGAGATCTTTTACCTCACCTTGGCTAATGCGCTCCCTATTGCTGGGATTGTATTTGCCAGTATCCAAATTGTCATTACTCTGCTTAAAAACCAGCGGCGGATAAGAGGTCATAACTTTGACGCCACCAAGGGAATGGTTAAAGATGAAAACAAGGGTCTGGGAGCAATCAGCACTGTTTCTGTATCAGACACCTTAAAAGATCAAAAACATTCTGCATCTTTAACCAGCGTTTATACAGGCAGGCCTGCTTCTTCCTGTGCAAATGCAGGTCTGACAGGTCACAGCAGAGTTGGAGCTCGGGCAAATCTTTCAAGGCCCAGTCCGATGCCAGCTAAGCCCAGTCCGAGCTCAGGCACTCAGGTGAGGGCAGCTAAGAGTGTGGTGGCCGTAGCTAGCGTGTTCTTGGTCTGCTGGCTGACTCATCTCTTTCTGCGCATCACCAACAGCATCCACACCTCATCAATAGTGGTGGAGGTGGCCAGCTATGTTGCAGCGTCCTACACCTGCATCATCCCTTACATATTCCTGTACGGAGTGAAAAAGCTTTCTTTCTCATGCAAAAGGTAGAAATGGACTCTGACAATTTCTCAGTTTTTTTACTGTTGGAATTGTCACAGCCCCTTTGGATGTCCTTTGGGCCTGTGCTGGGTACTCTGGTGTGTCTCTCTTTCTTTGTGTCTCTCTCTTTAGATCCTGATTGGTTGAAGCACGGGGCTCTGATTGGAGACAACTACATATACCTGGCCAGTGTCGTGTGGGGGTTGATAAAAGCCCCGTCTCTCATTTGGTCGGTCTCTCTTCCTGAGGACAGCAGCACCTTTTTGTTCTGTTGGAGTTACTCTTTTGTTCAGTTATTCTTTTGTTGCATATTCAGTTTAGTGGTTTGGATTATTGTAAATTAATTAAATATTTATTTGGTACCTCTTAAAACCGTGTGCTTCCTCTGTTTTGACACGGCTTTTGAGCCAGGTCGTGTCGGAATCAATACATGTTTTATGTATGTGTTATCTGGTTTTGGAAGACCCGATCTTCACTGTTTATGTGTTCAAATCTAATTTCCAAGTGGTCTCATATCCACACATTTTCCTCCCGTGTTATTCAGCTGTCCAACACATTATCTGCAGTAGTAGTACATCAATGTTTATTCTTCCCCATTTGTTGCTACTGTTCTACTTAACACTTCATTCAAATCTATCAGAAATGGCCTCTGAAAAACACATGCATTGCTTGAAAAAAGCATTAAACAGCTGCAGCTCATTCAGAACGCTGCAGCTCGAGTTTTGACCAGAACAAAGAGATCGGAGCACATTACTCCAGTTCTAAAGTCTTTACACTGGCTCCCAGTCAGCTATAGAATAGATTTTAAAGTTCTGCTACTGGTCTACAAATCACTGAATGGTTTAGGTCCAGAATACATGAATGACATGTTAGTAGAATATAAACCCAGTAGAGCTCTGAGATCTACTGACTCAGGTCAGATAGTGGAGCCCAGAGTTCAGACTAAACATGGTGAAGCAGCTTTTACACAACTGGAACAAACTACCAGCAGAACTGAAATCAGGTTAACCCTCCTGTTGTCCTCGAGTCAAGGAAAGAAGGAAAGAAGGAAAGACGGAAGGATGGAAGGAATGATGGTAGGGAGGAAGAAAGAAGGAAAGGAGGGAGGAAGAAGGAAGGAAGGAAAGATGGAAGGAAGGATGGAAGGGAGGAAGAAGGAAAGATGGAAGGAAGGAAGGAAGGAAGGAAGGAAAGATGGAAGGAAGGAAGGAAGGAAGGAAGGAAGGAAGGAAGGAAGGAAGGAAGGAAGGAAGGAAGGAAGGAAGGAAGGAAGGAAGGAAGGAAGGAAAGATGGAAGGAAGGGAGGAAGGAAGGAAGAGAAGACAGATGGAAGGAGGGAAGGAAGGAAGGAAGGAATGAAAGATGGAAGGAAGGAAGGAAAGAGGAAGGAAGGAAGAGAAGACAGATGGAAGGAATGAAGGAAGGAAGGAAAGATGGAAGGGAGGAAGGAACAGTCAAAACAGACGGGGTCAGTTTGACCCTGGAGGACGACAGGAAGGTTAAAATCACTTCTCTTCTCCTGTGCTTATGATTGAACTCTTTATTTCAAAGCACTTTAAATTGTAATCTTTCATTTGCACTCTATGTCCTTTTAATGATTTTAAAGCAAATCATTATTTTATGCTGCAACCTTATATTTAATGCTCTATTACACCCCCCCCCCCCTATATATAGGGGGGGGGTGATCCCCCATAATTATGACTCCACAGCGTCAACACAGCCTGTTTATTGATTCCAGGCTAATTTCTGTCAATATTTTCCTTTATTATAATTATTCGGTTAAACCCAATCAGAAGACATGTATTTCATCTGCTGTTTGCATATGGTACGGACTACATCATACCTTTAAAGAAAACATGCATATGTAGTTTTTCCCCCTTTTCCGTAGCATTTCATTTGTCTTTTACTTAACTAAGAAACATCATGTAGCTCTATTTATATTATATTATATTTAATATGAGACTGATGCTGCTCACATTGTACTCTAAAAGCAAAAAACCAAAATTTATTATAGCTACATGTTTTTTTGCACAAATATGCTAAAGTCACAAATTACATTATAAGTGACCTGCATCATATTATTTGGTTTTAAGAGTGTTAAGTAGGAATGTAACGTGATGGATTGATTCAGAAGTCTATATGAAATGATGAAAATGGCATTTTTATTTGATGGCAGGTGTGGGACTGTTGACTGGGACTGGTAAATATGTGTGAAATACTTTATGGTGTACTTAATGCGACATTTAAGAGATAAATAAACCCAGCATCAAGTCAAAATTATTTTATTCGTTTTAATAAAACTAAAAAATTAAAACATAATTGTGTGCTTAAGTACATCGCTAATTGGAGAAAAAAGGACCATTAGCAATTACTGCCCTGTTGCTGATGACTGTGAGAAACCCTGAGTGCCATTTTCAATTAAAGATAATAACATAAACACAAACAGTGATGTCATTAACTTCATTTAATGACTCCCTTTGCAGCGTCACATTATAAAAAACACAGCAATTTAATGCTGCTTCCTGCTGATGACTTGAACTTGAAGGACACACCAGTTTGTTCGGTTTGCAGGTAACAACTAGTTGGTGTAGTGTTTTTCAAGACATCCTCATACACAACAAAAGCAATGACACATTTTATATCTTTATAAAAAAGTTTTATGGATTTTTTTTTTTCTTCTATGCAGGCCAAAAGTTTTTAGTGAAGCACTGTGAACAGCACCATTAAAAAAAAAATTGTTCTACATTCATAACAATCAATCAAAGCACTCATACTCACAACAGAACTGTTTAAATTTATCAGCCAAGTAGAAAATGTTAAATGTAAATTACACATGAAAATAAAGTTTGAATGACCTTTGGCATTCAAAGTTTGAATGACTTTTTGGCAGAAGAGACAACATCATGGCCAGGTTTATGTACATAATTACAACATCCAACACTGAACTGTTTTGTTTGGAGTGAAACGTAGAACAATAAAAATCATTCCCCCCCTTGTGATGAAAAAGAAAGGTTTCAGTCTGAAAAGTGGATTAATATCAAAATATCCCGAAATCATCAATCAATCATCATTAAGTGCATTTTTCATTTAAGAAAACTGACTTGTAAAATTCAGAGTGAGAAGTCTGACTTCATGTTCGTAGAAACACATGTAACTCAAATATCCTGTCAGTTTTTTAGATATCTGACTCAGCTATTTGCACACAATGCAAATGACCAACAGTGTCTTTGTTTTTTTCAAAGTTGTATTGTAAGCATATGTGTTTAGACTTAGAACAAAATGCATTAAATAAGTTATAAAAAAATTGTCTCTTCAGGCTTCTCATCTTCACGGTCACATACTTTCACTGTCTCATAACACGGGGAGCATGCCAGGCTGTCACACAACAGACTACAGAGGAGAAAAAGAGGCAAACTGTACTGTGTAATAGGCCTTTTTCACAGCAGACATCTTGATTTTGCATGGTAGGAAAAAGCTCAGGTGTTACTAATAACATCAACATTGGCTCAGCTCTATTCAGGTGTCCCAGTGAGCCTGAAACCAATTATCTTAAAGAATTATCCGTCTCCAACGTGTCAAAATGTGTTTGGTGAAAAAGGCCTGTACAAACATCAATGTGCTGAGCTTGCAGATAATGTAATCATACTTTTAAATCAGCTGTTTAATTAAGGCAACAGTGCAAGATCCAACGGTCACCTGATCCGTTGTCCTGATGAAGAACAATAATCAGCGACATCAGTGGAGTTTGTCCAGCTTTGCCTGCAGCGACTTGAAGTTGCCGATAGTCTGTTGAAGAGCGGCGTTCGGGCTCAGAGACTGCAGCTCCACAAGGTATCCACAAATGTTATCAAGGCACACGTTAGTGAATCGGCGCCTAAGACGGGAGGGAAAGCAATCAGCGTTACTACAGGCTTATATAGCAAGTTCTGACATTTTCAGACACAGAATAGGCAATCTGCTCTGGGCTCACTGGTTTAAAACTGCATTCTATCAAAAGGCCACCAGGGGGCGACCGTTTTGGTATCAAAAGGACTTCCGTCTCTATACAAGTCAATGGAGAATTCACCAACTTCTCACTTGATTTCTAACCTCAGTAAACGTTTTCAAAATGTGTTTATGGTCTCAATCTCTAGTTTAAAGCCTTCTTCAATGCAGTATGATGTTCATTTGGGACATTTTGGCCTCCCTGATTTTATATGTGACGATAAAGCAGGGTATGCATTAGGGCGTGGCTACGTCGTGATTGACAGGTTGATTGGTTCACATGTTCAGGAGGGCGCCTCTTGCTCCTCCTGATGCCCATATAAGTAGAATCCGTGTTTTTTTTACCCAGCATGCACCTGAAATTTTCAAGATGACGCTGCCCAGATCCGATACTATTCGCTTCCAAGCAGCAGTCCACAAACCAATGGGTGACGTCACGGATGTTACGTCAATTTTATATACAGTCTATGATATCAACCAGTTTTTTGTGTTTTATAAGGATGATCACAGCAGTTGACCCAAAGCTATCTGACCTTACAGAGATAAATTATGACATTAAAAACCACTAAGCTTGGACCAAAATTAAGGGGAGTAAATGTTGTATTCATTTTTCTATCACTAATGTGTCTTTGACTCTCTGAACATAGCTGCTGTTGACAGTTCTGTGTAGCTTGCCAGCACTCAAGTGATTGATAAACATTACGTGTGGCCTAGGAACAGCAAAAAAAGCCACTCACTGCATTGCAAATTATAATGTTACTGCTCTCATTGCAGATTCAAACTTATTTCATATTCACTTCTTTCTGGGGGTTTTATGTATACTTTTGTGGACCCCAGACGTGTGTAAACCGGCCCTATGCGTTATACATCATTATTCTACTTCAAGGCTCTACCCTCCACGAAAATCTCCAAGGCTATACTATTTAATAAAACGTCCAACCAACATTAATACCACTTGCTTACTCTCTTTATCTCATTCATGGTTACCCTGCACACTCTGATCTCTCCCATCAATCTACTCATTTTTGTCTTAATTTAAGTAATTATTCAGGCGTTACAAAGCTTTCATGGTCATAAATAATTTAAAAAAAACGAACTGCAGTTTCATTTCTTTGCTTGTTCTTGAATTAACGTAGAATGGAGAAATGGGGGGGGGGGGGGGGGCTGGCTTTTAGTGCCCCACTCCGCCCCTGCCAATGTGAATCCTAATACATTCTTAAAATATTTTCTTTTTAAATTGTATGTATTTTACATAAAGCTACATCTGAGCACAATGAAACATTCTGAAAAAGATATAGATACACCACAACTGACAAGTCGTATTTAGGATTTTATCTAAAGCAGAAAGAGAGGGGGGGGTTCTCAAAGGGATTTCAACCAGGGACCGTATGCTCACACTAATACGTCTGTAAAAACAAGGCCAGCGCTACAGTGCCCTCTACAGGCCAGCAGCTAAACAGCTACTCAGATGATGATGATTACCTGTCATAGGTTGGTACTCTGCTGGGGTCATCCACATAACCTGACAGAAGCACATGGATACACTCCACCAAGTGCAGAGGTTTCTTCAGCCGCTGCCAGCAGGGATCCTACAGGTAAAATTTCACGAGGCAGGTTAATGGATTAAATGAGAGTCCTCGTCCAAAATTAATGCATTGATGAAACATAATATTTTATCTTTACCCGAGTTTTAAAGAGCTGGTCGTAGACCTCCAAAAGACGTGGCAGCTGTACCCCGATCTCCTGCATAGTTGAGGTGACAAAGCCTACATCCCAGTTCAACCGACACACCTCCTGCTCCAGAAACTTCACCAAGAACTCTGAAAACATCACAAACATCAACTCTTGTTAGCACTGCATACTCGCCAATTTGTTTAATTCCTCGAGAAAATATATATTTTGAGTGGGACGTAAATGATTCAGAGCATGCGTGCAAGGATGTATATAAAATGAATCAGTGTCTCCACAGAGCAGACAAGTTTGAACAGGCTGATTGTAATAGGAGGAACATTTAGCAATCACCTAGACCCAGCAGACCTGTACCACAGAGACATACTGACATAATTTAACATAATTATATTACTGTTAACAAAACAGTAAACAGCTAAATGGAAAATCCAACAGTGAGGAAAACAGAGCATAATTGCAGGAAATGCTTACCCAGGGGGAAATATCTTGGTGTTCCAGCATAAATCTTCCCCAGTGATACCAGTTTCAAACTGAGGGATCTCATCATGTCTGCTGGACTCATGGCCACTGTGTCTCCCAGCTCTAAAAAGACAAGATGCAAAACAAATCAGCACTAAAATCAAATGCAAATAGCACATTTTTGCAGTGTTGACATTTCACTCACCTTTCTCCATGATTTCCTGCCAGAGGGAGTGCACTAGGATCGGGTCAGAGTGTCCTGCGCAGTGAATGATGGCCAGTTTGCACTCAGATAATTTGAAATGGTCGGCAAACTCCCCGTACAGCTACACAAGAGAAAGTAACATAGTATTAACAAAGCATTCACATTTACGATATAAACTTATATTAATAATCTGTGAGTCCTGATAACGCCTGTTACCTTGGTGATGTCCATTAGCTCTGAGTCCAACTGAGAGATGACATTTTTCACTGAGGGATGATGGGAGTACTGTCTGATCAGGGTCTCCTGAATCTGGACTTGGATGCGTACAAGCTAGGAAGAATGCAGAATCAAAAAAATTCTTAATTTCATACAGGAATCACACCTAGATTTCTCACCACCACATACATTCTAAGATTCTACTCCTCACTTACAAGATCCTTCACAACCTGGCACCATCATATCTCTCACATCACATCTACACACCCTTCCCCAACTCTCCGATCCTCCTCTGCCAACCAGCTCTTTGCCCCATCTGCCAACTTAACTAACATCATGGGGTCAAGAGCTTTCAGCCGATCTGCCCCCCCGCCTCAGGTACTCTCTCCCACCAGACATTTGCACTTCTGACTCTGTTTCCACCTTTAACCCTCCTGTTGTCCTCGAGTCAAGGAAGGAAGGGAAGAAGGAAGGAAGGAAAGGATGGAGGGAGGAAGGGAGGAAAGGAAAGAAGGAAGGAAGGGAAGGAGGGAAAGAAGAAAGGAAGGAACGTAGGAGGGAGGGAGGAAGGAAGGAAAGAAGCACATAGGAAAGAAGGAAGGGAGGAAGGTAGGGGGGAGGAAAGAAAGAGAGAAGGAGGGAGGGAGTGAGGGAGGAACGACAGACGGAAGGAAGGAAGGAAGGAAGGAAGAGAGGGAGGAAAGAAGGAAAAGTCAAAATAGACGGGGTCAATTTGACCCGGGAGGACGACAGGAGGGTTAAATCCCGCCTGAAAACGCTCCTATTCAGAGCTGCATACTCTGTCTCACACTAACTATGCAATCACGTTCTTGTTTATTTATTGTACTGATGCACTTTATAGTCACATTCATATTTATTTCTTTATCTTTGCACTAAATGTTACCTGATTTATATTGTTTGATGTACTGTTGTTGTGTTTTATGAGCCTTGTAAGGTGTCCTTGAGTGCTTTGAAAGGCGCCTTTAAATAAAATGCATTATTATTATTTATACATACCTCCATCTTTTCCTCCAGTTCATGAAGGAACTCTCCATCTGATGCCTGAGCTGAGATGCAGGAAGAACTCTTTGCAGAAAGGATGGCTCGGGCGATGTACTCCAAACGCTGCTTCAGAGAGATCTCGGTGCTGCATGTTCAGAGAAAAGCAAGATATGTTTATTATGTTCATTAAAAAAAACTGTTAGTAATTATAATAGTGAATCAAACAACACTAGAAAGAAAAACAACGTGGTGAGAACATGTGGTAACGGGGGATTTTCTGGAGGATTGAAATTTACTACAAACCTGGGCATGTCAGCGAGGCGGGCCAGTACATGAGCTGCCTTGCCAAAGTTACGGTTCTTCTCATAGTAGCGCCACAGCAGGTCCATGTTGTGCACTTTACTCTGATCCTGTTTGATCATGTGCATCAGATGTTCCTCTAAGTATGGAGAATTCACCTGGACAACAGAGGACAAATGAAAACGATCAGACTGACGAACAGACGCTTATTTTGGACATGAACACTGTGGGAAGTTAGGCGTCTTTTAAAATGCAAACACCCGGGAAAATAAAGTTAATACTACAAATCTGAGTAAGAAGAATAACATTTACGGTCAGGGTGAAAATAACTAGTTTCTACAAAATGTTTTCTGACCACATTTGAAGGAACGAGTGTTTTTAAATGTTCCACCTGCCTAGTCTAAAAGCCATTATAGGGAGAGACGAGACGTGATAATGACACCAGTGATTACAAGGACAATTTGTACTCAATGGCCTTCAGTGTTTTAATCGGGCTGCTCACACAAAAGGTGACAAAAGTAATTTTGTGAAGATTTTAAAACGGTTAGCTGATAGAGATGTTAAAATCCTGACTACACACCTAAGTGGTCATGATTGTCACATTTGGGAAGTTAAATAAAATTGTTGGACTCAGTCTTGTCAATACCGATGCTGGGGGAAGAACAGGGGAAGGGGGTTTCACATACTGTTTGACTGAAGCTTACTGATCCCATAGCAGTTACTTTTACTACCACAAAGGACTTATTTTCATTTATTCCCTACTTTTTCCCCTCACTGACTGCAGTAAACAGTCCCTCCTTTTGCCACGTCAAGTTTTGGGTGAGAGGGGACTTATGGCGCTTTTCCACTACACAGTTCTAGCACGACTCGCCTCGACTCGCCTCGCCTCCAGAACAGACCTTTTCCATTACAAAAGTACCTACTCAACGTGGGCGGGGTCGTCATAGCACGGCTCCGCGAAACTGCCGTGACTTCGTTTTATACGCGACACAAAACACATAAACAATGGAGGACATGGAGGCAGTGGTGTACTTGCTGCTGTATGAGGCTTTTTGTCACACACAAAGCAAGAAAATTGAGCCGTATGGCTGTATCTATGGTAACGCTGCTGCCAGTATTTAAAAATGGCGGGTTTGATTCTTGTGTGGGACGGCTCATGACTCTTCCAGCGTCAACTACCAATCAGCGGCCAGCAGTTTGTCGACGTCACATTTTAGTACCGGCTTGGCTCGCTTGGAACCTCACCAGAGCAGGTACTAAAGACCGAGGTACCAGGTACTTTCCCTAGTGGAAACGCAAAAAGAACCGAGTCGAGGCAAGTCGTGCTGGAACTGTGTAGTGGAAAAGCGGCAATAAAATCAGATTAGAAATGACTTAAAACTGGTGTGCGGCAAACACCAAACTGTGTATTTTTCAATACAAATAAGAACAAAGGAAAACAATAAGCCTTAGATTTAGAATATGCACAAAAATGAACTACAACACGATGCTAGTTTGAAGTGAAAACAGACATAAACAAACACAAAGACACACTACCTCTAGCAGCTTGTCAGTCAGGTCGGCCTGAATCAGCCAGTTGTACAGAGCGATGTGAAACAGCTCGTCCTGAGACCTCTGGGCCAGACCAAGCATCTGCTCAAACTACAAGAGGACAATAGATTTTCATTAGAAATGCAGATCACATACACTGCTGTAAGCAAGAAAAATGCATCTTCTTACTCACGTGGGCTGTAGCTTCTTCGTTACTGAGCATGTTCGGGTCAGATGTCATGACAGGAGGACCGGGCTGCTTTGGTACACTGGGGGACTGAGGAGCAGCTTTGCTCTGGTTCACCAGCTCCTGCATGGTGTCTGTGATGCACTTATAACATGAAAGTCTGAAGTGGAGAGGGGAACGGTGGAAAATGGTTGTGACAAAAAGCTCCAATAGCACATAATTGATATTAATTAAAGCTGCTATACTTTCTTGCGTTACCTTTCCTGGAAGGCTTGCTGTCCCACTAGGTCCTCTTCAGGCTCTCCGTTCTTGTAGAAGTGGGGCCCCAGTCTCTGTGGATCTTTCTTGTCTGCTGCTGTGAGGCACAACTCAAGGACCCCCTCGTAGAATCGCACTGAAACAGTTCAACAGAATTAGATTCTACTCCTCACTTACAAGATCCTTCACAACCTGGCACCATCATATCTCTCTGAACTGATTCACATCTACACACCCTCCCGAACTCTCCGATCCTCCTCTGCCAACCAGCTCTTTGCCCCATCTGCCAACTTAACTACCATCATGGGGTCAAAAGCTTTCAGTCGATCTGCCCCCCCCCCCCCCCGCCTCAGGAACTCTCCCACCAGACATTCACACTTCTGACTCTGTTTCCACCTTTAAATCCCGCCTGAAAACGCTCCTATTCAGAGCTGCATACTCTGTCTCACACTAACTATGCAATCACGTTCTTGTTAGTTATTGTACTGATGCACTTTATAGTCACATTCATATTTATTTCTTTATCTTTGCACTAAATGTTACCTGATTTATATTGTTTGATGTACTGTTGTTGTGTTTTATGAGCCTTGTAAGGTGTCCTTGAGTGCTTTGAAAGGCGCCTTTAAATAAAATGCATTATTATTATTATTATTATTAGTAAACATACCAACGACATGAGCAGAGAAAGTGGATGCGTCTGGTGAATCTTTACCTTGTCTGTACTGCGAGCAGACGAGCGGCAGGTCTGTATGCTGGCTGATCTGTTGGTAGAGCCGTAGAGACTCTCTCAGTGTTCTTTCTTTATCCACTTTATTCTGGATCTGTTTCGAGCTCTGCAGCAACTCATTAGCCTATAGCGGAAGACAAAAGCAGCAAATTCAGTATTGAGACACATGAATCAATGTGGGAGGATCAATACCTGCAATAAATGCTCTTGTTTCCACCAAAATGATCCTGAAGAAATACAAGAATTGTGAAAAAGGTGCATAAAATAAAAGTACAATTTTAAAACCCTGGAGCTGTAATAAAGACTGACACATTTAACAATATCTAGTACCTTTTAATGTTTTATGATAATGAGCTGAGACTGTTATAAGAACTTTTAAGGGCCCACAAACACCATCCTGTGTGTGTGTGTGTGTGTGTGTGTGTGTGTGTGTGTGTGTGTGTGTGTGTGTGTGTGTGTGTGTGTGTGTGTGTGTACCTTGGAGCAAACGCTATCATCACTGCTGTACAGCAGAGGGCAAATGTCCCGCAGGTGATTGCTGATAGCATCCACAGAGGCATTATCTTTGATGTAGACGTTAATGAGTGCTGTGACGAGCGCCCCAGACAGCTCCTTCCCCTGGATCACAACATCCTTAAAACTTGCTCCCTTCATCTGATCTTGAAACTCCTACAAAACACAGAAAAAAAGCGAGTGAGCAATTAAGTGTTCCAGGAACAAAGGAGTGCTTACATACTGTACACCAGAGTTATTATATTCAGGAAGGTACAAGGATAAACACTGCAGTGATGGTGTATGAGCATCGGTATCTGTTTTGTAATGTAGGAGAAGTGTTTGAGCACACATGTACCTTTGGCAGTTCAGACATAATGAGGCTGAACTGATGATCACAGAGAAGTTTCCAGAGAGCCAGAGTCTGATAGGAGCGATGCACTAACTGCTGGATGCCCTGCAGGGAAACTTTCTCATAGACCTGAGCCTTGGCTGGAAACAAGAAGAGCACAGAGAGTCACACACATGATATAAATAAAGATATCAGGTGTAAAATAATCAGGGTGAATATAAAGCTTGCCATTTTTGTTGGTACATCAAATATATATATTCACTATTCATGTTGAATTAGATGTAAAATATCTTGACACAATTAGGGACAATGTTGAAATCTGCATTCATAACTCACTGTGATATTTCCTCTGGAGCTCCTGCTGGACCTGCTGAGAGTTGGCACCATCAGGACGCATAAATCCCAGCAGCCTTTGCTGCAGGTTGGCAGGGGAGCTGAAGCTAATAAGGAGCAGAACAGATGTTATTCAAGGGGGGACGGGAAACAAGACGTTGGATACAGTAGAGAGATTATACAGATTTCATCCCCCCTTTCATGCATCTTAACTGCCCTCTACAGTCTGAAAGATTCATGAAAGATAAACTTCTGGTGGCAGGCCATCAACTGAAGTAACAGCTGGTATTGCAGTCGATTTAAAAAAAAAAAAAAGTTAAAATAAAAACTTGCTAAGCAGTGTGTGAGCAATAATGAAACATGGAGCAGCAGCATCAATGTTTGGTTCTTTGTGATTCAGTGATGATTGTAGATTTACTCTTAGGGTATTACGATGTATTAACAGAACCTATTCAGCTAATCAACAAACTAATTATTTCAATACAAGAATAATAAGAAAAGCAGAGGAGCTCTTACCTTGCACCACCGAGAGAGGATGGACTGAACTGTGAGTTTTTATCAAGAAACTCCCGCAAACCACAGAGCTCCACGAGGACCGACTCCAGATCGAATGAACCGACGCTGCTTTCCAACTGTGGGGACGATATATAAGAACATTGACTTATTCACTACTAGCATCATTCTAAAACACGTATCACCACTTTTTAACTTTTGTAAATGGATACTTGGTGGTGTGATTTCTATACTTACAATACTAACAGTCTGATTTCCTTTGCTAATGCTTTTCTCAACAGCAAGGCTCCCATCCCATATATTTCTGTTAAAGTCAGATCAGAAGAAAACAAGAAAGATCCATCTTCAGTATTCTTCACATATTGAAGCTCTCACCAAGAAAAACACATTCAAAATATGCCCAACGTGATAAATTGTAAACAGGATTTTACTGACCCAAGAATGCGAGCAAAGTAGATGCAGATGCCGTTGTGTTTCCCTGAGAAAATCACCTCTGGGCCAGCGGACATGGGTGCAATGGGGGCAGAGCCAGAGGACATTGGTGTGAAAGGAGTAGCCAAAGCTGGAGGCACAATGCCTGGGGGGGAGGGTAACAGAAATTATAATAGTTTAAACATGTATTTTATGGCAGTATTATCAAATGTGATAGCCAAGATGTTTTTATATTACATTTTATCGGTATATTAGGATTCCACAGGGGTTTAAGTTGTCATGTTTGGTCTTTATTTATACCTCCTCTCTCTCACACTCACAAGAGTGGACAGTATCTAATGGTGCTTTTCCACTACACAGTTTCAGCACGGCTCGGCTCGCCTCGCCTCGACACGGTTCCAGGACAGACCTTTTCCATTAAAAAAAAGTACCTACTCAACGTGGGCGGGGTCGTCACAGCACGGCTCCGCGAAACTCCCGTGACTTCGTTTTATACGCGACACAAAACACATAAACAATGGAGGACATTCGAGGCAGTGGTGTACTTGCTGCTGTATGAGGCTTTTTGTCACACAAGCAAGAAAATTGAGCCGTATGGCTGTTACCGGTATTTAAAAATGCCGGGTTTTATTCTTATGTGGGACGGCTCATGACTCTTCCCGCGACAACTCTTCTGACCAATCAGCGGCCGGCAGTCTGTTGACGTCACATTTTAGTATCGGCTTGGCTCGCTTGGAACCTCACCAGAGCAGGTACTAAAAAAGGACCAGGTACCAGGTACTATTACTAGTGGAAACGCAAAAAAAACCGAGTCGAGGCAAGTCGTGCTGGAACTGTGTAGTGGAAAAGCGCCATAAATATCATTTACCTGGTGCTGGAGAGCTCATCACGGGTCCTACAGTACTGGGAGACGTCATGGCTGCAGGGAATCTCATCTGTGCTTCTCCTCCATATCTGAATCACAACATTAACAGAAGACCTGTCTTTAGTTTTTCCTCAGTGTGAATGTTTGTAAATGTGTCCATGTATTAAACAGTGTTATCTGACCTGAAGAAGGCTCTGGTGGCCCACTGTGAAACCTCTCTGTCACAAGCAGCAGTGGAACAAGCTAGGATCAGTGATGTGCCACACGCCTGCTCCTCCTGCACACAAAAGAGCAACAAATCAAATAGATTGTTGTTTGTGTAATGAGCCTGCAGGCCACAATATGTGTATATATAAATTAGACAGAATATGATGAATTGTACCCTGTGCAGCTTGAAGAATCGTTCAATCTCTTCACTTTCTCCTCCAGCGCAGCTCACCAGCAGGTGACGGAGCTGGTCTACTGGGCGCAGTTTCTGGAAGATGTGACTCCCCTACACAAGAAGTCCACAATTAGTATGCAAAACTAAAGACACACTATGTCACACTTTAACAAGACTGAGCCCCTAGAAAAGGAGCAATGTGAAGAGTCATGACAGTAGTTTTAACCTTTGCAGAAAGAAGAACAAACTTCTGAGGAGGGACATTGTGCTGCTGGACCACCACGGGTGAATCAGTGATGGGGATTTGATCCTTGTTCAGAGGAGTCCAAATCTTGATTGGCCTCTCCTCATTAAGGGCACAAAGAGCCCAAGAGTGTCCATCGACATTAGACATCATCTGTAAAACCACACAGAAGAGAGACATGATGGAGAGTTTCTATCAGCCAGTGTGTTGAGAATTATAGCTGGTAAAACTCCACCACAACATCCAGAAAATAAATTAATGTATAATGTAAGTAACTGCATTCTCATGCCATGCTGCCGTATAAACACATTTTAGTTTGGACCCACTTTGAGCAGCAAAACTAGTAATTGAGTGCATGATTAAACATACCAGAACCCCCTTCTATTGAACACATCACTCCTGCCCTGCAGCAACTTCATTGGCTCTCTATCAAATCCTGCATTGACTTTAAGATTCTACTCCTCACTTACAAGATCCTTCACAACCTGGCACCATCATATCTCTCTGAACTGATTCACATCTACACACCCTCCCGAACTCTCCGATCCTCCTCTGCCAACCAGCTCTTTGCCCCATCTGCCAACTTAACTACCATCATGGGGTCAAGAGCTTTCAGCCGATCTGCCCCCCCGCCTCAGGAACTCTCTCCCACCAGACATTCACACTTCTGACTCTGTTTCCACCTTTAAATCCCGCCTGAAAACGCTCCTATTCAGAGTGGCATACTCTGTCTCACACTAACTATGCAATCACGTTCTTGTTTATTTATTGTACTGATGCACTTTATAGTCACATTCATATTTATTTCTTTATCTTTGCACTAAATGTTACCTGATTTATATTGTTTGATGTACTGTTGTCGTGTTTTATGAGCCTTGTAAGGTGTCCTTGAGTGCTTTGAAAGGCGCCTTTTAAATATAATGCATTATTATTATTATCTATTTCTGTATGCTTCTTGTGAGCTGACCTGAGTCTCCATCAAGGGTTTCTTGAAGGGGAAGGAGTCGTGGTTGATGCACCACAAAACTTCACTGTCTTCAGTCTCAGAAGCAGCCATTAACAGAACACCTGTAACAATTAAGACAAAGAAAAGATCATTAAAAGGCAGCCTGGGCTTGGTCTTACCAACTGTTTTCCTGTACATTGGTTAGCTGATCATAACAGAATGTTGCATTTAATGCCCGTTGGATTTGTCTGGTAAACAATTAAAGAAAAGGGCAGCAGAGATTATTTTTTTTTACCTTTGCTGTGTAGTGCCTTGTGGACCTTTGCAGGTTTCTGCAAGGTAGAAGATGCAGAAAACCCTGGAGGCAAACGGACATGAACCAAAGCTAGCAGGCTCGGTCGAACAGCCATATGCTTGTGGTGTGGCGGGGCAAAAGGTGTAGTACTAAAGTAGAGACGCACGCCTACAGAAACAGAATATGTACAGGTATAAATAAGGGGGGAAAAATGTTTCATGTTACCTTATATGCATCTTACTATTCTGCTCATCTTGTTCATCTTTACCTGCATGTGTGACAGCGAGCAGGTGACAGTCTGAGGACTCAGATCTGTCAATCACAGAGATCTGGACAATGGGTTTGAAGACAGAACGATCAATTGTCCTACGAAAGTAAAAGAGTTTCAAAGAGACAGAAGGGGGGGAAAAAAGAGTTTTATTGTTATTTATTATTGACAAATCTGATGATGGAAAAATGTTTGATTTTCAACAAACCCAGATATACCTGGCAATGTTTCCAGCAGCTGCAACAATGGTGCTCTGTGACATTGTTGCCACACGACCCATACCCTGCCCATCAGCACCCAGATCATACACCTGAAACAACAGACAACTTTTTAATTATTTCAGCACCACAGATTTGTATGTTTCCTCGCTTATCTGAAATTATGGGAAAAACTATATATTGTAAAAACATCATACCTGCAGGACATCTTTCTCTGAGCGTGTGTAGAGTATGTTTCGGGAGTTGTCGACAGCAATCTGCATAATGGGGTCTGCAGAGCACAAGGACGACAAAAGTTAATTTTTATTTAGATCTGGGACGTCTTCTTCCCTGCAAATGTGTCCCTCTTCTTCTTACCGTCTTCAGAGAAGGAGAACTGGAGCACAGAGGGGACGAGGAAGGATAGCGAGCTTTTGGAGTGGTTGATTTTTCTGCAACGCTGGCTCAACCAGCCTGCTTCAGCCTGGTAAGCTATCTCATAGAGACAGCCGTCCTTTCCTGCCATAAAGATGCGACCCAGGTCTGTAGAAGTGATGGACTGGATGTATGTGTTGTCTGTTGGGATGGAGAAGAGCGGGTCTGGAAGCAGCTGCATCCCACCAGACATGCTGTCATTCAACCCTAAAAATAAAAACAGAGACACACACCAATGACCGAGTCAAATCAATACGGGTGCATGCATTATCATTAATAATACTGTTGTAAACAAATGTTACAATTTACACAAGTTGACTGTAGTTTTGCTTTCGTCAATGAAAATTATGCCTAAATATCGTCCTTTATCCAACCTTTATCGCGTGACGAAAACGAGACGAGACGCAACGTAAATGCTGGTCATGTGACGATAACTATAATTAAATATATAATGCAATATTGTTGACGAATAAAAACGAGACTAAATGTGGTTTACAAAATAAAAACTCTGCTAAAATGTCTAAAACGAGACGAGACAAAATGTTATGATGTTATTTCGTCTCGTTTAGTCGCGTTGTTGTTACTATTATTTTGCAGTATTTCTGTTTCCTGTGTCTCACTTCCTCAATCCCCACTCGCGGCATTATTTAGAAGATGCAGCTGCGGTAGGTTAGCGTTAACGACAGACAACTGACACAGAGAACGGGACCGATGGCCGGCCAGTATAGTCTATTATACAATAATATAATAATAAGACAACCTTGTTTGAATTGTGAAATGGGTTTGGCTAAAAGAAAATGTTGGTTTCGTCTATACTATACTAGGTACTTATACTATATTGACTGGGTGCATTACTAAAAAGAGACTAAAATACAATTTTCATTGACTAAAACTAGACTAAAATAGTCACAGATAATTTTGACTAAAATAAGACTAAATCAGACTTTTAGTCGACTGAAACTTGACTAGACTAAAAAGTATGAACGTGACTAAAACTAATAAAAACTAAAATGACAGCTTGACACAAAGACTAGACTAAGACTAAAATTAAAACAGGCCGCCAAAAACAACACAAGTTCGCTCCACATCCCATGCCAATTTTTATACAAGTACCAAGGCAATTAAATACTTTTGCATTCACTTATTGTAACATGACCCCCTGAGTTTGGGTGAAAATGGATACATACAGAGAAAAATAAGCTCAAAATTGGTTGAGTTTTTCCTGTGATTACTTTTAACAGGATACCCCAGAGGACTGTTACGGCTATTATTTCAATTAATTTGAAAATATAGAGAACTTTCAGAAGAAGATGATTCACTGGCATCTACACAATCAAATGCTACAAGGGAACAAATCATATGCAGTGTCCCTGTGATTGAATTGTAGGAGAGACTCACCAGTTTGACCCTTAGGGAAGCTCAGTCCCAGGATCACTACATCCACAGAGGTGGCCAATACTAAGAGGTAGTGAATGTGTGGCTGTAAAATCCCTGGAAAGAGAAACAGAAATCATCAACATGACTGGAATAAAAGGAAGAAATAAAAAATGAAGGGTGAGTTGAGGTGTTTCCACATACCTTGTTTAGGTTTTACAAGACCGACTGCCAGAATAGTTTCAATAAGGCCGTCAAAATAGGCCACATCTCCTCTGAAAGGAAGCAGAAAATACATACATACATTTCAGTTCAGGTTTAAATGCACTGTGGCTGCACCTCAGCTGGTTACCTATAATGTTTATCATGGTCATTGTCTGCCCATAATCTAAATACTCACCCGTCTTCATAATTCCACATGAATATGTCGTTGTCAATAGCAAGCCACGCTCGACACAGCTCAGGAAACACTCCCATCATGCAGTTACATTGCATATCTATAAAACTGTTAAGATGAAACTCATAACTTGGTCATGTCCTCTTGCTAAAAACAAAAATCTATGTGTTAACCAGGCGGGGAGTTCAGGTCCTCTGAAATGATGCGAACGAGCGGAAGTAACTTAAAACTGCATTCTATCAAAAGGCCACCAGGGGGCGACCGTTTTGGTGTCAAAAGGACTTCTGTCTCTATACAATTCAATGGAGAATTCACCAACTTCTCACTTGATTTTCTAACCTCAGTAAACGTTTTCAAAATGTGTTTATGGTCTCAATCGCTAGTTTAAAGCCTTCTTCAATGCAGTATGATGTTCATTTGGGACATTTTGGCCTCCCTGATTTTATATGTGACGATAAAGCAGGGTATGCATTAGGGCGTGGCTACGTCGTGATTGACAGGTTGATTGGTTCACAGGTTCAGGAGGGCGCTTCATGCTCCTCCTGATGCCCATATAAGTAGAATCCCTGTCTTTATTTTACCCAGCATGCACCGGAAATTTTCAAGATGGCGCTGCTCAGATCCGATACTATTCGCTTCCAAGCAGCAGTCCACAAACCAATGGGTGACATCACGGATGTAACGTCCATTTTATATACAGTCTATGGTGTTAACAACAAAGAAAGGAGCAATCAACTTTACATTTGATGGAAACCTAAGGGTCAATAATCTAAAGCACTGGATTAGTTTTTCCTGACACAAGGATACGGCTGAACTGCTCCACCAGTTCTGGTGGTAGAGGGACTCTGCGGACTGCACTGAGCTCCGGGAGGTTGGGCACACTCAGTAAACCTGCTCCCTGGAGGGGATAGTCCATGTCCGACACTCCAGAGAGGGACGGCATATCTGAAGACACAAGCAACAAAAACACACAGTCTAATTAAGCACTATGCTCAGACTCAGAAGTTTGGTGCCAAATGTTCTGTTTAAAATCAGAAACACAGTCGGATACAACAACTCTGTAATACATTTTACATTCATGGGGTTTATGATTTTTCGGTTTAAGTTTAAGGGTCAATGACGTATAAGGATTTTCAATAACTCAATTTTAGAATAATAAAAACAAGCATATCTAATGCAGTAGTTCAAACATTCAGAATGTTGTGTACCTGAAAATTCATATTATAAATTTGAAATTAAGTGATTTTAGTGGGTTTTCAAGATTAATTGGCACTGGCCTTAAAAAAAGTCATGTGGTGCGACCATGATTCATCTTGAAATATCTTATATAAATAAAATATCATTTACAAAAAAAAAAAAAAAATTAAAATACTTTGTTTCCAAACACTTTATATTACTGAAAACTTGTAAAAAAAGATATGAAGCGTGTTAAGTAAATTAATTTATTTCAAGATGAATCATGGTCGCACCACATGACTTTTATTTAAGGCCAGTGCCAATTAATCTTGATAAACCCACTAAAATCACTTTCAAATTTATAATATGAATTACAAACGGATCGGAGAGTATATAAGGATTTACAACAACTCAATTTTAGAATAATAAAAACAAGCATATCTAATGCAGTAGTTCAAACATTCAGAATGTTGTGTACCTGAAAATTCATATTATACATTTGAAAGTGATTTTAGTGGGTTTTTCATGATTAATTGGCACTGGCCTTAAAGAAAGTCATGTGGTGCGACCATGATTCATCTTGAAATAAATTAATTTACTTAACACGCTTCACATCTTTTTTTTTTACAAGTTTTCAGTAATATAAAGTGTTTGGAAACAAAGTTTTTGCATTTTTTTTTTTTTAATTTTTGTAAATGATGATCTTTTATTTATATAAGATATTTCAAGATGAATCATGGTCGCACCACATGACTTTTTTTTTTAAGACCAGTGCCAATTAATCTTGAAAAACCCACTAAAATCTCTTTCAAATTTATAATATGAATTTTCAGGTACACAACATTCTGAATGTTTGAACTACTGCATTAGATATGCTTGTTTTTATTATTCTAAAATTGAGTTGTTGTAAATCCTTATACGTCATTGACCCTTATACAATAGATATTGACCAATAACATCGATTCTAATAATGTGAATATTTCTAGGTGCTTTCAGATGTTGTTTACACAAATGTATGCACATAAGAAAGACGTGAGAGGTGTTACTTGATATTGTGTAATGTTATATGAATGTGGATAGGGGAGATGTATTCATGTTGTTGTATCATGACTATATAATAGGTTTACAGATACACCAATACTGATATCGGATATTGGTCTGATACTAACCCAATTAGATGGATCAGTTATCAGTGACAATGGGCCGATATGGTATTGAATACCATTATTATAATAAGTAACAATTAGATATGTTCTATCTTCGTATTAATTTGTTGCATTTTGTTTTACAAAGTTAGAAAAACAATCTCTAAATCAAGTGTGATGTTGCCTTTCACATAAAAGAATGACCCCAGTCTCTTTCACACAGTGAGGCATACAGCTTATTAATTATCACTTTCAAATTGCAATATGAATTTTCAGGTACACAACATTATGAATGTTTGAACTACTGCATTAGATATGCTTGTTTTTATTATTCTAAAATTGAGTTATTAAAAATCCTTATACGTCATTGACCCATTTACTTTAATCTAACACGTGTGGTTTGCATGATAGCCTCAGTGTAAACAGACACATTTGACAGCTGTTGTTTAGTCTTTCTCTCCTCGTGACTTACTGTGAGAGGGGACGTTGAGCAGCTCTGACAGGTCGGGAAAGCAGCGGTCATCCTGCAGATGTCTGTCGATCAGCCGGCCAGAGTTTTCCAGCGCCTCGGCGAGTGCAGCGGCGGGGCTGCTGGGTCCAGCACTGGACGGCATGACTGGGCTCACACCACTAAACGTACCTACGGAGGAAGTAGGTAGACAGATTTGGTCAACTGTCCTACATAAACGACGGAGAGATACCTTGCCGACGTCACTACGAGTTTGACGTTTCTAAGATTCAGCGGCTAGCTACCGTTAGCAAGCTGGCAGCACACCGGTTACCAACATTTCTTTCCTAGGATGGCTAAGTCATCGCCCGCCCTACTCTGCCTCTGATTGGCTAACGCTGCTGCCTATAACGCTATAAAGAGTGTGATTGGTTGGGATCAGGGTCAGAATATCACGGTTAACCAATCAGAGGCAGAGTAGGGCGGGTCATGACTTATTTTTTCCTTTACTTTATTAACAACACATTTATACTACAATATAGTTAACTGTACAATGCGCATTAGAGATAAAGTATGATAATATCGCACACCGGTTACTTGTCTGCTAGCATTAAAATCATATTACTTAGCATGCAAGCTAAATGCTAGCTAAGACTGAAATAACGTGTTGTAAAAGTAAATTAATGGCTTTACCCGACTGAAAAGAAACCGCGTGTTGGTGAGTTACTTGGCTAAAAAAGTGTTGGTCACCAGTTCAGCAGCAACGTTTTCAAACAAATACATCCAGCACACTCAGGAACAACAGCCCGCCAACCTCATGCTACCATGGATGTTTAAGCTACTGCAACAACCGCTGAGGGGAAAGGTTTTCTTCCGGTGGATTGTGTTTCTTCTTCGTGGCTTTTCTCAGTTTTTTGCGCACGAGACAGTGAAGCTCTGTCCTGCCATCTACAGGCCAATTTGATCTGAAACGCAAATTTACACTCACTGGCCTCTTTATTACACAATACACAATTACAATAATTTTTATATAATATATATATATATATATATATATCTTCTACATTTATGAAGTTCATACATTTTCAGGTTTTGTTGACATTTCTGCTTTATGTTTATTATTGAGGTCTACGTATGTATGTGTACATATGTGGATGTGGATATATATATGGGGATGTGTATATATGAATATACATTCACATGCCACTTTATTAGGAACACCTGTGCAATCTAATTCAATGTAATACAAACAGCTCTGTTATAAATTCTACATTTATGAAGTTTATACATTTTCAGTTTTTGTTAACATTGTCATAAAGGTGATAATTCTACTCTATGTTTATTATTGAGGTTGTACTAAGTGATGGTGATGTACTGGGGTGCATTATATTCACTGGTGTTCCTAATATTTTGCCCCTTTCATGTATGTTAATGGAGTGGACAAAATATTAAGAGCGCCAGTCAATATAAAGCACCCTAATACACCACCATCACCCACTATGACCTCAATAATAAACATAAAGTAGAATTATCACCTTCATGGCAATGTCAACAAACACTGAAAATGTATAAACTTCATAAATGTAGAATTTATAGCAGAGCTGTTGTATTGGATTGCATTAGATTCCACAGGTGTACCTAATAAAGAGGCTAGTGAGTGTATGTATGTATGTATGTATGTATGTATATATGTGTATGTATGTATATGTATATAGCTATTTTGATGGCAAAATGTAGCAATGATTTATATATTGATAAGAGTAAATATAGATATGTATATATGTTGAAATTACATATAATATACTGTATATTAGTAAGAAATTGTATGATATTATGAATTAGTAATTTAATTAGGAGCTAGCAAGCATTGATTTAGGAAGCAGGGGTGGGATTCAATAAGTTTTGACTTCTTCCCTTTCGGATGTGGTTGAAAGTGCATTGCATCATGTTTTCAGTGAGACCATTATGCTTTCTTTTTTTTAATATGATGTTTTGTTTTTTCTTGTTTTACACATACCAAATAAAATAAAATAATCTAATCTAAATAGTGGGCGAAGGTGGTGTACTAGGGTGCATTGTATTGAATAGTGTTCCCTTATATTTTGTCCACTCAATAAATTAACATACGAGTTGTAAATGTCGTCCTAAACTCAAATAGGATTTTAAAATTAGTTTCTGTAATGACGCCCCAGGCTATAGATCTGAGACAAAGAAAATGCAAAGGATCATACTAGCAGAGATTGGCATTCCTGTTAAAAAAGGTGTCCTGATCGGCTTTTCATCACATTATTCAATCAAACAAAAAAGGTCAGTCCAGTACATGTGGTGCTTGCATCAGTGTGCACTTGGGTCTGAAATGCAGACAGTCTTTTTGAGAACAGAGAATTTGGGTGAGAGATTTCGTTGGGTTACCTGCCAGCTGCTGACATTCACATCCTCAGTCATAATCAACCGCCTAAGAAGATCTTGTATTTTACTTCAGAGACAAGCAAATGGGCCTCTTAAAATTAATGCTTGAGTTTAACCACGGCTGGTAAAGCCTTCTATGATTTGCTCCACACACACACACACACACACACACACAGGTGAAAACCTCACAGTACAGGCAAAACAAGACAGAGCCTGATGAGAAAGAAAAAAAAGATGAATTATGCACTGTGATGATGAAAAAAGCAAACAAAACAAGCGCAAACAAGTAACAAAGACGTAAGAAAAATTTATTGCAGTATTTGTTTCACCAGAAGTGCTGAGGATCACTTTCTTCTTGCTCTGTGTTCTACTGTATAACATCAAATTCTATATTAAAAACAATATATCTTCCCCTGCATATAGGCATAGATACTGCACTGCTTTTAACATAAGTAAATCATTTTTCAAAGGTACTCCATTACAGTGTGGGTAAACAACAAAATGTTTGAAACAAGAAAAAGAAAACAGTTCAAAGTTGTTGGAGCTCAGGTTAAGTGAATAAATCCATCTGGTGCTAGTTTAAACTCCAAAAACACTTTATTAAGAACATCATCAATACACTAATTTCCAACATTCACTTTATTCTTTTTTTTTTTTTTTTTTACAGAATTATGTTCAGATATAAACATGTGTTTAGTTAAACTATGATACAGTGGGAGTAAAAATCAAACAACCGAGTTGCTGCACAACAGCGAAGGAACTCCCACACAATGTTTTCCCAAACATTTCCTTCTTGTGTTTTTCTTGTGTTTAACTTAAACATGCCCATGTTTCCAACAGATCAGGGTTCAACAATACTTTTCCTCTATCACGTCCTTAAATATAAAGAGGTTTCGTCTTTTTCTCTGCTTGTAACATATTGGATCCACATAGATTTTGGCTGTGAGGGGATTCTGTCTGTCAGTCGATTAACTCTTAGTCCCCTCCTTGGCAGCGTATAGCGCCCGTAACGTATGTGCCACTTTGTTCGTAAGCTTTTGTCCACTTGTCAAGGAGATTTTCTTGTAAATAATGTCCGACTCCTTGATCGTATCAACCCAAGGCACCTTTTTGCGACCATCCCGTTTCTTTGCCTCGGCCCAGGGCCCAGTGTAACTTCCAGACATCCAGTGTATACTGTAGCCACCTTTGGTCTTCTGGATGACCCTGGCAATCTGCGGTCTGTCTTTGTATTTGGGGCGGCAGATGGCAACGACGTCCCTGGCCTCCACTGTCTTACTCATGTGACCCGAATCCTCTGCGGAATCCCCGCCTTTCCTTGGTTTCCGCTGTGGATAAAAGCAGCGGGGTGTTAGTGACTCCACATGAACCCTTTATACACAGGATGCATCACATCAGCACTTTGCATGTTGAGTTAATCTCACTGCAACAGTGAAGAGAAAGTTCTTTTTTATTTTACATGATCAACCCATATAAATGTCTCATTGTTTACATACTATGTGCCAATGATTTATTTAATTAATCTTTTTTTCTTATGTTGGACTGTTGATATGCAGGTTTCCCCCTTGTGACTTTGTTCTTCCCAAAACAATGAGTGTCCTCTGTTGTGGATCTTAAATATGATATCTACATGGCCTCACTAAAGCAGAATATACATGTAGAAATTATGTAAAAGGTAACATGGAAATGCTATGAGTAACGACCCCATATTTAACTCCTTAAATGTATTTCTTACCACGGGAGGATCTTCATCCTCACTGTCGTCATCATCTGACTCCATTGGAGCAGTATGGTTATTGTGGTTGTGGTTCTGGGGTTTTGGGCCCCTGAGTAGTGAAGAAATGGCTTTGTTTCTAGCATTGGCACTTGCTTCGCCCTCCTCGTCCTCTTCATCGCGATCCAAGTGCTCCATCAGTACCTTGAACTATGAGAGATAAAAGAAGGCTTTAAGTCAGTCAATTATTTTTTGAAGGTGGCTACGTTTACATGGACCCTAATATTGCACTAATAATCATAATAATAGCCTAATTTCCAATTTCCAATTGGATTGAGGGAGGTGGTGTAAAAATATTAGCACTTAATAACCATGTAAATGCTTAATCTGATTGTTTCTCTCTGGTTGGAATAAATATATTCTTTCTGCACGTTTGTCCCACATGGGGGTAACGTTAGCTGATGTGATATGAGAAAGAGAGAGAGAGAGAGAGAGAGAGAGAAAAAGAGAGAGAGAGGGAGAGAAAAATAGAGAGAGAGAGAGAGGGCGAGAGAGAGAGAGAGAGGGAAAGAAAAAGAGAGAGAGAGAGGGTGAGAAAAACAGAGAGAAAAAGAGAGAGAAAAGAGAGAGAGAGAGAGAGGGTGAGAAAAAGAGAGAGAGAGAGGGGGAGAGAGAGAGAGAGGGTGAGAAAAAGAGAGAGAGGGGGAGAGAAAGAGAGAGAGAGGGAGAGAAAAAGAGAGAGAGGGAGAGAAAAAGAAAGAGAGAGAGAGAGAGAGAAAAAGAGAGAGAGAGGGAGAGAGAGAGAGAAAAAGAGAGAGAGAGAGGGGGGGTGAGAAAAAGAGAGAGGGAGAGAAAAAGAGAGAGAGAGGGAGAGAGAGAGAGAAAAAGAGAGAGAGAGAGGGGGGGTGAGAAAAAGAGAGAGAGAGAGGGTGAGAAAAAGAGAGAGAGAGAGAGAGAGAGAAAAGGCGAGAGAGAGGGGGAGAGAAAAAGAGAGAGAGAGAGAGAGAGAGAAAGAGAGAGAGAGAGAGAGAGAGAGAGAGAGAGAGACAAAGTATAAAGTTAGCAGCTATGAGCGTAGCACTACAACATGGCTGACTTAAGGTGGACCTGGTGTATTCATCACTTTTGCACACACTATTGAACGTATTAAAACTCTTCCAATGTAAACAATTGACCTAAAATCTTCAATCAATATCATTTCAATCAGAATGAAAAGAATGTGCACGTAACCGGCGGCTACTGTTAACTTACAAAAGTACTCCTCCTTTACTTGACATTGAATGACAGATGACAGAGAAATCATATGGTCTATGAAAACCTCAAACACCTTGTGTGTACTGCATGTGCTTGAGATTGAAAAAAAAAAAAAACCCTCAAAACTTTATGAATGAGAAAATGCTGAATGCTTACATCCAAGTACTGTTTCACAATATTCCTCTTGGTCTCGTAGCTGAGAGTCCTGTTGGCTAGATCAGCCTTCAGGAAGTCCAGCGTCTGTCGAGGGTTGAAATGCACCTTAGATTTCCTGTTCACTGCCTTGTCGTACACTTTGGCAGACTCTGTTGGTGAGTACTTCTGGATTTTGCTGTAATGCCAACAAAAAGTTCAGTTGAGTTAATGTCATGTAAATAGCTGCACCGCTAAGGAAGAGTTAATAAAAACATGTGTCCACTGGCATTTCTTTTACGTAACCTACCTGTCTGAGAAGCCGTACAGATTCTTCAGATGTTGTTTGAGCACAAGCAGCATCAAGATACCCTGAGAAGCACTGGCGAAGTCCAGCAGAGGGTTTGTGTTTTCAGGTAGACGGTCCATAATTGCATCCTCATCTTCCATTTCGGAGTCAGAATCTGTTTTTTTTCGCCTGTGGACCACCTCATCTTCCTCATCGCTGCTGCTGCTGCTGCTGGATTCACTACTGCTGTCCTCGTCGTCATCATCATCCTCAGAGCTGTTTTTTCCTCCTGTGAGACTTCTGCTTCTTCTTTTTCTTCTTCTTCTTCTTATTCGGCTTCGTCTTCTTTTGATGCTCAACAGGCTCTTTCAGTAAAGACTACGCAGAAAACAAAAATCACTCAAATACAGAACAACATGAACACAAGCCTGGATATATGATAAACACAATCTACTATGAGTGAAAAGTCATAC